>NC_048407.1:14531889-14625031 GCF_013103735.1 Etheostoma cragini | reverse complement strand
GGAGAAAACCGGGACGACAACACAGGGAAGGCCAAACCGGAAAATAACCCCAAACAAAAACCCCAACCCACAACACCTCAGTTCCTCTCTTAGACCGCCACTCACACTCTTTAACTGAAAGAAGCCTAATTTGACCAATGAAAGTGAGCTATAATTAAATGTTTTTGTTTTTTTGTACAGCTACAATCACCAAACACGGATGGAAAACGTTCTATTTTTATTTAAGACGTGCAAGCTGTTTTAGGTTAACAGAATTTTCAATCAAATGACCAATGTTCCCTTCCGGTGTTATTTCAACATGTAACTAACTTACTATAATTCTACTTGACCAGCTAACATGATGTTTTTTTTAGAAACATGAAATCTTATAAGTTGTCAAGATGTTCATCGTGTTCCTCCCTCCCCCTGGCTGATCTTTTTCTGATCTACATTATAAGTGACTCCCGTTGTTTAACTCCTCTACTATTTTTAGCCCAATTTTGAGCTCATGCTGGGTGGAAGTTTGGCTCCACTCCTGCAAGCCAAACTTATGAAATTACCAGAAAAACCAACAAATAAAGAACAGTTGCCGCTGACAAAAACAACAGCAAATTTGTTGTGACCACAGTGAATGAACATGCAGAAAGTTTAGACTGCGCAATATCATTTATAGTTTATGGAAGAGGGAATAAATTAGCACATTGGGACAGAGACTGAGATATTCAATATCTATTGTGATATTATGCATGACTACAAAACATGTGCTATTTATTTGAAAAGCGGCGAGGGATGAGTTTTCTATCTTTCATGCTTTTAACAACAGAAACATCAACAAAACATTTCTGCAAGACCAAATAACAAAGTCAAAGAACTGAAAGAGGGCAAACATTTACAGTGGTGTAATGCAACAGTGATCAAAGAAATACAGACAACAAGCATCCACAAACACCTGCAGGGACAGATGGAGGTAGCCCTGGTGAGGAGGAGAGAGGGCTACACACTGCAGCAAGACAAACCTTTAGATAGGAATGGGGGAGGAACAATAATAATAATAATCATATTTGTAGTACTTCCAAGATAGGAGCACAAAGATAGGCTAAGTGAAAAGTTCATCCATGGAAAATATTTGGCACAAGATGTAATCACCAGCCACATTTAAAACCTGTCAGACCTTACCTTAAACAAGACGAGCTTTACATTAAAGGATCATAATGGATCAGTCCTAGCTGGGTTTAATTTTGTTGGTTAACAGCTCGTCTTTCTTAATTTGCTACTTGATCTGGTCACAGTGGGAATCCAAGGGGAGTGCCGAATGTCAGATGCAGCCAGTCCACACGTGGGTTTGATGAGCTCAGGCCCTCGGGGTGAAGTCCATCTCTCCTAAAGAATGATCATTGGTTCCTGAACAGATAACAATCAATAAACACTACGTTGCGGACTGTGCAGGTTGGCTGCAGCCAGGTGTGGAAGCTACAGTGCTGTTAAAACAACCCACGCTGCAGTAAATGGAGGGATGAGACCGTAGATAAAAATCAGTTTACCGTGGCCATGAGGGAGTCAAGAAAATTGCTGAAGTCTTTAAAGTTTTAGTATTTCAGAGCTCCTGCTGGGAATGTCATTGCAGCTGACATGGACGATAACATCCTCGGTGAGGGGATGCTAGGCCAGGAAGCTGTGAATCTATACTGGATATATGCCACCTTAGCACCTGAAAAGCAGTAAGTCATGCAGCTGACCAGGGCTTTAAGTCTAGCCCCGAGCTGGACCCGAAAGAAATGGACAGAGGCAGCAGCAGGACAGGGAGACGTGGCATCACACTCTTGAGCACAAGTTGTGTTGGTTTGTGCTAGGACAAGGATGATGTTGTCCATGAACTTCTCAGCTTCCTGGATCTGGAAGAGCTGGGAGATTTCTGTTTCTGAAACTTTATCAGCAAGGCGGATCAGCTGACACAGCCAGACGTGGAGGTGAGTTTTTTATAGATGGGGTGGCTAGGGAAAAGCAGTAGAGTGGAGGCCAGTGCAAAAGCTTAAAGGGGTGGGAGTTACAGAGTCCGTGGAGACTTTACTTGGGGACTGTAGGGTAGCTAGTTTAAGTCCCGGATGGACAAGGTACGGCGTGTGGATTGGTAGCTGGAAAGGTGCCAGTTCATCTCCTGGGCACTCCGAGGTGCCCTTGATCAAGTCACCAAACCCCTAATTGCTCTGGGCGCTGTGCTCCAGTGACCTATCATTTTGGCGTCTCTTAGGAATCAGAGCCTGCTGTGCAAGAGAGCTTAGTGTGGTAATTTTTTGCCAGTGGCAGCCGGGATCCGGTCAGAATCAGCAGTAGAAGGGTGATTGCCATATTTTTAGCCCATAGATGGAAGTGGTATGTGTAGCAAATAGAAACCACTAGAATATGTGATATAAAACATGAAAACACAGTACACAGCAAAAGTGTTTATTTTAGGATGATGGACTGAGAGTCCAACTGTTGATTGAAACTTTCCCGGCCGAAAGTATGTTTAGGCGTCGATTCGTCATCAGGTCGCTGCGTCTTCTCATTGGTTAAATCCAGACACATGTGACCACTCTTCTTCTTCCACATTACGGAAAACTGTTTTGGCAGAGACTGTGACGGTTGACTACAGAGGAGTGAAGCCTTATTGCCAACAAATTGCAAAGACATTTTTGTGCTTATCGTATATCAGCTTCAAGGGAATAGGAAGAAAGCACCCAGTAAATAATGCAATAAAGTGTTTCTGCAGGATTTTAAAAAGTCTTAAATGAGTCCATATATTGCATACTTGATCGTAAATTACATTTAGTTAAGTCTTAAATATGTATGTTCATTTAGCGCTTCATCTGTTGCCTTTAAAAAAAAAAAAGTTAAATTTCTTTTGGAAAAATGCATTAGTATTATAAATGTAAATGTACTGTATATAGCGCTTTTCTAGTCTTAACGACTACTCAAAGCGCTTTTACATCATACAGGATCCATTCAAAATTCACACACATTCATCCAAGAGTCTATCCCATGTTAGTCATGCAGGATTGCTACACTGCCCCCCCCCCCAATTCCTCGTCCCGAGGGAGAGCAAAGTCTTAAAAGTGACCCTAGCTAGTTAGCTTCGTCTGCTTCTGTCAACACTTGTTCCTCTCCTCTCCTCTCCCTGAATGACATATACCTCAGATCAAAGCAGCAACAGCAAATACATTTTGACGTTACATTACGGTTAACATTACTGGCACATATTGAGCTGATCACTATTTTGTTGAGTAACACTCACAGCGGAATATGTAAACTTGTTAATATCACACATTTAACACTAAACTCTTCTACAGTGAGCAAGATAGTTTAACACAACAAACAACAGTATACCACAAAACACAACGTTAGCTTATAACTTATTTGCCAATATGGTTAAACTGCCGCTAACAGGTTAGCTTGCTAGCACGTCAAATTACGGTACCAATAAACGTTATAATTCGTAGTACAAAAAAATCACTGACTGTAAAATTAACCAAATATACATATACAGGTGGCTTATATGTTATACAAGTATACCAAAAAGTGTCACGTTCAACTTACATTTGTATTGCTCCGTCGGTCTTACTATCACGTCCTTGGCTGCCATTATTGGGAGTTCTTCAACTTTTGTTAGCTGAGGGTGGAAACGTGTCCATCAATCCACACTCAACTTTTTTACCATTTTGACTGAATATAAAAGTCAACACGCTGCAGTTGGGTGTATGGATGGTATGAGAAAAACTGATCATAGGTGACGTGATTTCAGAAAAGTTAGGTATTTGAGACACACCAGTAGTTAGTTAGTTGTGGATGTGTGCGTTTTCGTACTTCATTAAGCTATGTCTGAAATTGAATTCATAATGGGACTTAAAAAGGTCTTAAAGTCTTGAATTTAACTTGTTAAAACTTCCAAAAACCCTGAATGCAGAATATTTAGCATTTCTTTGTGTTTTAGTTGTCATTATCAACCTAAAAATGTTAAGGTTCTTAGCTAACGTCAAACTTAATAGCTCACGCTAGCGAGGCGTGTCTTCAGTTAAGCTAATGCTAAACCTTTTTAGCTAATGCTAAAAAGACACTTGGTTTCAATTTAGTTTAGCAAACATGTTATATCAATGATAAAGCCATTGCAAACTTTTAATATAATTGTTGTTGTTGTAATGCTAGCCGTAGTAAAGCAAGCTATCAACTTACAACAAAAAATACAGCATCATGATAGCTGTAGTTCTTGAAGCTATTTCAAAGCTTCTGGCTCCCACCTAAAACTGTGCAGTTAGTACCTAACTTCAAGTTTAACTCTGCACTGCATTAGGTGCATGTTTGCAGTGATGCTAAATCAATTATTCTTTAGAAGTAGTACATTGAACTTAATGGAGCCACACATTCAGAATTTCTCATAGAGGGTGAGTTATTGTTTGTGCTTCTGTGAATTTAATTTGTGCACCACATTTAATACTAGAACTGCCAACAGGTAATATGCTTGCATCTGTTTTTTCGTTCCGTGTCACTTTGTTTCATTACAAAGTCAAAATCAAGAGTCATATTAAAAATAATGGCCAGCGGGTAAAATTTACCCCCATAGAGAATAGTCATTTTCGCGTTATTCATGAATGGTGAATCTTAGATATCACATGAATCATATTCTATCAACTTTTCTCAGTTTTGTACTGCTGAGGTACATGTAAATGTTCTGTCACGACTATGGGGAGACAGGAGGAGAGAAAAGTGTTCTAATTAACCAAAATGCTGAACAAACATCACATTAGCCTTGATCCAAGTGATGGAAGCTTTGGGCAGAAGTTCAAGTTGGCAAATATGAATCTGTATAATATAGGAGTAAGTTCAAAGAAAAGAATATAACCAGGAGTTTCTGATGAGTGTAGTCAAATTCACCTGTAGCAGCAGAATTTTAAAGTTAGTCCAAATACCCAAAATATGTTTGCTTGAAACCTTATTAAAGGCCATCTCCACTCATAATCAATGTTTGTCTCTGAAATCACATCACCTATGATCAGTTGGTCTCATACCATACATACACCCAACTGCAACTTGTGGACTTTTATATTCAATTTTTTTTCAGGAATCTGCTATTTTGTCAATGTGAACATAGGGGCACCGGGCATATTTAAATATTGTTCTGTGGTTGCAAGTTTCATCATTTGTCTGTTTATTTAAGAAGAAAAAAAAGTTTTAAAAAGATCATTTTTACCAAATTCAAACTTACCGCGGTGTCCGTATTGCTCAGTTCCGGGTAAGGAAGGAACTACCGGGTGGTTACAATTTTCTTTTTAAAACAATTAAAAAAAGAAAAAAGTGAACGGACAAATTAGGAAAATTGCATGCACATAACAATTTTTAAATGTGCGTATACGTTAACATTTAACAAAGTGATCGCTTCTTGAACAAAACTGAATCCATCCACACGCTGCAGTTGGGTGTGTGGATGGTGTGAGATGAACTGATCATAGGTAACGGGATTTCAGAGACAAACATTGACTCATATGACTAGAAATGGCCTTTAACTACTCTGGATATCAACCACAGAGCGGCCATTGTGTAGGGAATTGAGAGGGGCATCTCCATGGATTGTATTATTAATGCTTTCATCTTCAGGTACACTATAATAATAAAAGCTGATCATTTACCTCAGTAAAATGCTTTCCAGGCTTCATACAACTTTTTTCTGTATTCAAAGCTAAAGTGAAGTGCAGCATACCCACTGAGACAGACATACAGTGTAGTGGATGACACTGGAACAGAGTTTGATAAAGAGGTCGATGAAAAGGTCATGAAAAGGCGATGAAAAGCGACATCCTGGAGGAAAAAACAGACATCCTGTGGTAGGTTGTTGATGATCTTTCAGTTACTGGTAAATCGTCATTTGAATGTATTTTCCATCAACGGGTTACAGTTGCAACATGGGGCCGTTGTAATTGACTTTCCCTCAAAAAAGGCTTAAAATGTGGCCATATTAACCATCAAAACTCATAAACAGTATGGGTATTACCCTGTTAGGTGCAACTGAGGACTGCCTAGCTTCTAACTGTCTTCTTCTGAACGCCTACCCTGCTTACTCTGAAATGGCACCTGACTGAATAACCCTACAGCCAGATACCAGCCCGGCCAGGCCGGTTAAAGACAGCTCTTTTCTTGATCAGGGCACCGGGTGTAGTTGCTAGGATTGGGTTTAGTGTCCAGGAAAAATAGGCCCTAAGAAGAAGTTAATTTCAGTGGCTAGAGCAACCTTTAAGAACCTTTAAATATGTTAAACCCACTAAATCTAATTAATCAACACCTTAATAAAGAAATAAATCCATTGTGTACTACTTGTAATACTTGTAAAACGTTTAAAATTCAAAACCTGATTGTAACAGTTGAGCTTGGTGGGTTTAGCGATCTTCTTTTTGGAGAGAGAAGGGCAGCAGAGTAAATCACCCAGGCCTGGGCGATATCATCCCGACGTCTGCTGCTCGGTAGGATCCTTAAGCAACTTGATGCTTTGTCCAAAGCCCACGGTGTTCAACTTGTAATCCTCAGTCGTTGCAGTTGAAACAGAATAATCCAGACTCTGATGATTCTTCAGTTGGTTGAGTCGCGGTGGTTACCCTCTATGGCTTTGTCTCATAAATCCACTGAAGAATATTTCTGAAGTTTTTCTGTTGCTGTTTTTGCTCAAAGTCCCCTTCTCTTATTTTAGGTTGTTGGGTCAAGTTACGTCCTGTCCAGTCCAACGCCCTCCGAGATCTCTTTTCTTTTTTTTTTTTAAACATGCACCTCTTTTCCCTATTTTCCTGTAAGCATACACTCTCTCCAATACAATCTCCTCCCATTGGCATAGGCATATTTCACTTCCCTTATTCCTCTCACATACATCCTGATAATAATAATAACAACAACAATCTCCTTCATTCTGTCTTACAGTAATAATTCACACTTTTAGTTGATTACCTCGTAAATGTTACATTTATACATATCATATATTGTACCCTACTTAATTAGTTGAAAAGTACCTAATAATTTCTATTGGTTACTATAAGGATTACACTTTATGTATTCAGTGGGAAGGTAGGCCTACCCTTCAGTCCTGATGAGCTCTCTGTTTACATTTGTCCCTTGAGACCTTGTAGTCAGAGTATCATGATCTCAACTTACTTGACACTGTATTGAATTATGCTAATTTTTTTTTAATTTATTTCCAACTTTATTGTTTTTAGGAAGATTTCTTTGATGCATATAGCAACAAGGGCTACACTGCCTGGAAGCTTAAACACACAACGGGACATCGGCAGTAGCAGTGGATTTAGGAGAAAGAGCTCTCAAACGTTAAACAACAACGGACGTGAATTGGAGAGAGAAGTGTCTAAGAAGCACCAGCTGGAGGGAGACCAATGTTGTGAGGCCATATCTCCACTGAAACACAGCACAAAGAACATATCTTCACAAAAATGAGAACAACCATCTACCAAAGGCCAAAGCTAAAACATGATCCTGAGCGATGCAGCACAGTACTTGCGGTGTCAAAAACAGCATAATGAAGATAGTTATTTCCGCCCAGTGCTACCATCATCAAATAAACCTGCGCGTGATTTCTCCTCTTTACATCTTGCAAGACTTTGAGCTGTTGTTTGGAGCTGAGACTTCTTCAAAACTCCTTGAGAAATGGGGAACACTCCTGACGGCAAAAGTAATAGAGAAAGTCAAAAACCTCAGCAAGACCACTTGACTACCTCATTCAGTCTGCAGAGGAGAACCCTGATGAGGATGAAGTGCCAAGTAGGAGATATAAAATAATAACTTGTTTGTATTTGGTCACCTTTTTAGATGCTGACTATTAATTGACAAGAACATTTTGAACCTATGTTGTTGTGTCATGGGATTTCGCCAGGTGTATTTCATGCTCATAGCCTGTGCTGTCCCTTTTCAGGTTGGGATAGTGACATGGCCTCACTTCTCCTGCTGGTCTACCGCCTGCTACCAGTGGAAAGAAGGGAGCTGTCAAAATCAGTACCCGGGAAGCTGTGGATTGGGAAGTTTCATAGTGTATGCAGATTTTTATTTTTTTTATTTTTTTACACCATCCAATATACAGTAATATAACCTGAGAAATACATACGTTTTGGCTAATTATTGCACCTTTCACGATACAAGGGAAGGTAGCAAGGCCGTAGCATGACTGTTCAACATGCATACTGGATAGAACAATCCTTAGATATCTAAATATCTGGATCTAAATCTCTTCCAAAACTCCAGCACTTAGACAAGTGATGGCCCAACAAAGACCAGAATAAATTGCAAGTGATATGTGAACAACAGTTTGCGACAACCTCTTTTAGTATAGAGCTCAGTTGAAGTTCCTCGTTTAATTCTTCAGACTGATTGGGGCGGAGGTAATTATTTTTGCAATGCACCAGTTTCTATATAGTGTTATCTCCATGTTGGGGCCTTGTGAAAATTAAATCAGTGAAAATGTTATGTGTAGTAATACTTTTTGTCATCTTACAGTCATGTCGCAGCCTTCAGGGACACTCTGGTCCAGCGGAGGCAGCCCTACATCCTGGCAGTTGCAACAACAAGAAACAGCATCCATGAATACTACACTGCGATAGATAATGTGCTCCTTCCCTGCAAGACCAAGTCTTTCCTCTCAGCCTTTGATGAAATTTTCAAGGCACACTGTGTGTTTGGTGTGTGTCTATGACCAGGCCTTAAACACCCTGTTGACATTTGTGCAGACCACCATCTACAACATTGACATTGGGCTCTCTCACAAAACCTCCCATAGTCAAGGACCTCAGGGCAAAGCTCCTCAACTGAACTTGTGTTTAGAGCCTTTGTGTGCACATCCCCTTTTCCCAGCATTCAGCAGTTGGTCCACCATCTCAAACCTTCCCATGCCTTTTTTCCTGGTAAGACGTTTCAATTGGTGTGTGACCAGAATGGATGTTGTCACAGATTTTGCAATTTTTCATGCTTCAGAATACATCTTCACTGCAAACATAATGCTGGAAGCCTAGATCCAGCTGATAATGAACCAGTTACACCTTCAGTTGTTATATCAGTTGTACATAATCAGCAAACAGTGTCAACTTTAATTTCAGAGCAACCATTGAATTATCAAAGCTGTATTGAGAACACGCAACATAACTAGAATAAGAAATGCGTGCATCCCTTATTGCAAAACTCCAAAGCAGTGGTGTGGCAAATAATGTTGTAAAGAGCGTTGTTGCAACTCTGAAGGAGCATGTAGAGGAATTGCATTTAACTGTTAAAGATGTGAAATCACTACCTGGTGAGGAGGGCATGAGAACAAAATTTGATGAATATTTTTTATAGCCTTGAAAATCCATTTAGCAAACTTAACACAGGCAAAATGGAAAAAAATATGTTGGTGAGAAGTGTGGTCTTGTAGAACCTGCTGAGGTCACTCTAGGAGCTAGGTACAAGAAGGAAATGCACACTGGAGACTCTTGCTGCTTCTGTTGCAAATTATGAACAAGACATTTTCTGCAGTCGTTACTGATGGCATGACTGTGAGTGTGAAGAATCAACTTTTCAAAGAGCTTTATCCACATCGCTAAATGATTCCTAAACATCATTTCATGACTCATTATCCCAGGTCCATTCAAAAATTAGGTCCAAGTCTTCATGTTTGGACAATGAGATATGAAGACAAGCATAGGTTTTTCAAGGACACATTCAGAAATTTCAAATTTTTTTAATTATTATTAATTAATAATTAATAATTTAGTTGTTGGCTAAAAAATATTAGCTGTCTATAGCATTTCACTGTGAAAAAAGAACAATGCCCTAGCAAATGGTGAGATAATTGAGAACTACAGGTTGACTTGGACTGTGAAGTTGATGTGACATCTTGGATCTTGTTTTGGGGCAGAATATCACCCAGGCCTGATTTGCTCAAACATAGAGGATTTGCCAGTATTTATCCTGAAAAGAGAATTTTTTTCACTTAATGGAGACTATTTTCTTCTTCCTCAGAGGACTTTGAGACACTTTGTTTTGCAGAACATTTTCATTCTTTTCATGAAGGACAGTGACAAACAGGGAAATGACAAATGTTTCAGATGAGTTGTGCTTGTTTAAGCAGTTTGATCTGCGGACAACTTGATGATTTTTGCCGGGGACACCTATTAATTATTATTTATTTCTACATTAGAAAAATGCTTACCCTTCTCAAAACATCACGTTCAGGTGGTTAGTTCCATTGTCTAAATGTAAAACTAAATATGATTGTCGATATAGAATAATCAAAGATTAACTGCACTGTGACAACAGCAATCATTAAAATCAAGAGAATCTAATGTGTAGACCTGAAGTGATAATAATTCACCTCAAAAGGTGTTCTCACTCCAGAAGTATTAAATAATCAGCTCTGCAAAGTGCTACAAAGCACTGACTTGGAGTACATGTTATACTGAGTGCCACTAATAGAGTACATTTGCACTCTCAAAGTGTTTAAATATAACTCTGAACATGAAGTATATATTTTTCTCTTTTGACAATGTTCAGTGAACACTGAACTCTTGGGCCTATACAGTATTTACACCAAAATGGGTGTTAAATGTACACCTATAGACTACAATGTACACTGTGATTTTTGCTGTGTAGTATTTAAATCAGAGACATACAGGGGACGCCATTTTCCAGTGATGCAAAACTTCTGAAATAACGAAGGAACGGGGGAAAAAATCCATGTTGATTTAGGTGTTCAACAACAAACACTGCATACACACTTTGCACAGACATGAACATTTCTTCAGTTTGGCTTGATCTATTAACAGGAAAGAACAACGAGAGCCAGATTTGTCCCCTGGTGACACTATTAGGGTGTTCGTTTACCACCATAACTGTCTCCTCCTGGATATGAGCCCAGCAACAAGGTGACTGCTTGGGCTGTACAAGGATTAGTCAGGTTCTGGGGTGCAGCTGTTTGGTTGTGTGAGACGTAAAAGACAAACTCAGTTTTGGAGCCCTTTAGCAAGAAGTGGAGAGCAAAAGTTTTGGGGACAGCTCAAGGACTTCTGAATTGGTGAAGACAGCAATTACAAAGTTTTTCTTCTTCTTTTAGAACCTTGATGTACAGACAGTGCGGAGTCAGAAACATGGAAAAATTAGGATTTAGTGCTTGAATATTTCTTTGCTGGAAGCAGTTGCAAGGCAAACAACAGCATTTTCAGGAAGAAATAGCATGGACCCTAACCTCTCTAAAATATTATTATGTCTCCATCTCATGCACATCTGATGGATCATATGCAATATTTTTGCAATCAATACAGCAGTCTACAAATTCCATGTGACAGCTCACATTTCACTTGCTTTACCGAAGGACTTATTTTAGGCTTCAAATCTATTTGCTTCAGTCTTACATGCCTAACTACAGTGGATGTGTGCTGTGATTACACAGTCCTGTGGCTGAACGCTTCCAGGGTAGACACTGACAGGGCTGCAGCTGCTTATTTGCTGCTGTCGCTGTGTAGTCTGTGTCAACACAATGTAAGACCATCATACTTTCTGGACAGCAATGACTGTTACTAGTGAGCTTAGTCCAGGCAGCAGTTACGTTTTCCCCAGAAATGTAATTGACAACTCAAATTAGAAGCATTTCAATATATTTTGTAGGAGACAGCAATGGATGGCTTTATCCCTCTGAATCACTCTCTACAACTGTGACTGACACCGTCAGCAGTAGATTACAAAATGATTCTGCCAAACAACCTGAAAATAGAAAGCGATTTTTGCACCATATAATTTCACGGCATGATGTGTACAGGCAGTTATAAATACAGCAGAGCTCATTCTTTGACTCTTGGGGAAAAGAAATAGTGAGAAATTTGTTGAACTGTTTTGCACTTTTCCCCTCCTCTACAAATCCTCAGCCACATTTTTAACTTCATCTCAATCAAAGACGCCGAGATCGCAATCTGCTACACAATATGTTTTGCTCCACTTTATTAGGCCCATAGATAAACCCCATGGCTAGAACACAGACCTGTGAGTAATGAAGGCTCCCTCAGCATAACAAGATCCTATACTCCTTATGCTCTCCCTTTCCTCTCAATTTGTAGTGTCTGTGAGTTTAGCCCGTCATTTTCCTGCTTTCGTTCAAAAGAAACAGGCCCGCACAGATGCTGTAACAAAATGTAATCATTTTTTAGATCTTGAAAACATACAGGCAATTCAAGGAAATGTATTGTCAATAAGCATGCAGCTCCAGGCTCCTACTCCTAATGTGGAAAAAATGCACTCCATCTAATCATGTCAACAATTATAGAGTGTTCTCGACATACACACACCCCAAAGGTTTTGTAAATAACCGTATCGTGCACATTTCTGCAAAAATGTAAAACGGATAAACGCTTAATTCAGATTTTTGGTGTCTTGTAAGGAACTTGAATCACCTGTAAATCATACGCATGTTTACAGCACATTAACTTCTATTAATATCATGGCAGGTCCTTAGCAACACCCACATCCACACACAATCTCGTAGATCAAAATGACATTCAACAGAGGTATTCTCCGTGGAATTGGAATGAAAAAGGAGGAAAGAAAACGAACAAATGAACTCTTACGAAGCAGAGGCAGCAGTTTTAGAAAAAGCTGACGGATTGAAGAAGGTGATTGGTCCTCGCAGAAAACAGTGAAAGACCTTAAAAGAAAGGGGTTTGATTATAAAACGTTCAGTAAAAGCGTACAGCGGCCAGCTAAAGCTGAATCAAGGTCACGCTCTGCCAAACCGCTGACGGCATTACCGGTAAGGTGTATGTCTCTGGCTCCGCTCCAGATGGGGACAGTGGTGAAGATTCCCCAGCTGCCAGGCTACCGAGAGCAGACCTTGTCAGACAGTCGATTAACTGGTCGGCAGATGTCTCGCTCTCTCTGTAACTCTCAATTTTGTCTACAGTAGGTACACATTTGATGGGACTTTTTTGGGACTTTATTTCCTCTATATTTATGTACCACTGATTTATGCTTTAAATGAGGCATATGTTCAGTACAGCGCCTTTTTAATGTCTTGTTTAATTAATAAAAGCCAGAGATAAAAGTTCACACATGCTCTTAACAAGCTTTGAGTCAGGTGTGACTTTTATTTAGACAATTTAACAATGCAGATGCACGGAAACTATGATAAATCTGGATTTGTATTATGTGTACACATGAGTTTTATGAGCAAACACATTCACAAATCATAAGAAAACTGTAGCAAATTATGCACGGACAACAAGAGAACTTCTACAAGGACACTGCACACTATAACTTCTTTTTGTTGTATGTTGTTCAACCAAGGAGGGACTACATTTTTAGAAAAAAGTAAATAAATATAAAGAATCAACAAGACACAGAGAAAAATACAAAAGTGGCCACTGACAGACCACTGATATGTGGACACCTAGAGCACATTCTCCCGCTAAAGGAAAGTCTAGCAGAAAGCCAAGCAAATGCAGAAAAAAACAATACAGGGGGTAGACAAAATATTGTGAACACTTAAAGGAATTGAATCATCACTTTGGAGAATTTGGGCACGGATGATCTGAGCCATTTGGGCCTATGTAGATTGTCTCCTGTCGTCTCCCCCATCAAAGTGTCAGTTCAGCTGGCAGGTGCTGCTAACATATTCCCCAAATACCTTTATTACAACTACAAGCACGTACAACCTAAATGAAGGCTGAATACTAAAGTCCTATTCGTCACTAAGTCGTATACTTGATCAATGTAACTATTTAAAATAGCCATAGAGAGGATGTGACCCGCGTTTCTATTTAGTATAAAGACTATAAGCAACACACTGAGAATAAACCAAGCATAAATAAACACTGAGCCACACAAACATTGACATGTATTCGTTTCAGTCATACAATAGGAACTTTTGTGATTTATGAAACGAGTCAGCATATTTTGTTGCTTTATTTTATTGTAAATGGGTCTATATAAAAGTGAGCGGATAAAGATACAACAAATATGCTTAAGATATGAGTCATTTCGGTGGGAATGTAGGTGGCCACGAGCAGCATCAATTCTGGTTAACTTGTAGCCTGATGAACTTGTTTCTTTTGTGCCACATTTCGAACAATAATACTCAGATACTGTTAACTTTCCGCAGACTTGTTCTCACTGCGTAGAAATGAGATAAAGCAGCCTAGTAAAACCCAACTCGACCTGTCAAGTAACATCTAATTACTGTTCTAACTTGTGAAAGTACAACCATATGGAATAACTCGTATTTATACTTTGTGTATATATTTATAGTTTTATAGAAAAAAAAAACAATTAGATCAATGCTTTGAATAGAAAAGACAGCCCATCACGGGGATGAAAAAGACTCAATGAAGAAGAAGAAAAAAAGAGAGAAAAACATTGAAAATAATTAAATACTTAAAGTAATAAATGTAGATATAAACTTAACTTTTAATTCTAACATGCATATGAAAGTAACTGATGTGCAATTAAAAACTAAAATCCAGGTAAACAAGATATAATAAATGTGTAAAATAAATGCTACAGAAGCAATTATAGGGAATGCCAGTGCGAAAGAAAATGTGAATGATTACTTTCAGATAAGACGTTATAGTCTCGTTAGAAATACATGAAGATAGCCAACGATTTTGGCAATGCACTTTACAGGATCCGGTAGATACTCCTGAACATATTTGGGTTGTAGTTCCTCTTTTGAAAAGTTAAGTTACTACCGGTAATATGCCTAAGTGTTACCATTGAATTACAACTTTTCTAAATATATTATTTATTTCTGAGGACATTATGTGTGACCATCTATCTGTGCTCCACCTGTCTCAATTTTCTTTCAGAAATGTACCGAGTGTTAACAGCATGGTCCATCAATTTATTGGTAGTTTCATACAAATGTGTTTTCCACGAAGCTGTAAAATAATTCTTGGTTATTTAATGTTATTAGTTAATTAAATTGCCCTGCTATTCACACAATGACAAAAACTTCACAATTTTTTCTTAACAACAAAATATTCTGCTTGTCTACAAAATTGTTGCAGCATAATCTTTTTGGTCATATTCAGAATGTGTTAATATGTGTGGGCACCATCATACTGTAAATGTATGGAGCTTCAGAGACGATGTAAAGCTACTTCACAAGGCCCTGAGTTTGGCCAGGAGAGTCTCTAAATCGGACTCTCCATTGCTGCTGCAGCTGCTGACCGCTGCAGCTGTAGCAGTGGAGGAATGCTGGAAGGCCGGAGGCTCTGCTTCTACCCCCATCTTATTTTCCGTCAGCTTAACCGTTTCTCTCTCCACCACCCTCTCTCTGTCCAGCCAGTGGCTGTGACTCGGGGTGTTCCTGTACCTGCGGCCTGGCTCCGAACACGCAGCAGCCTTGGCGCGGGCTGCAGATGGATGGCACTCAGACTCGTTACGGGGCTCCTTGGCTGGCGAAGCTTTCACCACCGCTGAGCCTAAATTTATATTCTGCCGGGAGCGGGACCTTTGTAAAGGTGCCTTGTTGTTTTCTGTGTGTGGAAAAACAAAGAGACAAAGCAGTGAGACCAACTGTGAGTACGAGGGAGGAGAACAGGAAGAAGGGGGACTCGAGTGAATGAAAGCAAGCAGGGGGTTAATCAGATTACAGATTCAATTACAAACAACTCTGTCGCAAACACAAAATGATAAAAAAATAGAAAGCATTAGGAAATCATGAAGAAGCACATTAGTAAGCATATGCGCAACAAAGCAAAGGTACACAAATGAGCTCACTGTGCACACGGTTAGTCTGGATGCTTACACACACACACACACACACACTCTCCATGGAAGTGTATGCTGGGTGTACAAACACTGATGAGGAAAAATGTCCTGCAGCAGACTGTGGCATGCAGCGAGCTCAATATGATGAAATGGATATGGCTGATCAGCTGCAACAGAGACTCAATAACGTGCATTGCCCTTTTCCAATATCTGTCCCTTTTCTCTTACATGACACCCTCCCACCCGGCTCCGCATCCCCTGATTCCACCATTATGATCCATTCTCATTCCTCCACTCATCATCTCAGTTCTCTGCTCCTACAGTGGTCCTCTTCATATTTCTTGTACCTCCCCCTCCCCCCGCTCTGCTTTCTCAGCCTCCAGCCCCCCTCTCTTGTTTCCAAACACACCTCCAGACAGTGGAACAGAGTGACGGCTCAGATCAGACCTACGTTCTGAATTATAATCCCTCCGAGTAGATCTTAGACTTCATCATAGCTTGTGTGCTCTGGAAGAAAAGGAAAAATCCATATTCATGTGACCTTGAGCGTGAGGTTGAGAGGAGTGGCACGAGGAAAGACGCCGCCGCATTTAAAGTTTCCTGAGCCTGAAATGTCTGGCAAACAGGAGTCAAACACAGCAGAGCAGAACAGAGCGACCCGCTCTGTCAGCCAATCGGTAATGAGTTTGGAGCGTGGCCAGTCAGTCATGACAGTGTGTTTTATGGGCCGCGCTGACGAATGACAAGGAACGTCCCTGAACACAACCTCTGACAAATAAATAAGGATAAAGGGAGGAAAGAGAACAGAGAAGAAGGAACTAACTGCAAAAGTAAGCAAAGAAATCCAACGATCATGCACATACGCACACAGACCTGTTAGGCAAACAAGAGGCAGCAGGGGGATTTTAAAAGGATGAAATGAATAGTGTGCTGCCTTGTTGCAGTGACTGAACATTTACCACAGCAGAAAATCCAAGTCTCCTCTCATTATCTCATCCTTTTTGCGCTCTCTTCCTGTTGTTGCAGTCCCGTTCTTCTCCCCTCCCTCTTAAAACCTGTCACCTGTCACCTGTCATGCCTGTTTCTTTGTGCTTGATCAGGGCAACGCCCCAAATACACACGTTTTATTTACAAATAACACGCTCACAGGTTCTGGTGTTGAGAAAATTATCAATTGTGGTATCAGCAATTTGCATTTTAATATCTTGTTTACACCTCTGTTGACATTTTAAACTGATGCCATTTCTGTCTTCTTGGCGAGAGAGAAAGAGAACATGATAGCAAGTATTATCAGACATCAGTTTTTGTCAAAACTAAAATATCAACATCCTATTTATTTTAGTATTGTATTGCCATGAGTTCTAATGTTACTATTTTCTGCACTGATCCCTGTTCATATATGAGAAACACATACTAATGAAAAAATACTGTATCAATACCCTTCAAAAAGACATTTAAAAAAAAACCAGCTCAATAAGACCTCTTATCCAAAAATACATTTCCTTTTTTCCTAACAGGGCCCTGGCCTTTAGTGGTGAACATCAAAGTGCAGGCATGTTGAGTTTCTTCTTACTTTGCCCGTGACCTGTGTCCTAGCTGTCCCTTCCTTTGAAACCGCCAGATTCTCAAAAGATGCCTTCATCTAAGCTGTAAAACACGTCTGAAGATGTAAAACATGTCTCAACTCACAGGTCCTTAAACTTCTTAAACCAATAACTGAGAATGGTTTTATAGAGGAATGAGTCAAGTGAAATTTCCAAGACAAAACTGTTGTCTTATATTGAATGTATGCTGTAAAAGTAGGGTTGTGCATTTATCCCTCTCTGACTGTTTGAAATGGACTTAGATATGTGATAAGCACGCTGACATAAAAATCATAGATACACTAACAGTGTATTTCCATTCTGTTCAAGTGTTGGCAATCACTAAATAAAAAAAACATTTTACCAAGTACAAAAAACGATGTATTTCACCGATATAGTATTTCACTCTTTTCTGAAGAACCAGGAAATGGCTTTAAACAACCTTTTCTACATATACAATAGTACTCCCTAAGACCTTTTAAACATACTTTGATGTATAACATTGGTGGAGTTCTCCTTTAAGAAAAAACGTAACAAAAGGGCAACATCTTGGACAATCCCCAACGGGATGCATTTTTCACTTAGATGTTGGCAGCTGGGAATTGTTTACCTCTATTTCGGGGTCATTGTCATCTATCTAAACTGGCACTTTAAACAACACTGAATTCGTGCATGTCCTTGAAAATAAAATGTGTATTGCTTCAGCAGGAGTTAGGGGCAAGCAGGGTTAGTTGATATTGCTAGCTTTGTTGTTAGCTTGCCTTGGGTTGACTGCTTCTGCTGGCAATGTTCCCAACAGCATTTTATTGGTTGTGAATGTTGCATGCTGTTTTGCTTTTTTGAAAGAGTAAGTAGATGATGCCACTATTAAATGTTTTAAGGTGGTGCATGTTTTGCATGCTGTATTTACTTTGTCAAGATTTCTGGCACACGGTGGGCTTCTGACATTTTCTTTCATACCACTGATAGAACCAGATACATTTTCTACTTTTTTGGATCCGCACAGTGATGTAGCAACATCTAGCACTCCTGTATTGATGTCACGTAGCTGTAATAGCGGACTATTATAACACCTTTTCTGTCCAATATCAGAAAATGTGTGAGAGGTATTTCTTTTTTTCATCTGCAAATAGCAGCAAAAAACAGAGTTCACATTTCCTCATGTAGGATCATTTGTTTTATATGTGCTGCTTCAACTGATGCAGATGAGCTTTTAATCATCTCTCTCCTCCTCCCTCCTCTTCTGCTCTCTTGAAGTTTGGAGACGTTAGTACCCAAACTGGTTTAGGCAGGGAGCCTCAGCAGAGAGACAGAAAGTGAAGTGTGGACTGCAGCAGCGCTTGCCTGTCTTTTTCTTTCCCTGACTATTAAAGCTACACTGCCTGCCACCATTGTGGTGACAATGAACTCATCTACATGAAGAGCTGTTAAGAGATTGGAGAAAAACAGTCAACACATGAGAAAGCCTGGAGATTGGTATTTTCAGTATGTCTGTAAAACATGAACACAATGTGATTCTTCTAAACTACCGATCTATCACATGTCCTCAGTCTGCCGCTGTTCCTAATTTGCTGGAAGGCAGAATGAAAAAGAAAAATACTTGAAAAATAATAATAAAAGAGATGGCAGACTGTGCTTGTTATGTCTCTGCTTGGTTTTAGCTTTGCTGTAAAATGTGTCTTTAAACTGTAAGTCTCACAGTCCATAGCCTTTTAACCAGCTACTGACACACTTGTTCTGCAGCATGAGACAAGTAAATCTAAAACAAAGCAGACGCATAGCTGCCTTGAATGGTTTCGGAATATCATCAGGAATTTCAATATGGGGGTTTAATAAATGCCTGATAAGGTGGCATTTTGTAGGAATGTAAAAGACCCTGTCTGATATGAAGTGTTTCTTTTTTTTCTCTGCAAATAGCTGCAGAGAGGAATTCATATCATTTGGTCCATTTGCCACTTCTAATACACACGCAGATGAGCCTTTTTGTCTCATCTCTCGCTTCCTCCCCTTCTCTCCGCTCTTATGTTTGCAGTATTTGATCACTTTAGGAAGAGAGTAGTCCATGTCAGTGACTGTCAGTAGTCAGTGACTGACACAGCAAGTTGAAGTGAGCAGAATCAAACACATTTCTACAACCTGCCATAATTCACAACACAGCTAGCTGGCTTGACAGTTTGCTGCATGTTCTGTCTAATGATGACTGCTTGCCATGTTTTTTTGTTTTTTTAACATCTACAAGTAAAACATCACAGGCCAATTTATTGACCTGTAGATATTGATATTTATTTGAAACAAAAATATGAAAATATATGAAACAAAAAATTCTAATTCTAAATAGGAATGCATCTAATTATTAAGTTGATTGTCATTACAGGAGTATAGCTGCAACTCATACTTCATCTCCTCTAATGGACGGCTATACATTGCCACTATCTCACAACAAATAAAAACATCCTCATCGGTTTGTCTATGTGAGCGTGAGACTGTATGTGCTGTGCTGTTGAAAACAGTTAAAAATGTTTGGCGCCATAAATATGTGTTATACTCCAAGCTAGCACCTTCTAGTAGCTTGCCTGTGTGCATTATACTGGCTGTAATTAAAGATCATTACCTGGCAACACACCACCATGTCATTGAAGGTTTGTCCCTTTCTTGTTTGTCGTGGTTAACTGTGTGTGTTGTGTGTGCAGAGCAGTCTGTCTCCTTTCTATGTAACATAAAAAAACAGCAGCCAAGATTAAAATTGAGAGGCAACATCCAATGAAAGAAAAGAGGACAACAATGCAAGAAATGGGATGATGAGGGAGAATGACAAGATTGGCAGAATAAAAACGCCTCAAGACAGTGGCATGATTTTAAGGAAATGATTGTGATTCGGACTGGACTTAAATATAGTAAAGAAAAGAAAGGGAGCAATAAGGAGGCAGAGGAGGAGAAAATAGAGGTGTGGGTATAACAATCACTGGGTAAAGTGTTTTTTTCTTTGTTGAGCTTTGATTTTGACTCTTCTGAAAAAAAACAACCATCAAAGCCAAAGCCAAACATGATGATTGTGCAGATTTACTGTTCTGTTTTTGTTTTATATATTGTTCTAATACCTAATACATGTCTAAATTGAATATATTTGGATTTTTTGGAAACAAATAAACATTTTGATGAAGTCACATCAGGCATGGGAAATTGTTAGAAATCAAAATCAACAAATTAATTGATAATGAAAATATTCATTGGTTACAGCCCAAGTGGCAAGCACTACATCTTATCGAGCCTGCCAGTGCATATTTTGATTTAGTGACAGTAATGATCAGTCCAAAAAGAAAAACAGTGTCGGCCCATCACAATCACCACTTTGGTATTGGTATCAGTTCATTTGCAAAGGCTAAAAGCTCCTTTTCAGAAAAATGCTACGGATGTGCTTTTCTAAGTAGAGCTTACGCAAGTGGATTTGTTAAATGATATTCGGGAGATAAAAGTAAGCTGTTATTTCAAGTGTAAAAAATACTAATTAAAAATCAAACCAATATAACAGTGATAAGCACATCCTTAGAAGTAATCTATGAACACAGTAAGCGGAGCCTGGATAAGAACCCAGACTAGGTCAAAACAGAGAGTGGGGGCAGTTCGTTGCCATTTATAGGTCACCCTCTATGACTCACCAACAAACAAATCCATAGTGATCATAAATATTATTTAACTGGACATTGCAATGGTCTGTACACAAGCAAAGATGTGTACACAAGGGACACACTCATAAAGACATGTCAACACATTCCCCCTTATCATGCTTAAGCAGACATGATTGAGTCGTATTAAAATCAAGTGTACATGACAAAGTGAGCAGGGAGTGGGCAGGGGTGTTGGGGTGGTCTACTGCTTTAAACCAAAAAGGGCACAGTGGAGGATATAAAAGGGCTGAGCTGGATGTCCCTCAAGTCTTCTGGCCCTCAGTGTGAACCCCAGCCACTGTGAGCTGCAGCCAAGCATGACATTGCGTTAGCACGCCTTGGTGCTTCCAACAATGCCTCAAAAGTGAGCCTGGTTCCCTGCCACTAGTACTGCGGCCCTGTACACACCACTGGCTCACACTGCTGAGGATCCTCTATTGAGAATACAATTAAAGTAAACAATAAAAGGCTCTTTTTTTTCTTTCTTTTTTTAATGGACCACATAATTCACCTCTCCGCTGTCAAATAAGACGTTTCCCAAGACATCACACGTCAAAAAACTAGTTGTCACAACAATTCATTCTTGTGGCCTTTTCAGGAGGTGACTGTTTGACAGACATCCGGTTTTCAATGAACTCAATATACTGTAGAAACAAATTGTTCATAATTGAAGGTTACGTGAACCTTGCTGGTACTGTAGAGCAAACACAGACATATGCAATGTCACAGCAAACCATTATCAGCATTGAAGTGTAATGGCTACTGTGTTTACCATACAGCAACCAGATATAAGCACACTACTGCAAGGGAGAGAAACAAAAGTTAAATGAATAGTTTTTACCAGCTTAGCATCTTCCAGAAATAATTAATTTTCTTTGCAGTCAACAGCGCTGCCGCATAACATAACACTGAAAGAAAAAAATAGCATTATTATGTTTAGTAAATTATCCATCTAAAGCAACTTTACATCTCTGCAAGTTGTTAAAAGGCATTCGTATATCACAAAACATGCTGTACTAGGCCACGGTCAGCGATTATACAAATGTTCAATCTGCAATAAATGGGGCAAAGATGCAAAAAATAAAAATAAAAAAATAAATAAAAAAGGTATGATCCTTTACAAAATAAACAAATCTCTTTGACTGTATTAAAAAGAGGAAATACACCTGGCAGATGGTTGTAGCAGCCCGGCTCTTAGTTCTGCTTTCCTCTAATTATACCTACATGCAGGGTAATGGACTGAGAATGTTTTCTCATACAGGGACCGCATCACTTCCTGGGGTCTCTGTCTCCCACACATAAAAGCAGACATCAGACACAAATACAGCAAGACACACGCACACACACAGACACACAAACACCTCTTTTCTAATAAGCACTGGCTATTTCACTGATACAGCCGGTGTACTCTGCTGCCTCAGGCATGAATTAAACATGTCTTGGTTTCAGGCTCTGCTACCTGTTGTTGTTTGTGTGGTTACTGCTGGTAAATATCCCCAGCAGCCGTGGTCTAATGCATATGTATTTTCCCTCTCTGGCTTCACACTGACTAGGGGTTTCTTCCAGCTACTTTCTTCAGCAGTGTACACCTGTCACACTAGGAGAGTAAAATATTGATCCTTCACAAGCCTCTAGAAACAATGCTGAAACACACTCGCAAATGCATTCGCAGACAGACAGACGGATGCACACATTTCTCTGTTAGCTTTCAATCAGTCTGCAACAGTGGACTGACAAGAACTTTACATGAGAGAAGAGAAGCACAACTGATAGACGCCTGTGTGTTGTACACACAGACCGCAGTGGATTATGGAGAACCTGCATTAGCATCTGTATCCATAACATATTTTCAACTCCCATTGCTCTGATATATGCAATGAAAAAAGATTGTGCTTACCTTTTTTTAAAAACTCAGTGCTAAGGTTAAGCCTCCATATTATAAGAATAAAAACTTCAGTTGAAATAATGTTTTTAATTTGCTGGTGTTTTTGTTTGTTTTTTACTTACCAACACACACATTGGATATATATATATATATATCTATATATATATCTATATATATATATATATATATATATATATATATATATATATATATCTACATATATATATAGATATATGTATATATCTATATATATATATATATATATATCTACATATATATATAGATATATGTATATATCTATATATATATCTAATTAAACACACACACACACACACACTATTTTTGTAGCAAGTGTAAGGTTCATAAACTACATTACAGTATCAAAACAGCCATGAGCTGAAAGCTGGCATTGCATGTCTGGTTCTGATCAAAGTTATTGTACTGCTGCTTGTGTTTAACATTTAAGAGCTTTGTAGGAAGAAAACATGTCTATTATTTCTCAATGCAAGATATGAATAATAACCTTTACTTTGGTGTCAGTATTAAAAACCTGTATCAATACACTTAAATTCTTGGTATACAGACCAGTGTCTGTATACAAGAGATTGTTTAACACTCAGTGTATTGGAGTAATATTTAACAGATTCACACCCATAAGGCAACCCGAGATAGATAGACATCAAAAGATAATTTAATAATTCTAACTCCAATGGAAGACTTTCTTTGAAAGTCTTTGTCTCTTTTGTAGTCCCGCTGAGGTGTTTCTTTTCTCCCCATTGTTTCTGCTGCTAGCTAAGGGCTTGTGTTTAGCACTCAGGCCGACTCTGACAGCTCTCAATATGCAGGGGCAGTCCTGCAAAACAGACTTATGAATTCCAAACAGCCCGGAGTCATGCTCCATATTTCATTGAAGTTGAATATTTAAAAAGATCAACCCACTCAAAACCCTATAAAACCTATCGTTCTGGGGCCTTGTGTCCTAAAAATAAAATCGCATATGCCATATCGCATTACAGACAGCCACATCAGCCTCCATCTCTTAACCATTTCTCTCCCTCTGTTCCCTCCTTTCTCTGACAAAACCCATCTGGTAGCCAGCCTGTCTGCATCAACACAGGTTTTGCTCTTCCTCTCTTTTAAACAACCGCACACTTCTTCATGCCTCCTTTATCTAATTTGCTTGCCTTTTCTTTCTCACCCTATGGAACTCGCAATTTCTTTCCTTAAGGTAGGATAGATAATATTCCATTTGCTTGTTACAGCACAATGAACCTGTTTTCTTATTTTAAAAAGTGAGCACAAAAGCACAAAAGCACATGATTTGACAAGATGGAGCGAAAAATAGTGGAGGCCGGCTGAAATGCAGCCTGCTTTTGACAGTACAGTCTCAGGCAAAGTAATCCGCAAATGGATAGTGTAGCAAAAGCAACTGTGTGTGGCTACGGTTTGAGTTCAACCCTCACCATGCCTATAGCTCTGTCTGCAAAGAGAAAATGGTGAAACTATATCAAAGTGCACACTGTAGCACACAACTTCACCAGGGATTGATTAAGCTAAACCAAATTTAAGAAACTGCCTGACTCATATTGACTTGTAATTAGGGATCCAGTGGTTAAACGATTTCCCTAACCGAACTTTCAAACATCACAGTTAATTCATCTAATCTACTACTACTAATCACATTAGAATCTAGAGTGTTAATGTAATTTCATACATTAGCAGTGAAATTAATTAATGCACAGTAATTGTGATAATCGTGAAACCGTGATTATTTTTTAGACTATAAGTGTACCAACAAAATCTATAATCATCTCATCCCTACTCGTAATATCAAGTTCATCATGTTGTTTGGTCAATAGTCTTGATTGAGTCTAGGTTAACGAGACATTTATGAGGTCCAGCCAGACCTACTGATGCAAAACACAATGAGGGCTTTATGTTTTATCTACAGACAAACACTTACAATATGCTAATGTTATGCTTCCACTTGATTTCAGACATGATCTTTGATGAATAAAGTTGACACACACACATGCCGAAGCCTGTGGGAAAGAGCGCGTGCATACAACCACCCACCAGTTGGCAGGAAAAGAAACTGGATCAAATCAACTCATTCCAGAATTTAAATTGTGAGACAGGCAAAGCATCAGGCTAAGATAGCACAATACAGGGTGACGGTGACGTTAAATAAATAAATAAATATTATCACCATAAAATTGGTCGAGCTTGACATTGTTCACTGCCCTGCTTAGAGAGGCAAGGGTGATAAACGGAGTATGTAACCAGATAATTTCAAACAAAAAAAATAGTAAGCCAAGGAGTTTTTTCCAGCAGTCTGGGCCAAATTGAAGACAAACAAATATCTGTGTGGTAGGCAAAGCAGCAGAGCACAGAGAGCATGTGCATGCAGAGACTAGCACGCTTTCCATAGTGTCATACTGTTTTTGCAAACCTAACACTTCATGCAGCTGCTTCAAAGTAAAAGCTTCCACAGACTTGATAGTGGCGTTTGCTGTGAAACATAAGTGAGCTAGTGGAGACAAATTTGGATTTTCTGGCTTCACTAATTAGAAAAGACAGCAGCAAGTGGCGAGTCCACAGTCAGGCTTCAAAACAACCCATCATAAACTTATGGGTCACGTCAAAGGCGCAACATGTTTTTCCACAATCTACTGTGTGGCAGAACGGCTTTAAGTGCTTACACACTAAAGAAGAAAGGGACTGCCTTAGCATCACACTGCCCCAGAGAAAATCCTGAATTGGCAAAATGTTTTGCACGCGTTGGTCTGTTTCCTTCTTCCCAGCAGCTCGACTGTGTGAGTCATCAGTGAAAAGAAAGCAAAATTCACATGGCACCACCGCAGTGCTTTGGGGCAATATTGCTATGCAACCAATGGAGCATGCTGACATATCAATGCAATTAGGATCATGGCTGTGTCCCAGTGAAGGTCGGCTAACACTACTCAGACTAACGCAAAGAGAGAAACCAAGGCAATAAGTGAGTGAGAGAGCGAGGGAGGCGGTCCAAGAGGAAACAAATTAAGAGACAGGGCAGCATTGCTGAGTTTAGTTCAGCCTCTGTCCAGGGGCCTCTTCCTCTAACTCTCTTACAGGCCTGGCAATTAAAAATATATGCATCAGTGGTCTACACATCACTCTGAAGAACTACAATGACACATTTGCACAACCCAAACCCATGCAAATGGACAATCAGCCCAGACTGTGTAGCTAAATGCATGCCTTTTTCATATTCCTTATGCCTTTAGAACTGCCGGCTGCCCAGCCTTGATCAATTAAAAGGACCTCTAATCAATGCAGTAGACAAATGATGCAGTTAATAGGAGGTCGTACACATCATGGCTCAGGGGAACACATTAACCCAATCACCTCAAAAGGTATGGATCTGCCCAAGGAAAGCTGTAGTTCATCACACACCCTGAGTCCTCTGCAAGTCAGACATCAGTAGGCCAAGGACAATGGTGTTGATGAGATTGGACCATATTGATTTTAATCAATACAGGGCCAAAAAGAGATGTTCGCCCTCTCCAGATGAGGAAACATTTAAATGGTGAAGCTCCATTTTGTGGCCAGCAAACACCCAGGGAATAATTTTCCAACTGAGTGTGACCCGTAGCAGTGACCTCAGTGTGTGGGTGCATTAGAGTGTGTGCAAGGTAGATGTGTAATTGTCAGCAATACATTGTTATTTTAGTGAACTTCCATGTGTGTACAAAAATCCCCTCACTGGGATAATATATGTGTGTAATATCTGTGCATGTACTGATACTTTTGCACAAAAGCATCCTTAACAGATGTGGCCTGAGGTATAGTGCAGTGCTTTACTGTAGAGCAAGTGTGTCGTCCATCTCATTCATTCTAAGAGCTCCCATGGGGCCCATTGCAATCCATGCTCCCCTCAGACATGTTCTATGTCTAGTCCATAAAGTCAATGGTTGTGTGGACAATAGAATGGGTTAATAGTGTAAATGGTTGGCAGAGGATCACTGCCAAAAGGGCTGAGCCACGCTGAAAGCTTTGACTATGAGAAAAAGTGGCTTGAAATAAGATGTGCACCCATCCATACATGACTGCATCCACAATCAGAGAATCACAGATCCTGCTGACAAAGTGCTTCCCTTACACACAAAAAAATTGTTTTGCTAGTTCAGTGCTCATGTTAGCCTTGACCTACAGGAACAGGTGGAGCAGATGTGGAACAGAAGGTGTTGGGGTAATTTGCTTCTTTGTACATGGTGTTTGCATTCTTAAAGTTCACATTAAAGCTTTCTCGAAGACAAAAACCTTGAGAGAAATTAAAGCGTACACACACATGCACTTCACCAACGGAAATCAACGTGCTGGGTTTAATTTGTAAGATACAGCTGCATCGATTCAAACTGCTTAAATCAGGGCAGGGAGGGAATCACAGCTGAATCAATGCGGGCATGTTTTTATCAAAAAAGCCTGAAATGACAAACATGTCTTTTCTTTGCTTTTTTCAGCTAATAACGTATTTTACTCTGTGTGCTTCCCTCTCTTGTATCTGCCAGTCTTGCCAGCTCAGTGAAAGTTCAGATCATGTGTTGACCACCCCTTGCTCAAAAAGAGGAGGAAGGAAAAAAACAACATTTCACTCCGCTGCCCAACATGCCATTTATTTTGTCGGGGATTTTGGCCACACAGAATCTCAATAAATACAAAGGTTGAATATTTATGATTAAGTTGTAAAACCTGATTAAACTGTGAGTCCTCATGAACTATTCAGGGAACATTTACATGTAGCATTAACATAACTCATTCTAAGAGATGCCATGGCACGATCTGTAGGAGACATAATTATTGTTTTCCTTTATCTGCAATAATAAGTTATCAAAATGTTGCTCAATGCTCCAATTTTAAAACAGCTCTGTATGGTGGAGACTGATTACTGGTGTCAATGTACACATAAACCAGGCTGAAGGATTACTCTAAGATCCTAAGATCATTTGATCTTTTTTTTTAAACAAATAACACCTGGGATTAAAAAAAGAATCCTATAACTGCCATTAACATCTGATCCTTCCTACTTATCCCTTCCAGTGTTTCCCCTACCATTGTTTTAAGGGGGGGTGGGCGTGGCCCGGATGAGCGAGATAAAGCTGTTTTCACACATGAAGGCAATTTGCTTCTCCTTCCTCGCCTTAAAAGTTCAATTCATTTTAGTTTAGTCGCGCAAGCTTGCCCCTATTTTCACCTGTTGCTGAGTAACGTACATTAACATTCCATGGTGTCGTGACTGTAGCATAACTGTAGCAAGCTCCTTGGTAGTAACTAGCGGTAAAAAATGACAAAGAGAAGGTGACAAGCCTAAACATCCCAGAAATGTTTCTTTTTTCAAAAAGCAATAAAATCAACCCAAGGAACCACTTAAGTAAAGCCAGCCTCTTTGGAGACGCCAATTGACACCTTGCAAGAGCACTGCGAGCTACTGGTTGTGGTACTCCTTCAGGTCGGGGGTGGTGGCTGGTCCAGTTACCCGAGAACAGGTGACTGTGAGACGGGAACAGAGCTCGCAGTCAATCAAGCTTACGGCAAAAGCTCCGCGTGGAGCCTCCCCGGGACCATAAACCATCATCACATTGGATTGTATCAATAAAGGTATGAATAAAATTGTGTTCAATTATTTCGTTTATCATTTGTTCAGCACAATCAGATGTACAAAATAGTGTTTGTTTTTGTTAATCAGCCAATGAAAAGAACAATGGCTCAGTGTGAGACATCAGAGCATACAGGAGTGCCTGCGGCACAATCCTACTTATTACTAATGATCAAAACACCAATCAGAAAACACACACAAGACAAACAGGAACAAAGAAGACAATGAGAGTGAAACAAACAAGTAAATAACTTTAGAAAAAAGACAATGCGCCATGGCAGCATGTAACACCCACTGTCTGCAAACAATCAGGGAAGCTTTGGTGTTCTTATCTGTTGCGAGCATTGATCAGACAGGAGATATAAAACGGGGCGAGAGCAGGTCTATGTAGGAGTGTGACTGAGTGAGTGAGTGAGTGAGTGTGTGTGTGTGTGTGTGTGTGTTTTCTGACTGCTTTGGAAAGTTATTTTAAAAGACAGTAGACTTGCTAGAATAAATATTCTAGCAAGAAATTATACTTAAATATTCACCACAAATGACATGATTTCATAACACCAGCAACAACAACAAACTCAGAAAAAAAATCTATTCTCCCACTGAATTCTTTTGTGTGGCAAGAAATGTGTTTTGTACGGAGCCCCCAAAGTGTCACGGCAAGAATTTATTTGGAACTTAATAAATTTTGCGTTACCTCGCATTATTTTACATTTCCTTCCAATAGGTTTTTCCATTTGGCTTTCATTCCTTTTGCCCCATGTCAATTTCCTATTAGCAAGTGCAATGCCCTAGTATAAATAACATATTGTACTTTGAATTGGGCATTATAATAATAATAATATTAATAATGCATTTTATTTAACAGCGCCTATCTGAGCCCTCAAGGACGCTTTACAGACAATAAAAAGACAGATACAGGAAACAGAAAAGTGTAAGCAGTTATAACAAAACAAAACAAAACAAAAAACAAAGCAAAATGTCCTGCTCAATGGGCATATTAATACTCTAAGTTCTATGATTATAATGTCTTTAACGTATAACAAGATAAAATCCAATGTCAGAGGGGTTGCATGTGGTGGTGAACAGATAACTATCAGGGAATCTACTTTGCTTCATAGTGCTTCACCTCATTTTTCGGTCACACTTTACTTTACGGTATGAGACGTTTCAAATTAGGTAAAAAAATGAATATGTTCTTTATTAGACAATAAACAAACAGTTATAATGGTAATAAACACCATAACAATTAATTAAAAAACACATGAAATCAAACATAATAATAAGAAAGAATGTTGAAAAACACAAGATGCTACTTTTGCTAAAAGAAAAGAGACTTTGATGAGTTCAGCTAACCGGATATCTCTTTCATAAAAAAGCATAATGTGGTATATATGGTCATACTGTAGCAGCTTGCATTGTTTTTAGCTGATTAAATGCCAGCAAATGTACAGCACAGTATAAAAACTCACAGGTCTGTGCTGCGCATAAACAAACTGGCAATTAAATAATTCAGGAAAATGTTTTTTTTTTTACGTTGACCATACGTTAGCAAATGTGTTTTCTTGTTAGAAATGCCATTGTGATGGGTTGATGTATGGGTTTTGGCAGACACCTGCTGTGCCCTATTACTGGTACTGTGTAGCCTTCATATCAACAGACCACCTGCACTTCATCTTTTAGAGGTACAGCGCACCAGACCATACTGGCCTAGTTCCACCCCTGATTATAGAACTTTAACACAGATGAATATGAACATGCCTAACGAACATTATTTCACCAAAATGTGTAATAGTGAGATGATCCATCCAGAAATAGACATATGGCTCAGAACGAATAGATGGAGAAAAGTATTGCATGGTAAAGCAAAAAACATTGCGAGGTAATGCAAAAGTAGTTTTCACACGTTAAGGCACAAACAAATTACAAGTGTACCTGCTGTATGAGGGTACAGGACAGGGACGTAAGCAAGGTATTCATTACAGAAACACCAGCCCAGCTTGAGAGTTCTGCCTTAGTAAAAACAACATGTCACATTAGACACAGACCCCAGCAGAAGCAGTTATGCAATCTTACTGAGGAAATCACTTCTGTTTTCAAAGTTCTAACAAGCAAAATTTGCTTGTAAGACAATTGGTGCAAATGTAACTGATCCTTAATAATCATTTTTTAAATAAATGACAAAACAAAAACATGACTTATTAGTTCCTGAATGTCGGTTACTTGTTAGTCTAACTACAGTGTATTGTACAGTTTCTCACCTTGCTTTGAATTAATTATTGTTAATTGTGGTGTAGTTAACATATTCATAAAGACAATCACTTCATCAAGACATGCCATTCGCTACCCTCCAAACTAGGTGAGGCGGTGAGGCTACACCATCAACTGCAAACCTGGGAAAATACTGTCGTCTGAGGAGTATTTGTGTCTGTAGGTTAAATAAAATCAATCCATTCCCTGACACGAGCAGACACCACTCATCACAGTGCTACAGAAAACAAAAAAAAATCAGCTGAAGACATAATCTTTGCAATCAACTCCGCCTCCCACAATGCAGCAAACGGAAAACATGGCATATGAAAGTTAGGTAATGAAGATACATCATGGGGGAGAGAGAGAGTACACTAATTTTTGGCATGAGTTAAAAAATGTTTGTCCTAAAACATTGTTCGTAAAACATCCATTACTACAATTACAGTAGTCACTTCAGTGATGATAGGCTATGGCTCTGAGCACAAATCTGATTTTGTTGCACTGATTTCATATCTGCCAAAACACTTGGCGCGAAGGCAGAGCTTACATTGTTATTGGAATTGGTTGAGCCTGGACATAATCAGACATCTCTAAACCCAGAAGGAAGACACCAGAAGAAGAACCAGCTTACATATCCAGTAGGATCATAGGGTATTACCCTACGGTACAGCATACACACAGTTAACACTATTCTGAAACAATAATCTTGTTCAGCTAATGGATGATGATAAAAAGCATAAACGCTTTACTTTGGCTAACACTAATATTAATGCCAAATTCACCAGGATGGCAAAGTGTTTGATAAGGAAGCCTTAATTTTCCAAGGTGTATTTTGCCAATAAGCATATTAAAGATGAGTGTGTAGATTAAGGGGGATATACTGTAAATACAGAAATTGACTATATCGTTCATATTTGTAGTACTTCACATTTTTTTGTGGTGGACCATTATGAATTATAAAGAATGGAATGTTATAATTAAGGGGAACACAGACAGAGTGTGTGAGTGTGTGTAGCTAAAGATCTACAGTACAGCTAGCTTGCCAAAGAGCTAATGTGAAACAAAACATGTCTGTTCGGTGGCCGTAGACGTAGCACAGGTAATTACTACCGAATTAATTACATACAGATCATAACAAGACAGTTCATCATTATTGTCAGGTATATCTCTTGTTCTAGTGGAATGAGAAATATGCATGTGATGCATTTTAAATGTGCAGTCTAAACGTGCATAAATAAAGATTAGCAGGTTAGCTAGCAATGTTAGCTAGCCACTAGCTTCACTTGTATGCAACACACCCAGCGTATGGTGCTTGCATACAGTCAATTAAATCTTGTGAGGCTGTGTGTACCAACATGTATTACATGTACATCGTTTTCCATGGATATTAGCTCCTGGCACTAACATTAAAAAAATGTACATACAAGCATTTTTTAGAACACAATGTATATTGAATGTCTATTGCTTCAGAGACGCCACTGAGGAAAAATTGTAATACGTTTTTATATAGATTATATATAGTATAGTGCGTGTTGCACTTTGAAAAACTCGGCAATGTGGATGCTGTTTTTCTCCTAATTTTGAAACTTCACTGTATATGAATTACTTTAGTCACAACTAAACAACTGGAGAAGATTATGAAATGATTTAGCCACTGATACCGTTTTTGAATACAGACCATGTCTTCACTGAATATGATGTTGGAGGTTTCAAATGACATGCTTTCTCCCTAATTTAAGGATTAGCTACAAATATCCATTTCTGAATGGAACTGGGTTGTAATCACCTAGGTCTAACCCAAATAATTGTTTGAGGAGGTGTGCACACACACACACAGGCTGTTAAAGGTACCTGTAACACAAGCAGTGCAATCAACACAGACACCTACTGGAACAGGCTGCTGTGTGGCACTGGATAGTGACTACTAATGGTTCATTGCCATAGGTGGGGGGAGGAGAACAAGGAGTATTGCTACTGTAGTCCACTCAGTATGTACACAGCCACTGCTGTGAATAAAGTATAGAGTAAAAGTATAGAATATAGAGAGAAAGAAGAAAACAAAGCAAAAGAAACAGGAACACTATGGAAAGAATTAACATTTTTCTCTTCCATCAACAACCTCTTGACATGCGGCATAAGGAGTGTGACATGGTTAATGCCTCTTGACATTCACAAGTACATTCAAATGTAAAGATGTGATCATTTGTATGCGTTCCACACTCACTTCCTACTATACATCAAATGTTTTGCTCACCATAGCAACAGGAAAAGACACCTAGTGCCTAGAACCCAATTTTAGCTCATGAATCCTTTATATCCAAATACCTGGATCTTATTATAACCTGATAAGATGGCCTGTTTGAAACCAACTGTACCCAAGACACAGACAGGCATGTATAGACGAACCTCATGATGTCTCCTCCTTTGGCTTTTGTTTCAAAATACAGGCCTTTCAAACAAGAGGACTGTGACATATCCTGACAACATCTCCCTTGTTACTATTCCACTTTTCTCCTCTTCTCACCCACTTTCTGTCATGCAAAAAGTGTTTTAGTGGCGAATGGACAAAGCACATTTGGGGCTTTGGCATTGTCTATTCGGCTAATGTATATACTGAACAACAAGCAGAACAGTATTTTTCCTCCGTCGGCAGCTGTAAGTAAGAAACTGGTTGTAAAATTGATTGCTATATATCAACATCGATCTTAACTCCCCAAGATAGGGGTGGAACGGTTCATGTATTCGGAGTGAACCAAATCAGTACGGACATCACTGTTCGGCACATGAATTCACATGTATTTAATACAGAATACACAATATAAAAATAAATAAAACTTGCATGCAAGAAACTGATATTATGGGTAACTAATGTTATGCACTACTGTTAGATACGCGGGTTCTCCAGGGACCCCTAATCTGCAGCCCTGCCTTAGCTCTAAAGCTCTGATTGGTGCACCGTACGTAGCCGAGCTTCGCCTACGTATGCAGTTTCAGTGAGTCAGACATAGCAGCACTAAGTGTTGCCACCTTAGCAACTTTGTTGCTGGATTTAGCGACTTTTCAGATCCCCTTAGAGATTTTTTTTTTTAAAGCAACTGCCGACATATCTAGCGACTTTCTGTAGTAAAGAGTAAAGACAGAGACTTTCTGTAGAAAAGACGCCAGTATTGTCGAGTGAGCATACAAGGTATTTCTCTCTTGTGGCTGCCAAAACAGTCTTCTGTTCTTTGACTGAGGAAGATCACTACTAAAACAATACTCAGGCTTACTTTTGAACTTACTATCATAGGCTTGATTTCCAACTGACAAAACAACATCCTATCCACATCGTATGAGCTTTCAGGGAATATTCAGTACATTATAGCTGTGATAGGCTTATTAAATACCAACAGGCAAGTATTGCCTAAAAGTGTCTGTGTTGATAGAGCCTCCTGGGTGTGTTATTATTCTCTTACTACTGTACTCACTACTGAACTCCACAGAAAATGGCTACTAACATTTGAAAACTGCAATGTTGTCTTCCCTTCACAATGTGGCCAATTAAGGGTAGCAGGGAAACATGAGATTTTCTGTTAAGAGAGCTCTAACTGAGTGAGTTAGTGTGTGCAAGTGTCAGAGAGAAAGCGAGAGAAGCAAAAAAATTTCAAATACAGTGTTTGAAGGAAGCAATATCTTGAGAGAAAAGACAGTTATAAGTTGAAGTTTCTAAGTTTAGTTTATTTAAAGGATATACTATTAGGAGGAAAAGGTCAGATACAGTATATGAGCTTTTTGTTGTGCTTATATACTGTATTTAAATGAGGAAGGTGGAGGATCTGTTGGGCGTACGCTTTAGAATAGTTTCACCACCAAGAGAGAGAGAGAGCGAGAGAGAGAGAGAGAGAGAGAGAGAATTTGACAATTAAAAACACGCTTCAGAAAATGAAACTGCAGGTGTTTTCAATCTTTTGTAATCTTTTCTTGCCAATAAAACATGCATTTGTGATGTACATAATGAACAATATGAAAAGCCAATTAACACTGAAGGTTGTACAACATAAAAAATGTGTTGTTTTGTCTGACCAACAGTTCAAAACATACATAATGAATTTACAATTAAATTAAATGAAGAAGCCCCTTCTTGTCTCAGAGAAGTTGGAAGCAAAGAACATTTCTTTTTCACTTATAAGCCTAACAGCCATTTTTTGTGTTGGTCACCCTGCTGATCAAATGGGGGTTAAAACTTGGAATGCAGATAATGTATTGTATGCATTGATATTTCTGGTATTCCAGTGGGCCTGTGTGTGGGCAGCTGGCTGTATGTCCAACTGATTAACTGAGTGACTGAAACAGAAGGAGAAAATACTGCAAAAGGGAAAGAGAGAGAAAGGGGGAGGGAGGGAGGGACAGTGAGAGAGCAATGCCTCAGATGCATGTATATAGCCTGCCAGTTTGGCTTCGGTGGACAGTGACCTTGTTTGCATGATTAGTAGAGCCACTGGGGCGTGATTGGCCCCGTTACATCATTCTCCCTTTCTCCTCTTCCTTCCTGTCATCTCTTATTTATCAATGTTATTCTCGTTCACTATCCTTTCCCTTCATAATTGAAAGCAGTTTGACCAATTGTTCAATGTTTTTCCCCCATTTATATAACTTGTCTTTTTCCAGGTGGTGAAATCAATACCATCTATAAAAAGCATGGACAAAAAAGAAAGGTAATAGGAAGGTAGAGAAAAAGGCAAAAAATATTCACAAAAATGTATCTGATGTACAAACAGGAAACAACCAACATTAAACTACTCTCTTTGTGTACCAGCATTGTTGTGCTTACATATCTAAATGTTGCAGGTGGACAATCTGCTGGCCACATGCTTTAGAATAAGTTACACCAACAAGTGAATTCTTTATTTGCTACGTCAACACTCTTCATCATAGCATTTTTAGAATACTGAATCTACTGGGCTTGATCTCATACTGTAAATTATATCAGATGATGTTAAGTATCTTGGAATTTAAAGTGGTGTTAGAAGGTGTTGTCTTACTATCAGTTCTAACTGATAAAAAACAAATACCAGATGCTTGACTGGTATGTTTCAGAGCTGTGCTAGGGGGCTCAGAGTGGACTAAGATTCCACCAGTAAGCTGTGCCAAAAAGTGCAGAGCCAACAAAACACAAGTTAATGGTGTCAGAAAAGGGTTAAAGCCCCCTGCTCACTGACACATAGGTGAGGGTGGGAGAGAGCCCTGAACTTACTCAATTGTCTCTGCACTCCATCTGATTCCTTATGCGGACCATTGTATTTTTGTCAAATTAAGAAGTTTAGATTTTGTCTAACTACTACAACTTTCCCAACATTACTTACATATTCTTGAAATAACAACTCAGTTCAAATATGTTTGTCTTAAAATATTATGCCAATACTGTAAAGATTTCTCCCTTTGTATCGTTTTGTTTATGACCAGTGACCTTCATATTAAAAAAAAATCTACATTAAAAACATTTCTTCTCAGTCCTTGTATATTGTTTTATGTTAAACATAACAGACATCCTGAAATTGAAAGGGAACAGCTGAAGTAATGATTTGAGATGGGTTGACATAGACAGAGTCAGGTGAACACATTTGAATGACAGGGGCAAAATGGTGCTTGACGGCCTACCAGTTAGGGAGTCACTTCTGTCAACAAGGTAATAGGAGCAGGTTGGAGGGGAAATTTTGTGTGTGTGTGTGTGTGCGTGCATGCGTGCGTGCGTACGTGCGCAAGAGAGTGTGTGTGAATGCATGAAAGAGAGCAGATAAAGAGGATGAGTGAGAGAGTGACAGATTGCTGATGCATTCATGAAAGAAAAAAATAATCATGAAACGCATCAATGACGTAGGTAACCACAATGTGGAGGCTTTTGTTGCTAAGACTACGATGTGCACCATTAGGATTAATAATTTTTTTGCCACACAACATCACAAACAACAGTCTCATTCACTGATGCAGTAAGAGATGTCACAAAGTGGGCTGAGAGGAGCAGGGTAAAAAAGACACAGCAAGGTGTCAGACTTTGAAGTGAAAAGTGGACAGGGCTAATGAACAGAGCGGAGTGTGTCTTATTCATGTGATCATACTTGATGTAGGACTGAGTGCACAAGTGTGATGCATTTACATAAAAATAGAGAAAAGCCAATCCGAAGCTTTAGGGGTGGGAATTAACGGTCAGTACTGTTAGAGTACCAGCCAAAAGATTCAAAACTGTCAGGCACCGTGGGGTGTCAATGAATGCTAGGTCAGATTCTTGTTTGCTTAATCTTTCCATTATTTTTTTGACTAACATTGAGATACTGACATGGAAATCCATGCTGAAAAATAAATCATTGTTTATTAAAATGAACTGCGTTATAGCATTACATGTGATGTCAAATAAAAATGAATTTCAAGCAGCTATAACCAATATTTTTTATTATAATAACGTTTCAAGTCACAACGTAAAAACAATGTGCCTTTTTCCCTGAAAAAGCTCTGAAAACCTACTATACATTGCCTGCTGAGCACCAAACAGCAGACAGATTAGGTGAGAGACTAGCTGGTAAACATAGTTGAGCATTTAACAAAAAAAAAAAGACAACACCTCTTTTTAAGGATTTGGCAAAGACCACACCAAAAGCAAAAAGTCAAAGCGAGTAAATAATTTCCAGGTTTGCCTAAAACAAAACTAAAAATGAATAATAATGACAATGTAATTGCTGGATGTTTAAATATGCTACTGTTTGCTAACAAGTCTCCATTATCAACTTAAAAGGTGATGCTATGTAAATGTTGTGTTATAGCTTGTTATTGCTGCCCCCAAGTGGCAAATAAATGTATTGTGCATTGAACCGTAGAACCGTGTATAACAATTTGACCACTCTATTTATGATGCAGTATTATTCCATTCAAAGGTGGCAAGGATAATAGTGAATAATCATCAGGGCTTGGTAGTCCACTTAATGCAACCTAAATGACATTCACTCTTGCCTCTACTATTTTATAGATTGGCTACTTGGTATAAAGAATACTTCTGTGGTTAAGAAGTTAATGAAATACGGAAGAAGAGGATGAATTATCATGTGACATCAATTTCTAGCCTTTCTGTGAAATGCAAGTAGAGTTATCTCTTTCTCCCTCTCTTTTACACACACACACACACACACACACACACGTTACATATCCACCATAGGCTACTAATAACCACAAACGAACATTTGGAAGCTTTATATATTAAATATGGGAGGAGCGTGATGCATAGACACATTGTCAGATGATTTCACAATGTAAAAAGAGCGTGTGCTGTTCTTGTCCCTATATTTTTCTCTATTGCCAGCAACTTGATCCTACTCCATCCCAGTGAGAATAATGGATTAATGACTACTTCCATATTATTCATGACAACCAAGCAGTTTCAAACCCTGTGATCTTAAGTGTCAAACAATTACATTTTGTTCACAGCCTCCTACATATTAGCCTACACGTACTGGACAGGCTATCAATACAAAAAAGAACAGGGAGGCACAGATTACAACACCAACAGAGGAAGGGTGACTTAATTCTCATGAGTGTCCAGACTGCCTGCTGTGTGCCAAATGTTTAATGAACATCAGCTGGCAGACCATCATTAGTAAACTCTGGCCCACACCACTGTTTGATGATTAGCTACAACCCACGGGAATACACTGTCACAAACACACACTTTGAATCAATAGCTGCATAGAAACAAGACAGTGCTTTCACTATATCCAAAGTTAATAATGGGTACATTCCCAACCCAAACTGGTGAATAAAAGACATTTGTACATTTGTCTGTTTCTCTTATTTTCTCTTTAGAAGTAACCTTGTTATACCTCTTTATTCACTTCTTAGCATCTGGTTATTTCTCCTTTCTCATTATTTTTGTCTCCCAATTGTCAATTTTTCTTTCTCCTGACCCTCACATTTCAAATTTATTTTCATGTTTCCTTTCATTCTACCTCTAAAATACTATGTCTGTTATCTCCCTTCATTGTCATTATTTTGTTTGGAGACAGACAGCTACTAGTCAACCGTGAAAGCCAAACCAAGAAGCTTTATTTCTCAGCAAAGAGAAAGTAATCTCTTTTGCAGTAATAAATAACAGGAAAAGGGGACTCTAAGATACAAATAGGGCCGAGCTGCAAGAGGGTCATTTAAGTTCTATAAAATACTCAATTTGTAATTCATATAAGCATATACCGTAAGTCAACTTCATTGGCCATGTAAATAATGTCCTACTATTAATTTAGGTTATTTGTTTTCCACCGCCATGCTAGCAGATTTGTAAGGGATAAACCAATTGACAGACATCATCCCGGGAGCCATACTGCTAGCATGTCTATGATATAACGTACAACATTAACGCAAATACCACATATTATCAAAGTTTAACCAAGTTGTGTTTAGTGAATACTTGCTACGCAATAGCAGGAGGCTTTCCTACAGTGTGTGACAAAGCACTTCAAAGGGAAACAAATGTGTATTGTAGAGAGAAAAAGCTAAAAGAAGCTCCATTTCTAACGGAATTGTTCGATTTTTTATGTACTTGTAAACATGGCTGTTAATGCCAAGCCTAGACCCAATAGCTAACAAAATGATTCTGCCTGTAAGTTTAACGCCTAAAGCCATCAAATCCCTCGTCCCAACCATAACAGTTTAGCTCACTAGCCAACAGTTATCCATAAATACAAACGTGGTAAATTGTATTTATGGGCCTGTACCTCCTTCATAGGCTCTCATACAGATCAGTGCTCTCTCACCCACATGGATCATTCAGTGATTATCCAAATACAATTAGATGACACATGAAGAGACTTAAGTGTGAATGGCGACATAGTCTTACAGCCAGTCCCATCATGATTAAGTAACTAGTGTGTTCAATTAAGATACAGAGCTTACAGTACGTTATACTCTAGCTTTCACTATCATAAACATTTACAGATTATTATTTTTTTTAACACTTGTCCCATTGATGAAGCTCAAAAGACTATTATATAATAGATAAATATATGGGAACTCCCTGGTATTAGCAGGTATTCACTATAACATGCAGTCGAAGAAATGTGCTTGAAGTTGCATCAGTTTACAAAGGATAAAAATTTAAGAAACGGGTGTGAAAATCAGTGATGGAAAAACAGCGTTAAAAAAAAATGGTGTTAGTTTTTTCAGTAACGAGTTATCTAATTGATTGCTCTTCCCATCTTAATGGGAAGAGCATCTAAATGCCGTTACTGTTTTTTCATCTGACCAACTAGATCTCTGAGCCAAGAAGCAAATACTTTTTTACTGTTCTTCCTTGGTTAGTGGGCCGCGCACGAGACAAGAGCATAAATGCTGACGATTGGCTGAGGTTGAGTAAAATTTCACGGTGAGCAAATCAGAGGTAGAGTTGTGTGGGTATTGTAAATTAGTTTGCTCAACACTGGTGAATATTCAGATGAGATGATCACCTGTTATTCCCAAAGCTACAGTTTTTAAATAATTTTACATCATGCATTAAGTCTTGTCAATTCAAGGTCCTTTGATATTAAACATGATGATGAACATGATCTTTTCACAGCGTGCTTTGTAAATGATTTCACTCTGGTTTCAAAATAAAATAAAAAGGTACAACAAACAGCTATTTGGTTGTTTTAAATGTACAGATAAAATAATAAAACTGATGTAACTTGTTGGGATTTTATTGATTCCCAGCAACCTGAAGGCTAGCTGTAGTCTCGTGCTGAAGTCGTGGGGATAGTTGTGTGCAGATCGGAGTGTGGTGTGTGAAGAGGGAAGATTGGAGGTGTTCACAAGGGAAGATGCTCGGAGTGGGAATAACGACAATACAGCTAGCCTTCTCTAACGCTATCCCTGTGAAAGCCACAGCCATTTGCCCTGTTTCCATGTAGTGTCATAGTCACAGATATGGTCACAACCACTGCAGTGCTCAATTACCCAATTTTTTAAGGGCGAAAATACACTAATATTTCTGTCGCAAAAAGGAGGACATAGCCAGACCGCCGGGCTCTCCGTAGATTGCTGTCGGCAGCGGGGGGTGAGGAAGGCGGCGGAAGAAGAAGCTAAGATGCCGGTTGGGCTTACAAGCCTGGCTAAGGATAGTACCACACTATACACTGACAGCAAAGTCTCCTAGTCACCAATGCCATCCATCACACACAAATTGGATTAGCTACTTCTATACACAGAAGTGCTGCGTGATGATTATAACCGAAGCCTGGCTGAACCGGGCTAAACCCGCTAATCCCACACGGCAGCTAGTAGCTAGCAGGGCGACCTAGCTGCTGGCAGGACCGAGACAAACAATGTCTGAGTTAAAAATGCATCTTGATGTCACGTAAGGGCCCCATTTTATGTGGCACAGACAATTTTAATTGCATTTTGTGTCTGTGAAGAGGCACAAAGTCACTCTTTACAACATGCCCCCACAACTGGCGTTTCAGCTAACTGGGAGCTCTGGATGTAGCTGCAGCAACTAGCACAGATTCTGGTTGTTGTTGTTTCCCCCTTTCAACAGTACTTGGATACTTATAGCGATCGAGATTCCCATACAAATTGGTCAGAATTCACCTTTAAGCAAAGCTCTTTGGGGCTCCCTATGTTTCTGATTAGAACTGTAATAGTTTAACCAGATGTTTTCATTGGTAACAAAAACAATGCTAACTGTAACTTTTAATACACCACTTAAACCTTAACTTTTTTTGGGCTTTCTAATGCCTCCATTACTGACCATCATTTTTCTTCCTTTTTTATATCTTCCAATCTTATACATTTCTTTCTATTTTCTAAGTATAGAATTTCTTCATCTTCACTCTTGTTCCAACTCCACCACCTCATATTGTGTGCGCACACACGCACACGCACGCACGCGCACACACACCCACACCCAGCTTAGCTTTGTGCGTAAAAAACTCAGCAAGAAAATAATATCTGGGCTCAGGATTAGGGATCAAGCTGTCCTGAGAGTAAAACACCAGTGGCCACTAAATGACAAAAAAGCCACATTTACTTGACATCAACCCCATCCCTTAAAGGTGAACCTCTAACAAAGAAAATGCAGTTAGTTTGAAATATATTAGTCCGTTGGTTTCTATTGGTTTTGAGGTGCATTTAATTTCCTTTATGTAGCTACAGAGTGAGAGCTCATCGCTATTACGCTGCTTGTCTTGTGCATGTTGCTGGAACTGAAGCTGGGACCTGACCAGCATACGAGTAAGCCACCGTTTTTCTTAGTGGCACATTAACGAGATGTTCCCTTTTTCATGTTTGGTGCCATTATGTGAGATATTTCTCTCTGACAGTCTCACTCTCTTTCTATTTAATGAGCCCTCATGAGAGACTGTTCCCACACATTGTAACCATGTATATGTAAAAGAATGCACGGACCTGTTATACAGAGTGCATTGCATACTAGTAATCCTATACAAAAATGGGAAAAAGCTGTAGATGCATGTACTATTAGGGGAGTAAAGATTCACCGATACAAATCGATATCCGGTTGTGTTATCACAGACACGGCTACATTGATACACAGACTCTTGCACTGGTCCAAGTGGACCGAGAACAGGCTGATGGCCTGGTTCTAACGTTACAAATCGGGTGCATGAAGCTTTGCTGTCATTTAACGAAGCGGCTGCGGCAAAAGCCTCATCGTTTGTCTGATGGCAGGGATCAGCCAATCAGTGTCTTTGTTTGGGTTTGCTGAAAAAACGTGCCGACTAGAATGCGATGTTCAGTTTTTGGGGTTAGCGGCAAAAGCGGCTGAGAGGAATGCATCACAGTCTGTGAGTCATTCAATCATGTATGCGTTCATAAACATGTGAGACTGGTATGAATGTATATAGATATGTATTTGGGTGTGTTAAGTTTATATTGTTGTTTATATGTTCTAACATGTTTAGTTCAGTGTCTATGTTCCTTGTGGCCCACCACGTTAACATTCCTGGCTGTTTATGAAAAGTCTTAAAGTAGTAATTACACAACTCTGCAGCGCCATCTGTTCTACTGAACTCAATTCACTCTCTCTCCCCAAGCAACAGTCATGGGAACCAAGTAAACAGGGCGAGTACTACTTGTCACTCAATCTTAGGCAAAGTGACAAACCGCACGAAGCCGTGACATGAAATCTGCACTCACACGGGTCTCGGGAAATATGATGTTATCCAGTTTATTGGATAATAGCATTGTGGACACCGAATTTGATGAATTTACTGTTTATCAGACCCCAGATGAGACAGGAAGCTAACAGTAGCAAACGCTGGGATCCCCCTGCTTCCCCGCTGCAGGAGACGCTGTATTCCTCCGACAAGCTGTGTTAACGTGAAGGCTACTGTTTTCTCTGTGTAAAATGAGCGGTGACGTTAAATCCGCAGTTTCAGGTAAACTTCCTACGGTATCGACTATTTGCTGGATGGTTTCAAGGCAACAGTCGGTAGCTAACATTAGCATATAACCCTGGTGACAGCGACGTTAATGTTCATATTTTGGCACAGTGTTTCTGACCATAGTGGGCAAAGTGACTGAAAGTGTGATGTGAGATGCCAAAAAGAAAAACTACACACTGTTTTCAAGTAACATTAATATTTGACGCGCATAGAATTAGCTTATTTTCATTTGTAACTGGAAATGAATGTGTGGAAATTAAACAAATTACTGTATCAGGTTGAATCGAAATGCACCGAATCGTTTCAACATCAAACTAAATTACACTAAATCATTTCATATTAAAATCTATAACCCCTGAAATGTACCGTAGCCTATGTATCTAGATACGTATCGGATCGTCCTCTAAGGGAGAGATGCACACCTCTAAAATATATATATATATACATATACATACATATAAAAGGTTATATTTACTATAGTTTGGCTTGGGCGGTATCTACTTTTTCATACCTTCCTGACAATTAATCGCAGAGCTGCCAACTTTTCCAAAAACCTTGGAGTGAGATTTTGGGGGGCAAACCATATTTTGCCACGTACAAAGCAATTTCTTTGGCTCTTTCAGCATAATTATACTTCAGGGTTTAAATTGGGATTTGTTATATGTGGGGGGATGGGGCTCTCCCTAGGGGGGTCTGGGGGTATGCCCCCCCAGAAAATTATTTTGAAAAATAAACCATTAAATTGTACTTTCTGGGGAGTTTTGTGCTAAAAAAACGGAGAAATCAAGTCTTACATGATATGTGCAAAACTATAGGGTTAAGAGCCTTTGTGTTGTTGTAGTATCAACAGGTATTAGGGCATTTAGCATTTACATTATTAACTTCTTATGATATAAGAACTGACCCAGACAATGTGCCACACATAATGAGCCACATGAAGAGCATATGTCAGCCACAGCTGAGAAGATCTGGGTCTGTGGGGAACAGGTCCAGGACCCAAAGTTAAATTAATGTTTAGGGATCAACTACTACCACTGAAATTCTAAAGAATGAGAACCACTGTTTTGCATAAATTCTAATCCTTTAACCTTTGTGCCAATGTTCAGTAATGTTTGGCCCTCATCCTCTGTGCCCCACTTACTGTATTTACCTTTTTGGGAAAATAAAGACTATTTGTTCATTTTATAAAACATTAAATGAATTATTTACAGTTACATTTAGAGATGCACCGAGGTTAGAGAAGCACAATAGTGGCCCATCGTTGCAGTATCGTATATGTAGTATAGTATGTATAGGCCTAGTATAGCTCAGATCTGCTTTATCAGATTCCTGCTCATGTTAACAACTTTATGCACATTCAAAATATAACTCCTCCCATCTCTGTTGTCCGAAATTTGGAGAGTTGTAATATAGTCTGCTGTGCATGTCATTGCTCCGCTGCTATGGTGGATCTCAAACAGACACAGAGGCCCATTTGGGTCTCTGGTCTCTGACAAAGTTTCGAGGAGGCCTTACGCTGCGCATTATCGGAGGACTACACGGATGCAACGCGTCACTGCCCACAGCAGAGCGGGTCCACCAGCCGCGCTGCTCACCTATATTGTTACAGAGCGAGTGGACACGAAGCGACGGACGGTCTGTGATACTCAGAGCTCGTACCTGAAGCCAGGGAAATGCACTTGGGATGGCTCGTGAAAAAAATGTTTTCAGTTTGCGACAACTCGAAACTTCCACAGACAGGGAGCGCTCTTGAACCCCCTCACAGTCTCTGAAAGCACAACTAATCGATCACGAGGGGCTCAACAGGTAGATCTACAGATAAACTCATCTTTCAGAAATTTGACTGACCGGGTTGACACTTCAGCGTGAGAAATCTGGGGTGTGGCGTGTGAGCGTGTGAAACCAGTCAAATGCATGTGTCTCACGGCCAATGCGTGAGAGTTGGCAGCCCTGTAATCGGGGTGCACGGCATAAGACATTATTTGTGTAAAACACAAAACAATAAAGAAACCAAAGCCGAGCTGCATTCACTATAATGATGATGGACCACCTTACAGGTCAGCCCACACTCACAAACTTTACAAACAACCTATGCACTTAGTTGAACTTAGTTGAACGGTCATATGCTGAGGGCAAAATGCAGCAACAAAAGAACCAGAGACTACAGCACAATTAGAAGGTGTTCAAGTAGACTTAAAACAAACGTAAAAAATGCTAAATTGAAGCTACTAAGGTACAGTATTCTTTTAACGAGATACGGCAGAACAATCATCTTGACAGAACCAGTAATCCTTGATGACAAGTAAGATGAGTAACGGAAAAAGGAGAAAGCCATTATCCAATTAATCTGCTCTTGGAGAACATTCTCTATTTCTGGCTGGGAAGGGACAAAGTAGAGCAAATTTGCATAGTGGTGGCACACTATGAAAACTGTGTTTTCTGTGTTAATAGTCCTTCCTTAGTGCATCTGTTTGGCATTTTATGTTGTGGCTGTTTACTCTGCAGTTAAGCATGTTACATACAGGAACACAGTATTTACATAACACACTAAGACATTGTCAGAGCTAAATAGAACAGAAGTACAGTATATTGAGGAGTTACAGCACTTTGTACATGTTCAGGCTCCAGTGTCATTATTTTGCTCCAGTATAAGTTAAGTAATAATTCATTACATTTATATAGCACTTTATTAAAAACACTTACAGCGCTTCAGGGGGAGGACTGCTCTCTAACAGCACCAATGTGTAACAGCCACCTGGCAAACTTGCGATGCCAGACGCTCACCCCACATCAGCTTGTTAGAGAGTGAGGGGAACATATTTTTAGTGGTGGGAAAAAAACATGTACACGGGAAGAACATGCAAACTTCACACAAAGGCCCGGGATGACCAGGGTTTGAACCTGCTACCTTCTTGCTGTGAGGCACTAACCATCGGGCCATCGGAAGTTGTAACTAAGCACTTCACAGCTACTAGATGCCTCTAAGCTTAGTAGTATTTTGTATACAACGCAAACAATGATTGCATAAAAAAAAACAAAAAACTTTTCTTTCACTAATAACGTCATCAGAATAAAACATGTCTAACACAGCTCTTACCTTATCACATCCAGTGGAGTCCTGAATTTTTGTCCTGGAAGTGTGCATCATAAAGCAACATTATGAGCACATGGACTTTGTTTAATAAGAATTGTTGATCAGATTAATAACATTTTGAAAGCAAAACCACCTGTAATATACAACTTGCAATATCAATATAATGATATAATAGATGCTGCACAATCAGCACGTTAAAGACTGCCGTTCATTTCTGTTGGATATTTACTGTGAAAACTTTAAACTGCCAGTAGCTCACCATCAATTTACCAATGGACTTGTTACAGTTACAATCAATCGCTATGTCTTTTTTTCACATTTACCTGAAGATCTGTACTCCATAGAATGAAATTTTTATTGATTTTTATTTCTTCCTCAAAAACAAAGTTGACAGCCTTTCACGGTTCACAGCCTTTCATGGTTCAGCTTACTGCTGCTATGTTCCTGTGTTAGCTGTTCTTGGATGGCAAAGAGCAAATGATACCAACCTCCCTCTACTGTCTTCTATCTGACAAAACAGCCTGACAAATTAGCTTGTGCCGGCAAAGACCTTTCAAATAGGTCTGTAATTAAAGAGCAAGACCTCATCATAAACTAACAGTGCGGTGTGAATTAGTAAGGAATAAAAAAGTAAATCGTCCATAATTATATTCTGGAGGCTCAACACAGTTTGGTTACTTTGCATCAGTGGGTGTGTGTTCATGAGAGACGAAAGGCAAAATGCCTGTATGTCAAAGTACGAGTGAAAAGAGATCACCCATGAAATCTGCTTATCTGTGAATTTGGAATTTAGAGGTACTCAGCTAATCTGACATTTTGTTGTGTTTACAAGTATTCATGGACAACTAATCTGTCGATGTGGTTTGGGAGGAGGAGAAAGGGTGTTTGGATGTGGGATGGTTGAAGCAGATTGACAGACGCCAACAAGGCACTGTTCTCACATAATCTGTATATGAAACAGAGGGCTTCTATCGACAGTGTGATACCTTGCAGGTTTTGTGTCACTTACGGTTTGATTCAGCCTCTGTGCCTACATACGGTACTATCGCCATGACAACCATGTTGGCCCTGGGTTTGGAGAGCTGGTGATCCAGTAAGCTTAGTACTGACAGTAGTGGCGGAAGAGAGGAGAGAGGCTTTGATTGATGAGCAAAGCTGCCTACCTCAGGCTCTACTTGGCTCCGACAGGGACAAACCAGCAGTCTGCTGCGCCTGCTACTGACATTTGTTATAAATCATTGGCAATTTCATCAGTCGAGAGAGAGACAGAGAAAGCCACAGAGAGAGAGAGAGAGGGATGAGAGTGAAAAAAAAGAGAAATAGACACCTGTCTCTTAACATTGTTTACTCCATTTGTTTTTTTACTTTGAGCTCAGCATCCCTGTCCCTTCCCCTTTTCAATCTCCCTCTTGGCCTTCCTCTATGCCAATCCAGAAATACAGATCAGCTTTGCTGTACAAAACCCTATCACAAAGTTTAAAGTCAGGATGGCTTCACTCAAAAGAATTGTGCTGTAACTCATCTTAAAGGGGCAGTTCACCCATATTACAAAAGACATTTTTCCATTCACGCCAACTAATAATAAGCCATGCAGACAGTTTCAGTTTCATCCTCTGGGATTTGGGATCGGTCTGAAATTCCCGCTGCTACACCAATATAATAAATATAACTTTATTTGTGCGCAACTTAGCCCACTTGACCTTGTGACCCTTGAGAGGAATGACTAAGTGGAAGTAAATTTCTATTAAATAAAACTGGTTGTTGGTTCAATGAGGCCCGTTAGTCTGTATGTGTGTGTGTTGAATTATTTGAGGCTCGAAAAAACCTTCTACTCAAGATTTCCTGGCGAGGGTTGTCCATACATTACAGAAATACAGTATGTATAGATTTATGACGTAAAGTAATGTTGAGAATACACTAAATGTTCAACAACGTACCTATTTATGTTGGAGCTGATACATGTGTGCTAGATGCACACACTATACGAGAAAAACCATGATTTATCAGTCCAGACAACTTAGTGAGATTATTTTCCCACTGCAGACATTGTGACCATTTACAGTACATTTGTGCAGGTCAGATACAAGTGATTGTATTCTTGATCCTAATGTTTTCAAATATGTTTGCATTTACTGGCAAAAGACCCACAGCAGTCTTGAGTGCTCCTGACAGACACAGGTGGAAAAGCTGAACTAAATCTAAAAAGGGCTGCAATTAATGATGATTTTCCTTAATCTGCCAATTTCTTTTCTTGATTAATCCATAGACAGCTCTACATCTAGACAGTAATATAGTATATAAATAATGTAAAAAGCAAAGCGTAACAATTAACAGTCTACGTAGGGGCTTCCTGGACTTCACAATTCCAACATCAAGCTACTTCAATCACTCTTTTCCAAACACACAATCCATAATGCTCCGGAGCCATTTCTTCAAATCTTGTCTTTCATTTTCTGCACAAATGAGTTCAGAGGCCAAAAACCCTTAAAAATCAGCCACTTTTCACTTCTCTTTGTTTGTGCAAAACATGTACCTAGCTTTCTTACAACCAAAATCCATGTCTAGAACCTATAGTATGGGACCACTATTTCAACTACATTGTATGGGGTGATCACTATATGTTAGTGAGAGCAAGATAGCGATTCAAGGGTTTGACAACCGGGGAAGTATGTGCTTGGCTTAAAGCTATGCCTCGAGCTGGAGGGGTAAAAGATGAAGTCTATAATACTGCTTCCCCTCCATGACAAACTAGTAAAAAAACAGCAAGGGAATAGTTGAAAGTGTTCCATAAAGACACAACACATTACATACACAAACAGTCTCCAGGCAGATACACCTCCATGTTTTTATATCTCTATTCTTCCCTCCACCTCTTTCTCTTTCTCTGTGTCTATCCACCACCTCTACAATTTTGATAAAATCAGAGGTGAGTTGGTCTGTAGTCATTGCTTGTTGATTTTTATTTATCTCTGTTTGGACCTGAAAGTGGATCACTTAAGCATACTAAAGTGGATGTCAATTTCTTTACCCCCTTTCATCAAAGTATGAATCCTTCACAGTCTTGGGAATGGGGACAAAACAAAATGATAAGTAAGATCCAAACCAGTCATCTACAGAGCCAGTGAGAACTGTCAATGTGTGAAGTTGAATTTGCACATCAAAAGCGCAGTGGTTTAACGTTAAGTGTTTCATTATTTAATTCCACTACTCTTACAGGAGAAGATCAGAGACTTTTCTCTTTCCCTGATCTATTTTGGTGCCCATCATTTTGCCCCTCTCTAACACCTGAGACAGATAATTATCCATTAAAAAAGGAAAAATGTTACATTTAGTCATTTCTTTCCAGGCAAGATGTTTTTAAATGTGACACAGCGGAGTGACAAGCTTGAAGGCCAATGATTATAGTAATTAGCTAGAAAATGCCATCAAGTCACCACGAATAGTTTTAGCTCTCGCTGGCTTTTATATATTTATTTTAGAAGAAACAGTCCCTTTTGAAGTTGAACTCTTTACAATGTTCTCTTTTCAAACTTAAACACACCCATGATTCATTTATCCACAGTGACTTCACGTGGCTATTTTTCACAGGCACCCGTTGACTAGTCTTTGCATGTTTCATGAAACGATATAGGATCATCTTTTAGTTCTGCCCGTCTTTCTCACATATAGAGGCTTTCGCATAATAACTCACCTCACTGATAAATCACGTCCCCTCTGCTGTAGCCCAAACACCTTACATTGTCAGAGCTCAGGCTCGGCTTGCTGGAGAGGCTGATGGATGATTTACAGGCAGCCAGCCTCTTCTCTCTAAACCCTTCCTTGGTGGATAAACCTTGTTCATTAACCCTCTCACACATCTGAGCCCATGGCAGGACAGCCTAACACTTGTCTATGTAGTAAGAAGAGAACAATAAGGAAAGGTGTTAAGGGGCACTTTAAGAGTGTGTGTTCTTGCAGGGCAAATAAGGGTAATGGTACTCTCTTCTTAAAGCTTTCCAGTGTAGTCTAGTCGCCGAGCTGAAAATCCTTGCTTACTCCCGAGGACCTGCTGTAAGAGCCAGCCTTCTCTGTCCTTTTCCCTTAACTGTAATCCTGAAATGGTTGAATCCTAAAATAGTTTTTTAAGGTTGGTATAAAGCTGTAACTCCAAATGTCTACAAAATACTATACTGTATGTAGTTGGTGTAGCTATAACATGGACTTTGCCATATCTGATGTCCTCATCAAAACTGTTTCTTATGTCGGGGCTACGCTGCCTACAGAGATACATTGTTTGAAATTCCATCTCATAATCTGTAAGGTTAGGGGAAAAAACAATCTTTCCAATGCTTGCTTTAAAGTGAATGAAAGGATCTAACCATGTATAAAAAAATATACCAGTTAATAGCAAAGTTGATTCCACTGTGCAAAAAACAGCAACAAATAAACAAACATTAACATGGGGGGGGGGAGGTCCTGCTAAAACAAGCTCTAAAGTTAGCTAATGTCAGCTATCAGAGCTAAAGTTACGCTGTGAACGACAGCGGCAGAGAGACAGACTTTACTTTTGGTTGGTGAGCTCCGTTACTGTTGTTACAGTAAGGCCACAGGCTGACTGGTCAAGCTGTCATGCACAGCAATGAAGATAAAGCACTCTGTTTTTTCTGTGCTGGCAGGCGTTCTTCTTCAGCAATTAGCAACAGACTAGAACACTTGTAGGCGTATACTGCCCCCATCAGGGCCGGAAGAACTGCATCCCCTGGTACCTACGGTACTGTACAGAAACAAGTTTCATCATGTTTCAAAATGTTGGTACCAACTTGGTACCAAAGTAGCACGTCTCGAGTCATTCTTGGTCTAGTGTTGCCATAGTGCTACTGTAGGACCACTGTACAGTGACACACACGTAAGTCACCCATTGGTTTGTGGACTGCTGTTTTAAAGCCTTAATTTTGGCGATACTGGCGTAACAATCTTGTTGCAACCAGATGTGACTATGTTAGACTAGAGTATGTAACTGGGGAGGGTGACAAGTTTCAACCTCTCTGAAGTCATCTAGCAAAGTTTTACTGCCGCCTTCAAAACGCATGTACTGCAGAACAGAACATTAATAACACCAGCGGTAGCTAGATAGCTTGGTTAGCAGAAGGCTCAATCAGGCATTTCTATGCAACCCAGTTAAATTTGTTGAGGTGAAGACACACAGTGAGAGGCAACGTTCAAGATTAAAACAAAGACAACAGCCAAAAACAAGTTAAAGGGTATCCTTAATGTACACAGTGCCATGGTTAGCATTGCTAAGCCTATGTCACGATTGACAGGTGGTGTGTAGTCACACTCTAAAGCATCATCTGCTTTATTGTCTATTTTAAAATAAATGGGACTATAATTTACAAAATGAACCTCATGCTGTATTAACAGAAGACTTTAAAGTAGTGATTGAGGCCATAAACATTATGAACATGTTTATTGAAGTAATGAATCAAGTAAAATGATCAAGGAAATTAGATAGCTTGCAGGTTTAAGGCACTACCGCGTTGGCTTCACTCTTTAAGCCCGGAAGCTTCTTCCATTATCAGTATATGATGTAAATCCGACTGAAGGGGTGTCACGTGTTCAATTGATCAAATTAGCAACCCCTAGCAATTACTGCAGGCATTTCAACAATCACGTAATATCCCTTTGAATGGAAGTGTAACTTCTCGTCCTCTGATCAGAAAGAACTTGAACATGCTAAATGTGCCCTTTGGACTTTTGTCCATGAAAGCCTATAGCCATGCTGTGTAAATAATTAGCGTTTGCTATGACCAAAGTATCTAATTTATTCACTTCTGACCCAAACCAAAGGCTATATTCAAAATAAGCAAAGGACATGAGGCAAAATTTAAGTGGGTAACAGCTTCATATGCATGTCTTTATTTGTGCTTTTGAAGAAAATGAAATGACTTAGTTCTGGCAAAATTTTGAATCTCCCCTCTATATGTGCAACAACAGCAGAAATGGCCTTACAAACGGAACTCAAAGTGAGAGTAATGAGGTACACAAAACAACAAAGCAAAAACAGCCAACTAAATCCCAACCTCCCAACTCAACCTGCTCTGTGTTGGTGCCAGTATCAGAACATTTTATACTGAAGAAGCAAATAAGCAATTTCCCACTATTTTAGCTTGCAAATATGATGTGCATTATATCAAAACAAATGTTATAAATAATTGAGTTTGGCTTGAGATGTTCCTGCATGTTGAATAAAATCTGTGTGGGCAGCCTGTGCGGAAAACGCAGAACTATCTGTGAAATACATTTAGACATCCTCTTTCCTCTTTGTCCGACATTGTAATTACCATTCACACTAGCCAGGCTAATTACCTCCCTATTTAGAAAAATAATCAGGTTTGTACACAAATCAAGACTAGCCACGACACCACAGCCTGACAACCAAAACAATAATCAAATCTACTGGCCGTAGCTATTATGTTTTTTCCATTTAATCAAAACTTGCATTAAGATTTAAAGTGATCAATTATTCTATCATTTAGTTTTCCAAAGATTATTGTTAAATTGTTCATTAGGTCAATCCTTTTTTTCTATTGAATTTGTTAGAAATTCTACCGCCTACTCCCACTGGGCTCTAACGTGATTCATTAATTAAGAGTTATTAATATGGCTTGTTTACTAAATGTGTTTTCCTGTCCCCCACAATGTTAACTTCTTCAGTAACACTTGATTAAAAAAAATGAAAAAAGTGAGACATTCTGTGAGATAGACATTTCTTAACACATAAGCTTTGGAATCAAAATGATAATTTAAAGAGGCACCCAAAGCAGGGTCAAGCTAGTCTTGCTTCCAACAACAGGGACAACAAAGTTCCATCACAACAACTAAAAATGTGTGAGGTGTAATTTGCTCTTGCCTATTCGTCAGTGTGCATGTGACAAGCAGAACGTTCAAAGCAACAGGAAGAACTCATTTTCAACTATTCCCCAACACATGCCACTTCACTTTGGTTTTAGGGTTCTTCCAGAAATTGAAATTCTGTATCCATTTTCAAAAATAAAATGCTTAACACCCTGTGGAGGGGGCAAAAATAAGGATTTTCTTTTTCTGCAAGCCTTATCATTAGATATACCATCTTATAGTTGAAGCAACACAACGGTTAAAACTTAAACCATGGAGAATTTACACCAAGACAACGTTACAACCTCAGGGTGAGTTTTTCAACATGCAAGTCAGCTGTATGACAGTAGCTCATAAAATATGAAGAAAACAACTACACAACAACAGCACATTTTGGCACTGATCCGCGTATACAAAAGTCAGTAGATTTAGAAAATCAAACGTTTGCCTGTACTTCACTGGTTCTATCGGTTGTTGATGAAAAGTCAACACTCTTGTAACTTGATGTCTCAAAATAACAAATGCAGAATATGAATAAAAAAAAATTGTTCTACAGCACTGAGCAAGGGCAAGTATTTTAAAATTATCTTTTTGTACCTGCCCTTTGCTAGCCAGCAGCCATTTCCTTGCTTTTACTTTTGTGCCCCGTATCGGCTTTATTGTGATGCTAAACATTGAGTTTTGACATTCAGGAGGACCCTGCCAAAGGACATGCTAGTGAAAGCAGTAGAGAAAAGAAGGCCTTAATGGGTTCAGCTGGAATGGAAAGCATCTGCTAGTCTCCACAGGCTGAAGGAAAGGGAAATGTCAAGTATAGTTATTATAGAGCAGACAGCAGCTCAAGGAATTTTTACCCAAAATGAAAAACAGTCCCGAACAATGGACAAGCTACATCTCCACACATTAACGCCCTTACCGGGGCAGTGAAAGAACCCATCCAGATCCAGATCCACATGCTGGAGTTTTGTGACACACGTCTACAAACACATATAATAAAAATAGACACACACACACACACACACACACACACACACACACAAATATGTAGCCAATGCATTTACTCACTCATGTCTGTTAGCTAAGTACACAAAACTCTGTAGCATTACTCTAACCCTATTACCAGTTTTATCTTGCCTACTTGAAATGTGTCCTCACTAAAATTACTTCAACAAAACTTGATTTAAGTTACTCTCTCCTGAATGGCAGTAATAATCACATGCTTGTGAAGTGTTCAAATCTGCAAAAGTCCCGCAGTGAGTATTTCTTCGTAGGATCACTTGAGTTTGTTTGCTAATTTTTACCCCCGAGGATGCAGAATCAAAGCTAGTGCCAAACTAACGAAGCTCTTTAGTCCAGAGGCCAACATGGTCCTGTGACTCAAGGCTGGGTGTCCACAACCAGATATGTATGTGTGTGTGTGTGTGTGTGTGTGTGTGTGTGTGAATGCTGATGTGAATGCATGTGGCTGTATACAGTCGAATGTGGGAATGAGGGTATGGGCATAAGAGGGTGGTATAATAGCAGATCAGCAAAGCCCAAATCCCTATCGCTAAGGGGAATCCAGCATCAAACAGATCCTGCTGCCTAAGGGCTGGCCTTTCCGCTCTGTCAGCGTGGAAACTCCTGTCGCTGCACTGAGAGCTTCTGGATCAGGGACAAGACACATAGCAGGTGGAGTGGCAGCAGAAATGACAGCCAGAGAGAGAGAGAGAGAGAGAGACAGAGAGATGAGGCAGTTTGGAAGCATGTGATCATTTTATCACAGACTAAAAGAGCCCCTTGGAATCATCAACAACAGGAGCCTCAGTGTTTGTTTGTATTTCTGTATGAATATGGTGCACTGGAGAATGATACCTGGATATGGGGCTGTTTACAGATTGGTTATTGGAGGAAGGTGACTAGAATTTTGAACCAGACATTATCTCCTTTCATCACTCCTACCTAAATTATCTGAATTGCCTCTGAGTCAAGACAGCTTAGTGGCAACCATAGTAACACATGCTAACAGGGATGCACCTCTTTTTGCCAAGGCCCAGTGTGACCAGTCGCAAATGTTAGCCTGAAGCACAAAACCAGACAGACAGCCTGCTGAAAAGATAAACAAATAAAGAAATAACACAAATGTGTGACAAGACGGAAGCTGTGAAATGAGAGGGGAAAAATGTAGCTATAGCACTTTTGATGCTCCTTTACCAAAGGTATTACCCCAGAGACAGAGCTCAAGTGCCTCCCTTTGTAGAGTGCATAGATTTAAAGGGGAGATAGTATTCATTTCCCTCCCGTAACAACAGAAATTCATATAATCATCTCCCTAGCTCTTTCTCTCCCTGACGGCTTTGTGATATGGCTGCTGGCGTTGGTAAATGTGGGAGGACCAGAAATGTGTGTGGCCGGGCGATAAGGCTGCTGTAAAATTTAATTAGCACAAAGTCATGCTGAGAATGACTTCATTTCTTACTGCATTATTAACTGGAGTACTATGTAAGGGCCTAGTCTCAATCAATGTACATAAACGGTTCATGAGAAAATGGGCTGGAGAAAGCGAGAGAGAAAGAAAGACAGAGGGTGAGACGGAGAGAAAACAATGACACATTTGTCATATACCAACTTAGACCAGATGCCAGACAAATTTAGCCCCGCCCACAACATTTGAGGTTGGGAACATTGGTCTGGACTTGATACATTGTGGAGCAACTATGCCCAAACAAGAGCTGTTTGGACCAATCAAACTGTCAGGGCTGGCTTTATACGATGCTGGAGAGATGATCAACAGTTATGGAATCAACCACGTCACCAAAGAGCGCTTGGGTTGAATTTGTTTACAACAAAGACGGCTGCAACTGGAGAATTGAGATGTGTAGATTCCGCCTTTGTGTCTGTTATAGAAGACATCCGCAGCGCATTCATTTTAAAATCCTCAACCGGCTCAACTCAAACCAGCTGATGGTGTCGCTGTCTCATCTGTTCAAGTCGCAGAGGATGGTTTTAGAAGAGACTTTTCAACGGCCAATAGAGAAGTCAGCTGGTAAAGTCATCTCTAAACTATGTAAATAAAAATGATTAATGATCAATTTTATTTCTCGTTACAAACAGCTGTACGAAATGGAAGCGATTTAGAAGGAGTCTCAACAACCGCCCAAAAGCACAGTAACGTTATATATACAGTATCTACAATCTGACGACGTCAAGCTAATACAATTTAAGATGTGTATCTAAATAAAATTTTAAAAAGCTTCAACCTTTTAACCCATTGGTTTCTGCCTCTGTTCCCTGCACAAAAGGTTTGTATTAGAGCCCGAACCAATATATCGGTGGGCGGATATTAGGCTTTTTCCAAACTAATCAGTATCTGCATTTATAATGGCTGATAAATGAATATTTAAAAAATAAAATAAAAATCAACAAAACAACCTTAAACCATGCTATGAGTGTTGGCGTTGGATAGTTTGCCCACCAGAGGGAGTTCTAAAACATCCCTGTTGGCAACTCTTTGATTTTATTTGTTGTTTGTGCTTTTGTTTAAAATAAAATGTATTAAAATACAAACTTAAGATATGAAACATAAAGTTTCATATCTTAAGTTTGTATTTTAAAACATGTTATTTATCAGAACTTTATATATTTTATCTTCCTCTGTTCTGTTGTAAACAAGTTTATTTTCTAACACATTATCATAAATGCTACAAACATATAAATAACTACAAATAACTAATGTTAGGGAAATCTGTTTATGTTTTTGTTACGCGTTTCTGGATATACAGTATTTTTTTAAATATACTGTATATCGGCCAATTTATCAGAATATCGGATTTTTAATCACCAAATATTTGTATCAATATCGGCCTTAAAAATCCTTTATCGGTCGGCCTCTAGTGTGTATCAAGGCAGGCAGAAGAGAAGACAGTATGCATGTGAAAATAAAAGATGAGGAGGATTTCAGAAGCCGGCTGAATAGCAACCCTACATTAGCAGTTTCACCTATACTGTTTGGGGCCTGAGCTGGTGTGAAAGGGCTGATTAGGGTCCTCGACAGGCTGAACACCAATTTCCATTTCACGATCCACAGCCTTTACTACAGCCCAGCTCCCTCATAATCCAGCTAAGAGTGGATATCTGAGGAACCTGATCAGCTTAGGACTAGAAAATGTTGGATGTACGGCAGAGCAACATTGAGCAGAGTGCAGAGGTGTTTGTTATCATCTGTTTTTTATTAGGACTGAGTGGGCACAGTTGAGCTTGGTGTCTGAGTGTGTTTGTGCATGCATGTGTGTCCACTCTACCCTCATCCATCACACTGACCTCTCCGAGCAGTCAAGTGAATATATGGCACACCATTTCACTTTTTCATCTTCTTTCATTTTGGACGGGGCATGGATTACAGAGATTACAGTTGTAAGAATAAGGCTTTATTTGCTAGAGGTGTGTTAAGCTTGCCCTCTTAGCATAGGCTAATACAGTCCTTATTAGTTCAACACAATTTGATATGTGTGTGGATCAAATTTGAACACCAGTGTTTCCCGCACAGACTAATTTGTGGCGGGTGTTTATTTTATCTCCATTTAAAAAAAAAACATTAGTTCAGCTGCATTTCCTTTCCCTGCACTCCTCCGTCTCTCTATCCCTCTATCCCTCTAGACACACACACACACACACACACACACACACACACACACACACACACACACACACACACACACACCCCCATACCCCCTCCCCTCTGTGCAAACAGCCTCTGTCTCCATGAAAACAGTGTTGCCAACTTAGCGACTTTGTCGCTAGACTTAGCAACTTTTCGGACCCCCTTTGCAACTTTTTTTCACAAAAGCAACTAGCGACAAATCTGTCAAAAACTTGTAAAAACTTTGCCAGTATTATCCAGCGAGCATGTGAGGTATTTCTCTCCTTTGGCCGCCAAAACGGTCACCTCTTTTGGAATCCGTTTTATGAGGCGCAGCCCCTCTTCCCTCTCTCCTCATGTGCAGCAGCACTGCGCACAGTGTGCATGCAGGTAGAAAGGGGATGAGGGACAGGATGCAGGGGCCGGTGTAGATGGAGAGACAGCGGGATCATGATTTATTTAGCTAAAGATTTCTATTTCTTTCTATCTACCTGGCTGACACAACCACAAAGCTTTATGCTAATTATGCGTAATGACGGCACAAATATGCAAATTAACGAATGGCATTATCCCCCTGCCTGGGCTGTAATGATAGTGGATGGTTGCTAGCTGGCTGGGGGCTGACTGTGGATGTGTCCCCGGGGTTGTTGTCTGCTCTCATCCTGACTGAAGCTTCTGCTAGCTAGCTAGCTAGCTAGCTAAATTACCATTAGATTAGTCGTCAGTTAACGTTTCTGATGAATTTGTGTGTTAGCCCAGAGCTGTCAAACGTGGTAAAAACCATCATACTAAACATAAATGAGCATGTTGGATGGTGTCGTAATCTTACGTTACCCACCAAGAATTAAATTAGCATTAGCTAGCTACTTGTCAACCAGTACCTTTACATTAGGTACCAAAGCACTTTTCTTCTACAGGTTGGGAGTGGAATTATTACCAATATTCTTCTAACTAATTCGAAATAGAGTTAATTAACGAGTTAATGAACCACTGAAATTTATTTAAAATTGATTGATTTAAATTTTCAATAAATAAGGTATCTGTTGTAATACTGTGTTGCAAACTGGGATGTAATCAATGGCAAAAGATGCCATATGGCAGAAGGAAAAAAAATTGTATTATGACCCCCCCACCCCCCAAAAAAAGTTTGGTGTATCGTTACAGCCCTAAGCACAATCCCTCTCCGACTGACATGTTATATGGAAAACCCTGATCTAGAACCAAATGTTGTCAGAAAGAAACATATTTCATGCTAATTACTGTCAGTATTACACATAGGGCACATGGTGTCTTTGCAAATAAAAACCATTTGGTTATCCCAGGATAGACACTAGGTGATGCATTCAGGCTATTGGTCAGAGGAGAGAGCCTGGAAGTCGCTGGTTAAATCGCCAGAGCAGTAGAAAAAAAGATATGGGACAATTCATCACCAACTACTCGAGGAAAGCTGCTAAGTGGCGAACAGATCAGACTGTGTGTGTTGTGCTGGGCATTCCAAAAGAGAAGAGCATTGTTCTCTGCAAAACTTGAATAAACAGGGTAAAAGGAAATGCTCCCTTCATTGCTCTTTACATCCCTCAATTACTATTCCAAAAGTCTCACTGGACAGGCAGGACCAGAAGTAGTACTAGCCACTTAGTTAAGGTGCCCTCTTGCTCCATCTGTTTAATGCATGTGTGCAAAGACTCAAAGAACTTACACGCGCGCTTGCACGCACACACACACGCACGTAGGCACTGTCACGCACACAAAGTGCAGCACCTCCGACAGACAGACAAAGGCAGGTCAAGGTACACTTTCCCATCTGGACAGCCTTTGTCTACAAGAACAGTTAAACATCTAAACCACCAATAAGTGTGGTGAAAAGTGAGAGCTGTAACTCCTAGTTGCCAGATGATTGTGGAAATGAATACAGAGAGCAGTACACATGTCCAGTCCTTGACTCAGCTAAAGGCCCGACCGAGGGTTGACCTTTAACCTTCTGCCTGCACATCATTAAAACAGAGGGTTTAAGATGACAATGTCTATGCGTGTATACATGTAGTGTAGTGTGCTTGTTAGAAAAGTGGGTAGTGAGCACTCAGGAACAGAAGCTCTTTGGCAAATATCTGTCACCTTAATGAGAAATGGACGGGCCATATGATATGTGTGGATGACATTTTATGATCAACTGCAGATAAATCGGCAACTTCTCCTTTTTGTTTTTGAAACAATGACGTGTAGCAGCAATTTAAATAGATCTTGGGACGACCCCGTCTGTGCTCTTCTTTTTGTCTTGGGCTCACGGAAATGATTTATTAACCCCTTTTTCTCGGCCTATGTCATGTCTGGGGGAAAGCTGCAAGGTAAGGGAGGAGATAAAACCATGCCAAAACCAAGTCAAAAAGTAAAGAGTAGGCCAAGGAACTTTGGGAAGCTTCAACCCATAATTGACATTGACATCAAGAGACAGAAATGTGAAAGAGGAATGAGAAAGCAAACACGCAATCTGGAGGATAGAGTAGCCTGCAGTGGAATCCACATATCACAGTTTATAAGAGGCAAAATCAAAAAGGCAAGCATCCAACAGCAGATTCCACTAGAGTATCCCAGCCCCGGGATAGGAAGAGTGACTGACTCTCACTGCTAGTTTTTCACAAATGTCTCACATTTGAGCATACAGAACGCACAGAGATGGAGAGAGGAGGAAGCAAACTTCCTTTTTTAATCTACTTTTTTTTTTTTACTTTCATTTCTACTTCACACTCCCCAGTTTCGTCTTTATGATTGTGCAGCACAACCTTTGAAAGACATGGTGGGTTGAGTCTAAAATTAAGCCAATTCCTATTCCTTTCTTCTACTAAAATTCACACCTATATCTATCAAGCTATTTAAAGTCTGCACTGGATAGCTACATGCATGAGCCAAAAGATCCCAAATTATGTACACAAACATACATTTACCTACAAAAGGGTCATAAAGTTGACTCTGTAAATATATTAGGGATGCACTGATTGTGAAATCCAGGGCTGATATTTCCTTTTAAAATAACATTTTTGCCGATAACTAATGTGTTGTTGATTTTTGTGACGGGAAAACAAAGAAATTGTCATCATAAAAACTGATTGTCTAAAAGTAATTTATCTCTTTATTACACTATGTTTGAAAGTGCAAACATTTCATCATACACATTTATGAAACAAAAAAAACAACACAAACATAAGCCACTACCATCGCTGAATGTTGTCTTATTTGCCGATAAATCAGTGCATCCCTACAATAAATATCACTCAACATAGGGCCGCACATTGAATCAACTTTAAATCACAATCACCTCTTCCCAAGATCAAATTTGCGTGATTGGGCAATATTTAAAGTTTGTCATTCCGTACATAAAACGCTCCGTATGAAAGTAGCCATAAGGCAGTCTCGAGGTTTACCAGTTTACCAGTCAGCGCACATTTTGTCCCATCTGTGCAGCAGTGACCGGAGGTAGTTTGTATCTTTTAGCGCATAGCTTTGGCGCCAGACTGTTGTACGTCCTGCTGTTGGAATACTCTACAGTGAAATACAGTCACACTTCACGGTTTGGCTGTCAGCATTTAAGTTGTGTTTAACCCAGTTATTACTGTAGAGTTTCCTGCTGTGTAGCGTGTTACTAGTGTTTGATAGCGTGACATGCAGCAATGTTTCTGTTGCCTCTAACGTCTTTTTCTGAGCATCAGAGCGCAACGCAGGCATTTGAGTTGCTCTGTAATGAGGCACCAAAATCTGCGTTGCTATTTCGTCCGGTAGAAACAGGGCATATTGGCCCCATATTGCACCTTTAACGAAAACAGACAATTGCGTTGTAACGCCTGTGTCTTTTTACAGCAAACGTGCATGTGTGGAAAGCGGTCGCACAACAACTAAAAAAAATATGTAAAAAAAATCAACAAATAATTGTGGTAATTAATTGTGATCTGAACATCGTTCAAAATCGTAATTATCATTTTGGCCATAATCGTGCAGCCCTAGCACAACATCTCCAATAACTAGAAGCTTGGTTATAGGGGGAAAAACTTTATGCTACCAAGTGCAAGTAGGAAAAAAAAAACTCCTGTTTCCATTTGGTAAAGGGGTTCACCAACTTTGTGAATTGACCTTTACATCTATTTCAAGCTCTAGTTCAGAGCTTTATCACACATGATAATTGTTGGATCGGGTTTCACCAAAGACATCTGAAGTAATTGCTCCTAAAGACAGAGACATTTACTCTTTCACAGATCTTGTTCCTCCCCACACTCTCTACATAATGGATCACTCCACAAGAAGGGCATTTTTGCAAATAAACCCAGAATGCACCTCTGGCTTGAGCGGTCTTACACACTTAGATTATCTTGCTCTCTGTCAAAAACAGCAATACAAATAAGTGGAGTTATATGATACAATACCCTACACATGTACATGCACACACATCAGCATGGGAGTCAGTGAGGCTGTGATAAGTGCTTGCTTAGAAGGCTTAAATGACCAGACAGAGCCTGGAGAGATGTTTTCAGGAGGACACAGTTGAAAAGCTATTGCTGCTTTAGAGATTCAATTTGCAGATTCAAGTCTCTTACACCTGTGTGGCTAACCACCATCGATCTATCATTCTGTGGAGTCCAATCCAATTTAGAGTGTCGAGGAGCCCCAGAGCCCAGTAGCCTTATCCTAACCCAGGCCACAGCCACCACAAAGCCAGCTTACCTTCATCCCCTAAAGTCTGTGGGTGTGTCTGTGTACTGTTATGTGTGTATGTGGGATGAGGGAGACTGCAGACCAAGCTGAACACCTTAGCTGCTGGCTCATGTTAAACTGTGCTGAGCCAATGTTGGGGTAAGGAAGGAGAGGATGGACAGAGGAAGCAGGGAGAACTGCTCTGAACCCAGGCTAGGTCGTTTACTTAAATCAAAGAGTACAACAGAAGGAGATCAGGAAGGAAGCGGGAAAAGAAGGGGGAACAATGTGCACCCCTTGTTTTGCAGTAGAGTAGACCGCAAGGAATCTATTAATTCTATTTTCTATTGCATGGCAATCACACTCATCATGATCACGAAGCACTATAGCCATAATCAAACTACTCCACAGTCTCATCAAAGTGTTGTGATGGGGAGCACACTCTATCAGCCATCTGATTTGTTTCCGCAGAAACAAAACGTGCTCCACTGCAGACAACACTGGTACAGTTGAGTCTCCTTTGGTGCGAAAGCTTAATGGCACCATGAATGTTCAGATTGACCATTCCAATCTTACCCCATCATCACTAATTACCCTATCTTCTTGCACAGATGTTTCTGTTTTATTTCTCTTTGCTGCTTCACTGGAGTGTAGCAACACCCCTGAGATCAATTATTAAAGGGTATTTAAAACTGTGAGAAAAGGAGATTTTAGGGTGGCGTGAAAGTGAAAGCAGCTGTTTAAGTGTTTGTGCCGTCAAATTCACGTCATCACCTTCCAACTAAACCGAGAGCATCCTGTGGGTTTCACTCACTCCAGCGACTGAACTCAGGGCAATTAAGGCATGGATCTCTGTAGGAGAGAAGGAGATGGGAGAGAAGGGGTGCGGCAGGAGGAGTGGAGAGACTCCATACCAATAACAGGCAATTATGTTTGGGGAGGGCCATTGTCAGGCCATGAGAGTATAGAAGAAGACAGCGGGGATATGGGATGGTAGGGAAATGAGGAGGAGTGTTATTTAGGAGGCAGATGGCAGAGAGGGGGAAATTAAGATGAATGGGCACTGAGAGGCCTGAGCTGGTGCTGGGGCTGGGCAGACAAAAGTAATTAGCTGTGTTTGCTCTGGGAGGCTGGCAGTGAGTATGATGCCTGCGGTGACAAGCTCAAGCCTTGAGCTTTATTGGTCAACAAGGCCATGTCTGAAGCTGCCAGCAGGGGGCAGCTGGGCTAGCAACCTTCCGGGACCTTCTTACCTGTACAACCCACCATGGGGTCTTTTTTAGACACTGAGCAGCAGCTCCTTCACACACTAATTTGTTTTTACTCTAATCGCCGGTTAATCTAACATAGCACTGGACGGAAACACACACACACAGAAACACACACACACACTTTTTTCTCTCTCCCACATTATTCTGTAGTTTCACCGTTTCCAACTGGCTCTATCTTTCTTGCCCACACCATTTCTCTCCATTTCTTATGCTACAGGCTATCTGTCTCTTTCCACCCACCCTGTATATCTCCCTCCCCCTCGTCCCTTTCCAATCTAATTTCAGATAAGTCGTAGCAGAACAACAGAGCAAGGCCCTTTATCATTGCCATCAATGATGTGGATGGACTGAGTGTGAATAATTGTATTCATGTGTGCCTGTACCCAGCCCACTGGGATTCAAATTACAAATAAGAAGAGGTAATAGCGTTACAGCATACTTCTTGAAGTGCATCAGTAATGATTGAAGAAAACCTTTGACAAGAAGAAAGCTGTTGATTATTGTAGCAAAAGCTAAATTTCTGTTCACAACTGCAAATAATATAGCCCATTTTAATTTGGTATAATTAGTGTCCCTTCCAATCTTCCCTCCTAGTAAGCCATACAGTTGACACACCTTGCCCATTAAAATATTAACATGGCGTTTCTATATGATAACACTAAACACTTGAAGTGCTTGAAACTGCAAATGGCAAGCATCCAGTTTGTAGCACAACATTTAGTCAGTTTGTTTGATCTGGTGCACATGCCTCACCGCACTTCGCAAACATGCAGTACATACTGTACGTAAGACGTGAGAAATTCAGGACGAGAAAGTGTTATTTTCTTCAGAAAATACATTTGACGTGATTTATACTGTACTGTTGTGAATAGACATCTGTAGCTTCCTTTATATGCAGTGTGCATATATATGTATATATAAGGTTTTCAAAATGTTAACGCTCCCGACTGCATTCAAAAGTATAGAGTTCAACTCAAAATGCTGCAGTTACTGAACAATTTAGGAACCTTTAGATAACCAAGCTGCCAGATCAGCCCACACACTGCTTCCGAAGAACCTCAACCTGCTTCTCTCAGAGCTTGCACATCGCACTGCCTCAAACAGGTTTAGAAATGAGCATTTACACTTTTAAGAGGCATACACAAGGTTGCAAAAAAAGAAAAAGAACAACTCTAATGGTCACTGGACACACAAAAAAAGCAAGACATATGAACTGTTGGAATGGGGAATTTGCAAATCATGCAACAGATGTTTAAGACTGGCTTCCAAGAGCAGACAGAGCTGAGCATGCTTGAGGCTTTAGCTTTACTTGATTAGCTTTACCATGGTTAACAGGCCTGAGAACCTGGCGGAAGGAGCTGGGGCTGATCATCTGCTGCTGGTTCTCTGTGGAGGGCAGTGGAAAATTAACGCAAACATATCTTACAGTTCTAAGAGGGATTCAGAAGATCATGAGGAGGAATTCACAATCTGGAGAATAGCTGTGAAGAAAAGTTCATTGATAGAAACACTGTGTTGAAGGGAACAGCTGTCAATTGCCCCTAAAGTTCAATGGGCAATCCATTCAAAACTGGTACATGATTCCTCATTTTGGATTTAAGATTGATCACAAAACATCCAACAGTTCATGTTTTCAGGCTTAGCATTGTGTTGCTAGCATGCATGTATACTAACAACAAAGTAGTGTATTTTGCAAGTGACTGAGAATGAGAGTGTATGGAGCTAAGGCATGAGAAGACAAAGATGGATTCAATTCACTCAGCTTTTAAAAATCAGTTGGAAAATATGCATCCTGTTGGCAGGTTATTTGTTATTTTTGAACATCTGACTGGAATCAGAGCATTACCCACATTTCTTTCTGGACAAAATGTGTAATAGGTTTTATGTGTGCATCTTTGTGAATAAATGTTGGTAGAAGATATAAGACTCACCTCTGGGTCTTGGTGCTCTCTTCCTGCGGTCTCTAAAAGCAGCTCCTGACTGTAGGGCTTCCAGCAAACTATCCATCACACCTGTCTCATCATTCTCTGAAAAAATCAAGAAGAAAACGAATGAGGGGGTGTTGGAAGTAAAAAAAAAAAAAAACTAAATCAGATAAAATGCGCTATTCTTCTAGTGGTTAAAATGGCAGGCCAATTTATGAACGCATAACATGTGGTAAATACATAAAAATCCCGCCTTGTGTTTTTATGCCTCCAACAACCAGTGCAGTTGTTGCAGTTTACAACATGTCTGTCCAGACTAACATAGCGTAGTGAAGACTTTGAAGGAATTTAATTCACAGAAGAACTATATAATCTCTACAGTTTCAAGGTGGGCACCCACGATTAGTGTCCCCAAGTATGTATTTGACCAAATGTGAAATTGATGTCACAATCTCCCCATCTGTTCCTGAGTTACGGCGTTGAATAATGGCCATAAAAGCCTTTTTGCAAAACATTATGATGTCACAGGGAAGTTCTCTGGTCACTGGCGGCTAGCTTGCCAAAAAGCTCCGGTCTTCCAAAGTGTCTGTGATCTAAAATCAATGTCTTAATCCAGGCAGTATTGTACTGGAGGATGTACACAGATTCAGTCCAATTGCCGAGATCCAAAATCAGTATTAAAAGAAAACACAAAAACTGCCCAAAGCACACAAATGAAGCCACTCGTTGACCTTTGACCTTGTGGATATTAAATGTCATTCATCCTTTCATCCTATTATACAGTACACTTCGTTGAAATGGTGTCACACTTAGCGCAGGCATTTTTAGAATTATGGCTAAAATACGTTATGAGGTCACAGTGACTTTGACCTTTGACCTCCAAAATCTAATCAGTTCATTCTTGAGTGAAATGGACGTTCTTGAGAAGAAATTCGGCCACGGCGAGTGAGGCGGCATAAAAAGCCATGAACGAGGACCTACTATATCACACGTCCACTCCCAAAGTCAAGTGCTCGAATTATGACGGGAGTAGTTCCCAGCAATACCAGTAATGCAAAAGTCGGCAGGTCCTTGTAGACGACCCGCTGTGCAAATATGCAACCTTGGGCAATGTAGTCCTGCACTGCATTGTAGCAGACAAAAAAACATCACATGGTTTTAAATAGCAATGAAATCACATTTACAGTGATAAAGTGCACTGTCCAGCTGAAATGGACCATAAGCCCGGCAACATGGTGTATTTACAGTAGAGTATTCTTGACTCAAAATATCCAGACCTTTGTGGCGGCAGGGGAACCAACAGAAAGCAGAAGTATTCAAGAAAGAGAAAGGCTTTGAAGATGGGACATGTAAATCATGCCCTGTGTTGATCCAGCTGAAAACCTGGCCTTGACACCTGAGGCATAACGATGGACCTGGCAAGTAATTGGCTGTGAAACCGGCCTCCAGTGGATAAGAAGGAAACAAGGAGGCAGGTATATGGGAATGCTGATAGAGAACACACACTGTCAATAACAGGTTTATGCTGTGATTGACATGCTGATGTGAATACGTGGGTGCTTCTTTTCAAAACCCCTTGTTGCTAATAACATTTGAAGTCTTTGTCAACCACCATGCAGATGGAAAAAGCGGTTTACCACTGAACCGTACATTTCCACTACCAACACACTGGCATTAAAAACTACACGCTACAATGCAACAACAATGATGGTTTAATTGCATTTGACGGCTAGATTGTCCATCAGTTTTTTGTTGTTGTTTAATTTAGTGTCCTTTCTTATCGGTTCTTTCTTAGGTTTAAACTAGCCGACAATTAAATCACAAATATATTTACTGCAATTCCATTGTAAAAATAAAAAAAAATAAAATAAAATCCTTCACATTTCATAATGACAAATTGTATGCCAAATTGTTCCTATGGAGTAAAGCACAAGTTTATAATTGCCTTTTGTGTGTCTTACTTTATTGTACTTTAAGGAAGAACTTTAATTGAATTGAACCAACACCACTAAAAGAGAAACAGATGAAACTTAACTACACATACAATGTCAGCAAGATTCTGCAACACTTGCTGACATAATGTGCTCCCATGTTAATATCTTGTACTTCCAAAGGGAATTTTCTTAAACACCAGGCCCTGACTTTCCTACAGCAACAAAAGGATTTGGATTTCTAGTTTGCTGTCACCTACTGAGCTATATGTCGAGTTCTGCTTTGCAGAACAAAGGATCCTGCAAAAGTCAGGTAGAGTCACTGTGGCATGCAGTCTAAAGACATTTAACTTATATACTGATACTGGTGCTACACAACTAACAGCACAGCTTTCATAGAGAGATCACAATTTCTTTTTCATAATTTGTGCCTCCACATTTAGTAAAACTCGATTATCAGTATAGAGATATCATATAGTATATGCTTACATGCAATTAAACACTGTGTGCTATATTATGCATGTGTACAAACAATTTATTATTAGCGTATGATGGGGTAGAAAAGTTCTTACAACTTCTTTAACTCCATAGAGGCCAAGATGTACCATCAGCCATGGTGTGACTGTTTGGTTCAATCACTGATTTACTGAAGAGTAGGAAAACATTGCTCTGATTAAGGTTGTGTGTGTTTTTCTCACTCCTTCCATTTTGTCTGACAATTCCCCATGGAGCAATAACACACATTGGAGAAAGGAAATTAAATGCTATGACTGACTAGGACTTTGAGCATACCAGATAGTCTACTGAGTCAAGCCATCCCATTTTAAACCAACACATGGGGCTCGATTTTGGTAAAATTGGGCACAAGCTCAAATTAAAGCACACATGAGTATGGCCATGACCTTATTGTACATTTTGGGGAACAGACTGAGGCAAAATTGCAATCCAGAACATTGCTATAAAAATGGAAACAGGGGCAGAACAAGTACATTTTTAGCTTATCCAGCAGGCTCCAATAGTGGCCAATCAGTCTTCAGCAATCTGACTCGCCCAACACAGACAGTTTGTATCAATGCCTTCCATTGGCTGCCTTTTTCAGCTCTATTTTCTATTCTATCTATTATTATTGTAAATCTATTTTGTGGGGCATCTTCACTACACCTGGAGTTTAGCTCTGCCCAGGACAAGTGTGATACTTTAAAAGAAATACAAACAAGCCAGAAAGTTGTTTCCCCTTTAAAAGAATGATAACTCTAGTCATTCAGTGACCCAGGCAGGCTGTCTTTCTAGATTCCCAGCATGTGAATGTACAGCTTCCCAAATGTGATTATACTGAAATCAAATACACTGACTTTAAGTATATTAGCTAATCCAATTTGGTACAAACACTCTGCAATGAATACTCCCTTAGTTGAGCTTATAGTTTTTGTTGACAGTGTCATGCACGTAAATGTGATAGGATGATAATGATAGTAGAATGAATGTAAGCAATTAGGTTTTTAGGGCCCTTTATCTATTCATTTATTTTTTACTTTCCCTTGTACACTGCGGGTACCAAGCGCTTCTCATAGTAAGACCTATTAAATAATGTTAGTCACAGCATTGGTTTGCTTATATTATTTTAATTGGAAATCAGATTGTATTTAGATTGAAAGTTGTATGTACAGTACAACGACCTCTTTATCATTCCTACACGTTTTCCATGTTGCCCAGAAAAAGGGAAAACTTCAAATATATACAGTACTTGGAGAAAAAATATTTATGTTGGAGGCCAAAAGCTGGTCAACTAGTTCCTATATGCTGACCTTTAATCTGTTGTAAAGCCAGGACATCTCATAAGATGTATGAATAAACAATAATAAAACAAGACAGGTCATAACAAAAAAATCATACAGCAAGTGTTTCTGCACAGCACACATTGTCTGATTTAGTCTGCTGCGCCAAGACCAGCCTGTTGCCAGCATCACAGATTGTGATTAAATACACAATTCAAATCTGTTGATTAAGAAAAGAAAAGACTACAACTGATATAACGGTTATGCATTGTCATTGGTCAATCTAAACACATTGTGTAAAATGTCTAATCCTGCACTTGAATGAAATCAAAAGCATTTGAGAACATATTTGAGTGTCTGTTTTTCATTGGTCCAGGAGTGGATAGTGTTGGTCTATTTCAAAAGCTCTTAATGAGGACTGGGATTGCAGTCCCAATCTCTGAAGCTCGTCACCTCCAGATGCCTACAAGCTCTTCTTCTTAATCCTTTGAAATCTGAGACTCTTTCATGGGCCGTTAACTACAACCACTACAGTCACACTGTACCATGGGATATGCAAACTGAAATTTCATCTTCAGTCATGCATAGAGTACCATGCGGCACCATGTTGGGCATTCTGCAAACCTACAAAAACTGTTAATCAGCTCCACAGTACATGTTGCCTTTACAGAAAATCCACTAAAGCTCCTTTATTGAGGGCGTAGGGTCTCCAGGGTGGTGGGCTGTGGTTGTGACCAAACCTCCCGCCAAGCTCTTACAACAAACACACATACAGTATGGTAGATATGTCAAGGCCCACTTCCTTGCCTGCCTGCTTCTATGGGTGCACTTGCTTTTCGTTCGCAACAGTCACATTCCTCCTCTGGCTGATATGTGCCCAGTTCTTCATCATTACACAGAGCAGAGAGCCAGAAAGAATTTCTGAGCAAAACAAACGCTCCTCGACGTCCAAATTTGTCTCCACTTCTGTGGCAATTCATCATAGGCAGCAAGCTTTACACTCCCAACAACACACACAGGCAAATACACAAAAATACAGATAGCACACAGAATACACACAAAAAGGAGCAGATCAATCTATTGCAACCTGCAGTGTGTGGCTTCATGTGTAGTACTCCGTTTGACTCCAACCCACAAGAACATGAAACACTTTGTGTGCCTCAGGAGGCGAGGAAAAAGAAACCCACTCAGATCTCCCGCCTCAGGAATATACAGGAGCAAAAACAGTCCAATTTTACACATCAATCAGAAGCAACTCAGACAGGCCGAGACATAAAACTGCTTTATAGAATGTAGACGAGAGGTGTTTTCAGACAGCCTAACACTGAAAATCATAACACATATTTATATACTCACACCCACATGCTCACAAACTTGGAAAGAGAGAGATCACAGACATGTCACATAGATAGTAATGGAGGAGGAACACATGGCAGAAGAATATTAGTCAAGCTAGTTGCTGTGAAATGGGCTTGAAACATTCATTCAGCTTCTGAAAGGTGGTGCTGAGGAGGATGTGGCAAGAGAACAAAGACCAGTGAGAGGAACAGTGAAGTGAAGGACAGTGAAGAGTGGTATCCCAGCTTTGGCAGTAGAGCTACTGATTGGTGCTTTGATGTGCACAATTCGCCTGCCTATTTCTATTCTGCTGCATCTGGGATCAGAGCTCTCATGACAGGTGTGCAATGTGCACAGAGGCTTTTTGTTTTAACTTTCACAAAGAATGAAGACGTTCTCGTAAACCAGTCTAGGCCATACGGATGTCTATTTAAAGAATAGCAAGAGTGTCTGCCTTCCTTGTGTTCACGTCTTCTTCATTGTGGCTCTACAGAAAGCTCCTAGGCCCACGTTTTAGTAGTAAAAGAAATCATGAAGTGAGCCCAATGAGCTCTACTGCGGCATGTCTAGCTTGATTGCCAATATTGTGGGGGAAAAAGAAAATGAATGTGTGGAAAATATGTGGTTAGGTGTACAAGTGTAGATCAACAAAACGGTAAGTCAAATCAACAAAAAGGTAAAAGCAAAAAGGTGTTTACTCTACCACAAAACAAAAGAATAAACTCTGGGTGAAGAATCAAGACAAAGCTTAACCTCCACCTCTGGGAAAAGGCTGTAGTTATCCTCCAGCCTGTAGTGAAACTTCAATCGCCACCTATTTAATCAGAGTCTGTTCAAACTATCGTTTTCCATCGTCTGGAAATGCATCGTGTGTATATGTGTGTGTGTTGATCTCTACTCTCTATTCAGACCCGGACTGATGCCGCCCGCCACTTCACTCAACTGGATGTGGCACTTATCATCAGGACAATGACTCGGTAGCAGCAGTGTGTAGCTGAGGTGGGCCAGAGCAAGGCAAGAAATAGGGTCAATTGGGCTGGGATGGAAAAGCTAAGAAGAGAAAATTACATGCCTGAGTACAATGAATGCAGGCCGACCACTTTGTTCCGTTGGACATTTAAAAGACAAATGGTGCAAGGCCAGTTAACCCCCTCCCCCCTTTATCTATTGAATATAGACTGCTCCACTTACTGATAGTTGGAGAAATCGTCATCCAAGCTGGATGATGGGATGTACAAACAACAGCCATACATCATTAGCAGCTAATACATATTGAAATAGGTAACTGCTGATAATCCTTGCAGCTGTTGAATCCAAAAAATCTTTGCTGCTGCAACTAAAACTTATCATGTTTTACCTGTGACACCTCAGCCAATGAGCAAACAATAACCTAATTACCTGTGATAACTCCAAACATTGATAGAGAAATCCCATCCAATTACCATCAACCCATTGGAACAGTTCCCCACTTTGGGGTCAAGACTCCCACAAGGGGCTGTGGGATGATACCCAGGATAGGAAAAATTGGAAAAACCAAGTCACAGTCCTTGCTATTTACATTCTGATATCTTCAGACCCCCACAAATTATTCAAAGTCAGTCAGTGTGTGAAAATCATAGACTTATGGGCATGTACTCTACAGTGTGATAGGCGGTCGCAAGAATATATTGCTAAGATGTCACAAGGAGTCAATAATAGGAACCATTGCATTTCAGCAATCTGTTAAAGGCAGTCATTGAAATGTCACCATTTATAGAGATTCTATTGCAAGATGTTCTTATTAGAAAGTCTGGGTAAAATGGATTGCAGAGTCAGAATCACGTTCAATGGCTATCTAAGTGTGAATACATTCAGGAAATATGACTCTGCCTTTTTGTTGATTTCAAAATACATAGACATACAGCTAAAAACAAATACAACAAAGCTGAATAATATTAAAGCGCCAATATTATGCTCATTTTCAGGTTCATAATTGTAATTTGAGATTGTACCCAAATTGGTTTATATGGTTTCATTTAAAAAAAACACCCTTTTTGCTTTTTCTGCAGATCCAGTTTTCACCCTGTGTGATTAGGTCTCTGTTTTCGCTACTATCTATCTATCTATCTATCTATCTATCTATCTATCTATCTATCTATCTATCTATCTATCTATCTATCTATACTATCTTTGTTGGGAGTCGCACATGCGCAGTAGCTAGGTAAGATCACGTCAGCTAGATAACTCTTTGGTTGATACAAGGCAGGATTAGTTGGGAGACTTCTTCTAAACGAGGGCCACTTGTGGAATACCCGCAGAACAGGGACATGGAAGTAGTTCTTTTGTGAATTAGGGTGAACTAGTGTGCGTTGTAGCAGTGTTTTGCCATTGAAAACGAGCTAGCATGCCAGCGCTAGCATGTGCTACAATTAGCCACTTCATCTCGGCTAGTGACATAGAACATGGACATTCAGAAACCTGTATCTCACTTAAAACAGCATGGATAGTTTGTATGTGCGTTGAAGCACCGGAGACACAAACTAACACCCCAAATCCCAGAAAAAGTGTTTTTTTTTTCATAGTAAGGGCACTTTAAATATGAATCAGAATAAAGATGGGCATATGAGTAGGTCCAAGAAAATTTAAATCAGTCTAGCATGACTGATGAATAAGGCAATTAGTGCCTTTTGTAAAACCCTAGTCACTATAGCCAACAACTAAAACGTGCTGGCTATTTAGTATAAGAGAAGCAATTTGGATTCAATTTCATTTCACTGATGAGATCATGTGTTTAAATTGAATAATGTCAAAAATAAAAAATAAAAAACTGTAAACAGACATACATTTCTTTGGTTTAAAGATGAGTGACGTGAAAATTTCACTTAATTTAGTTTTTTTTAATATTATTTTGCATCCCCCCCAGCCTGCCTATGGACCCCCAGTGGCTAGAAATGGCAGTAAGTGTAAACCGAAACCTGAGGATCCTGCCCTGCTTTTGAGAAAATTAAAGCTCAGATGGGTCGATCTGGAATTTTGCCCCTTATGAGGTTGTAAGGGGCAAGGTTGCCTCCCCTTTCCCTGCTTTGCCCACCCAGAGAATTTGGCCCACCCATGAGAAAGAGAGAGACATCATGGCTTTCAAAAGAGCAAAGTGGCAGTTGGTCAAGACCACACCCCCAGCCTCCACCTTGCCCCCCACCCCACCCTCCTCAAAAGCTACAGACTCAGTTCAATTCAATTCAATTTTATTTATAGTATCAATTCATAACAAGAGTTATCTCAAGACACTATACAGATAGACCACACTCCAGAATTTACAAGGACCCAACAGTTCTAGTAGTCTCCTCCAGAGCAAGCAACAGTGCGAAGGAATGGCACGTCCTAAGGAGAGCTCATTGTGGCTGACTCTAGCGGTTGTAATTCTGCAACAAGGCTGAATTTTGAAATCAGACTTCAGATAGTATTAGTGGACCACTAAGGTCTATATAAAAAAAAAACATCCAAAGAGCACCATGTCAGGGGACCTTTAAGAAGACGCAAGCAGACTTGGTTCCAGACACAAAAAGGTAAAGCAAACTATTACATTAAAAACCCTCAAACACCATAAACAACACTTTGAAGATTGAACAACCAACTAGTGGTGATAACAGGCTTATTCCACAACCTTTGCAGCACTGATGTTTTGTGGCACTATTGTACCACGCAACAATGCAATTGGGTTTAACAGAAACAGACTTATTAACAAAGTTCAACAGACTTACATTATTAATACCTTTCACAACATAGAGGCCAGTGCAGACATTTTTTTTTTTTTTAACTGGCTTTGTGTTGGCTCCAACACATTCACACTTCATGGAACACAGCGGTCCTGCCAGGGGCATAGCACAAAACTCTGGGCCCTGTAGAAAAGCATTTTCTATGGGCCCATCCCTGCATCCACAGCTATTCATTCTAGCATCTTTTTGGGCCCTCCTTACAGGACCCTGGGTACTCAGTCCCCTTTCCCCCCCAGTTCAAAGTCCCTTGTTCCAGCACTCAGTGAACATTAGGACATTGTTAGGCTAGTTTCCAACAGCAACACAGGGAACCAGCCCAGTGTCCTGTGGGTTCTAGCAGACACCAGTGATATCCAAACGGTCAGGTTATAAACTACTGTACGTGAGTAGTGCACAACTAAAATACTACGGCATGATACCAAAGACATTACTTTGCCTATTTGTTCTCACAAGCTTATCAAAAATGTTTCCTTCAGTATATCTCTCCCTTATGCCCCTCCTATGCATTTTGCATCTTTGCATGCAGGGTTGCATTGCTAGCTGTTGTTGTATTTGACGTCTTAATAGTTCATCGCTTGTAGCCATGTAGGGAATGTTAAATAAAGCTTTAATGTGTAATTTGTCGCTCAACAAACATTCCCGCTCCCGGCCTACCCTGGGAGTTAATGCAACAGATTTGTCATACACAAGCCAGGCACAGCTCGAGGAGGAAGAAAAAAAAAACAACACCTATTCAATCTGAATTTCAATCTCCATAGGGCTCTATGCAAAAATATGCAAGTTGAGTCTCTTGCTCTACTGCCAGAACACACTGTGCAGATGACGAAGCCAGGCTGCATATTGTTGTGGAGGACAGTAGGAGCCCAGTATGTGGCAGGTAAAAGAAACCGGGAAATGAGAAGTAAACTGGGAGAAGCTCACATTTCAGGAATCCATAAGTAGGCAAAGCTAAAACCAAACTAAATGCAGACACCTGTAGCAAGTAAAGAAGCTATAATCCATTTTGATCATTTCCTCCAGGTAACCCTCCCTCTTCCTTCCCCGTCTCTCATTGCTGTGCCCTTCAGCATAATGTGGATATGCAGTGTCTCTGGGGCTTTTTAGAGAATTGATGGATTATCAGATGATTACACAGAAAATCTCCATTGAGGACAATTCTCCCTGACAAACAAAGAGAAAGCTCTTTAGTTGATAAATAGGCTGAGAGACAGACACAAGTGAGAGAGTGTGTGTGAGAGAGAGTGAGTAAATCCTCTCCTGGGTTGGCAGCACAATGCCAAATCTCTATCACATATTCATTTCATCCTAACAATCTGTATATGTATGTATGTATGTGTGTATATGTGCATGTGCGTGTGTGTTATACATTGCCAAAAACATCACATCCTGGGGATGTCACTAACTTTTCCTTCAGCTTTATCTCAATTTGAGCGTAACTAAATACATTTCAAGCTGTGGGCATATTTGTATAAGCCTATCTGACAAAATTTGGCTGAGGTTAATTCTCATGGTTTTCTTATTTCTGAACTACTTTTCTGAAAAAGAAAAGTTTGCAGTTAAAACACAAATCAACACACACGCACTGGGATGTCAATCTGAGCAAATAAAATAAAAATTCACATAAGGACACATATGCACATACAGTAAATATACACATACAGTATATATATATATATACACTGGGCAAGTTAACGCGTTATTATCGCGTTAACTAAATAATTAATTAACGCCGACAATTTTTTTTATCACGCGTTAACGCAGTTTTTATTATTTCTTTATTATTGTAAAAGTTTGTTGCTCACAGGCTTTGTAAGACCTGAGACCGAGAGACTCGCCCACGAGCAAAAACTGCACCTCTGATTCATAGTTTAATAATTTATCAACCATACAACACAGAAACTCACCAAAAGTTGTGTCTAAAAGGTAACGAGTTAACGGTTACGGAGGTCTCTTCCAGGCCTCTCTAGCCTCTACAGGTGATTTTCTATGCAGCCTGGAACTTCCACCTTTTTTCGGGGTCGTTGAGCTTTAAATCCAAACCGTCACATCCATGATTTATTCACTTTATGTCCATATTTTATCGTGTTTTGGCTCATTAATGCCGCTAGTTCGCGGCTCCGTGTCTGCTCTCTGTTTAGGGAAGTAAGCCAATAGAATGCCCATATTTGGGAGACAACGTCATCCAAAGAGTACGGAGGCTGAAAGAGGCCAATACTCCTATTCAAACTGGCTAGTATGCAATCAAAGATGCAATAGTGCACAAGATAGAGATCTACCGTTTTATAGAGGACAATGGCCTCACTGGTTTGAGATCTGGCATATATTTATATAATATATTTGGGCCTTTTTTGAAGAAATATAAATAGTATGTGCTTTATATGACTTATGTTTATTTTTTGCATATAGAAGAACTGTTATAGACACACACATGCTTGTGTGGCATTGCCGTGGGTGTAATATCAATAAATGTAACATTATTATGTTGATTATTGGCATAAGCAAATGTCATGAGGGCAAAAGCGTCTGGACTTTCTTTGAAAAAAAGTATGTATCTTGTCAACTGTATAAGTTATGATTATTTCTTCACAGTGTGACTCCCAAGACATATGAGAAGTTTTTTATAGGTTTTACTGCTCTGTCTGTGATATCAATACATATCTAATATATATATGTTTAAAACTCACAGAAGAAAGCAGTAGTGTTTGTGATGCAGTTGGTTCATAAAATTAAATGAGAATCAAAGTCATTAAAAATACACAGGGTGAATCGAGATCCCGATTTTACAACGATTAATTGTGCAGGCCTACAGGGAATTATACCAATTATCTCTATTATCAGTAGGAGCAACTTCTCCAGATACGGTGTCTGCCATTAACTGCAGACTCAGAGCCGCGCCTCAAGCCTATCTGCAGACCATTCATGCAGTTATACAGCACATCATACGCAACTAGACTAACACACAGCACATAACCTATGCACCAGATTCCTGTTCAATAATTTCAACTGGACCTGACCCTTCCTTCGGATGACCCCAGCACTGTGAAACTTCAATCTTAATGGCACATGGTGAAAAGTGAGTGTTTCTATTATATTTCAGCCAAGAGAGGCCTTGGTTTGGCTCGGTAGTATGCTCACAGCAGTACATTGGCCTGGATGGAACATGGTGGCTCCCTACTTGCACCCTGACGTACAGAGTTCTACAGTGGCTGGCATAGTCATGTTAGCTCTAGATGCTGGTGCAGGGCTGGGACTGCCAAACTCAACTGCACTGCCAGCCTTGGCTTTGGCATTGGAAACGGGTCTGGAGGCTCCACTGTTGAACAAGTTTATGGCATCAGCGGAGCTCCAAAGGGGAAGGAAAAAACAACTGGCAGTTGGAACCAGATGCTCTGGCATAAGGCACACATTGCCTTCTTCATAGCTATGTCTGAACCTGCTTGGTACATGAAGTTATCATTGTAGCTACATTATCCCTGAGGCCCACCGCGTTGGGCAGTGTTTGAGAAAACAAAAAAAACAAAATGCAAGCATGCCCTATGAATACCGAGTGCAAAACCACATACCACATGGATGAAATATAGGTGAAGTTAAAATGATAGGTCTATCTATAAAGGATGTACTCAAAGTATTTATCCAGCGGGGGAACATCAAAGGACACTCAACAGTGTAGTTTTGATAAAAAAAATACCAGATTTGCAAAGCAGAACGAGAGGTCTGCCATTCCAACTCTGAACCTGTACACAACCCATCATACTCTTGTCAGTAAGCAACATATTAAAGTCTGACAACATTTGCAATTCCTCCCAGGAAAAGGTCATACGCAATTAACATGTACTAAAAGAGTAAGCATTGTTACCTTAAACTGGGTGAAAGTAGCTACATGAAAGCAGAATATGAAAACTTTATCCAGGAAGTCCAGTTTGAGTAACAGATACAAGTCTGTTTATATGACAGGATTTTACAACTGTGGAAAGTCATCACAGTGAAAATGATTTGCAAGTCTCGCAACTATCGCAAGCTGAACAATAGAAACACGTCCTTACACATTATAAAGTAATATACCATGTGTGCTTCTATGTGCTTAGTTGGACTTCACAACGTCGTCCAAATACAATTTCCATTCTCTGCCAGACGATCGAGCAGTTTTATGCCTGACTGGGCTCAACCGCTGCCCTTCATTCCTTCAAATCATTCAAATGTCTGAACTTTGCATAAAATATTTCGTAGAGATCTTACTTCTTGGTACCTTCTTAACCCAGTGAAGGATTGCTTTTCCACACACTTTATAAACAGCACATTTTTAAACTCAGTGGTTTATGGGAAAAAAGTGTAATTAGGGTAGAGTTGTGTGTAACTATTTGCACAAGCCAGCAGATTTAATTTCTTTAGGCTGATGATTCTCCACGCAGCATTTGACTGCATTTTTATGACAACCAAGCAGCTATACACCAAACCTTTTGCTTGTGGCCTAGTTCAAGACTGTGCTTGTCAACATGCAATGTTAAAACAATTGCAATTTTGGACTTCATACATAATTATTACAGATTTGACAATCACCATTCATGAATTGTTGAAATGAAACTCTCTGATCATTTAAAAAGAGAAGCTCAATGGCTGAATTGGGCTTACAGAGGGTGTCCTTCAAACAACTGACCTGGGTTTAAGGTCATTTTAGCAATCATCTACTATAGTAAAGTCTTTTGTAAAAATCCATTGAGCCCCTACAATCCTGACAAATGTTGTTGTGGGCGGACCCTGTGCTCTGATCTCCCAAGAAAGGTCAAGCTTGTCAGAGGTGAACTTCTATATCTGGATCAATAACCCTTAATAACATTAATATTACCTCTAAATTCCAAGGTTGAAATATGTACACTGCAATACATAAAGAACCTTGCCTTGTTAAAGTGTCCTCAAATCAAAGGAAGGCAGCAATGTCAATCTTGCCATATGACACAATAACACGACACGGAGTGTGTTTTAGTTTAGTGCATGAGTGGTATTATAATGTATGCTTTTCAAAACTGGGAAACTACATTTGATAGATTAATTGGTCAGAAATATTAAAAATGAAGACTATAATTTCAAAGGGGTAGACATAAACTGAGTGACAGAGTTTAAAAAAAAAAGAAGCTTTTTAGACATTCTCTTTAATTTCACACCATTGATTATTCTGTATTAAAATTATTTCCAGCGTTACTTAACTACGTGTCCATCAATCAAAATAAGCACAAATGCTTTCTGCGTAGACGTAGGTTTTACTTTTCTGAGCATTAAACACGGAATTGTGAGAAAATATCTCATATCCCATCTAATCCATTAAAAAGGGACTAATGTTGGCTTGATAAATGACAGTCATTGTCTTTGAACGATGTCTTACACCATTTGACCCAATCAAGAGATCGATTTAGCACACGGCTCAATGTAAAGGGCTTGATGATGTAAAAGTTGACAGGCAAAGCACATTGAACAGTATCTACCTGCATTGACTTCCAGCAACCTCCTCTTCTTCTGTTGTCTCTCCTGCTTTTCACGCTCAGCCTTCTCCTTTGCCGCCAGTGCCCTCCTCTGTTTCTCCTCTGTCTCCCTCTGCTTCAGGTTTTCCTTCAGTGCTTGCTGTGGGGAGAGCGGGAGAGAAAGTGATGGAAAGATGGAGAGAAAGAGAAAAACAAGACAGGTTGCTAAGTGGGGTTAATTACAGTAGTGTAGGGCCTGTCCAAGGCAGAGGCAGCTGTCAAACACCACTGACATCTTTATCAGGCACCATAAGCGTCAGATGAAGCTCTAAGGTGGATTGCCACCCTGGTCTTGCCAGACACAAAACAACTTGACACCAGGGACATCAGAGATCAATAAGATGACAAAGACATGAATAAAAACTGCTAGTCTTTTAAAACAACATTAGTTACTGTTCTTAGTTTGACACTTTTATGCATTTAAAAAACATTTTTTTCTTATTTTCAGAGATTATTAAGGGTCTGTTTTTATATTTTACTTGTTCTCTTTTGTTTTTTACTCTACAGTCATCCTCCCTGGCAGAATTACTTAACAAGGTAAACAAAGTGAGCGGAAAAGTTTCCTATGTGTAAAAAAAAAAAAAATACTGACACAATATAGAATTTGTACTGTACAACTATAAAAGTAACAAGTACACAATTGTCCTCTTTCCAACCTTTAGAATATGACACACACTAATGTTGTTTCTGTGGAAAAAATGCAATTTCTGGGTTTGTTCATAGCATTCTGCTATAGGTGAAAAAACACTGATTTGTTTGTATTTCCTTATACTACACTAATTGCCGGAGGTAGCTACAGTACCCTTGCAAAATAGATGGCGGAGAAAGAGGGAGGGGAGGAGAATGGCGGCTGAAACAGGCAGCCAATGGGAGATTTAAAAGTCCGACTACCAGTTGGTAAACAGCAGGTGAGCCCCACGGCAATGCTAACTGTTACAATTTTATTGCTGTTAAACAGCAATACCATTCAGGCTGTACTGTAAATGCTGAGCTAAACCCAGCTTACAGCTGCTGTGTAGGTGGATGTTGATGTCTACCACAATAACTGCAGATCAACTGTAAACAAAATTCACACTTACAACCACCTGGAGTTTTCAGAATCTAAAAACTGCTAGATTTGATATAATTACAAGACTAATTAGGCAACTTTACTGCATATACTTCTTAAAGATAAACCTAGAATATATTAGGAAATCAAAATGTTTTAATAAAAACGTTCTGATAATTGATTGCACTTACTGTCTCGCACTTGTAGGTATGTGAACTATAAATCATTACATTTCTCCATGATGAGGTTTTCTCGTCATTTTATTCTTCTGATTGAAATTTCTAACAATTGAGTAAAATACTCTAGATTTGCAATATACAGGATAGTATTAAAAAAATCCTATATCCATTTATAATTCCATTTCTCTTTTTAGGGGATATTGTAGTTTGACTCGATCACGATATGCTGACAGTCAACTCTAACAGTAATTTTCTTTCTTTTTCTTTTTTGCCAGGCCTCTCTGTTAATAAACCACAAGAATAAAATGTGGGGTAATTCAATATATTTGTGCAGATGTTTCTATTAAAAGCAAGTGAACTACAAACAAAGTAACAATCTTTAAACATTATAAGAAAACCTTTAAGATGACTGAATGTGGTCCCTTTCTTTTGACCAGACAATTATATTGAGTAGAGAGAGTTATTGAGACTGCAAGCAAGTCCCAGTGGTTGCTATTAGATCCTGGGACAGAAATGTCTTATAATATTATTGACATTTGCACACGAGGATGTTGCCAACTTCTAAACTTGTCAAAGATGTCATTAATTCCATTCTGCCTGTCTATGAAGAATTATTTCACAGGGTTACTATCTACCGTACATGAACCACTGTGGATAAAGGCTCTATAATCCCTCTGCCAAAGGCTATTTGAACTAATAGTGTCAATGGCTCAATACTGCCACAGCCAAGAGAAAGATTGCATATGATTTAATAGAGTGCTAGCATGATTGCCATCCTGATCAATAGCCAGTCACTTAAAGAAAGGGAGTCTGGGTTTTTATCAAACACCAATCTCTTCCTTTTTGTCTCCCCTCCCCTTGTGTTATTCACACAGCCCGGCTAGACAGGCAGGTCTATAGAAGAATATTACTGTCAAACCAACATTAATGGATTCACACAAAGACACACACCGAAAATGATGTCGTACTTGGAAAACTACAGTGGAACAGTAAAGGGGGGGTAGCCATTTATTGAGGACCACTGAACCTCTTAAAAGAATATGCCACCGTTTGTTGAAATAGGGCTTATCACGGCCTCCCCTAGTTGAAGGTGGGTGGGCCAACACATTTTTTGTCTCAGTGCATGCAATGTTTTAGTCCGGTGCAACACAGGCAGCGCTGCCTCTAGTATGCTTGGCGCAGTGAATGAAATCCTATGTTGCCAGTTAGCACGTTGTGAGTAAAAGTGAGCCAAAAAAAACAAAAAAAAAAACTAATTACTTCTTGTGGCCTGCATAATAACAACAAGTACAAATAGCAATGCAGATTAAGACTAGATGATTTCCTAGGCAGATATTGATTTGGGACTATATTGGGTGGAAGCACATCCGAAGCACTAAATCTGCCATGTTCATCGCCATTCACTGTCTACTGTAGGAAAAATAGCCAGCTAATCACGCCGGGTATGTTGATGGAAGCTGGGGGGGGGTTATGGTGCTCCATGATCCCTGCGACAATGTAGCAGTGCTTTGGCTGTGCTTCCACAGCTGCTCTCCGTCAAAGTCTACGGCGTGGCTGTGTCCTTTCATTTTACAGTCTATGGGTAACACCTGTGCTTTTCCTACTGGGACAGGACAAATGTCCGCTGTGAGAAAGACCCATCGCTGAAAATGATTAACTCAAATTGAATTCAAAACAGATAAGCGTAGTTCATTCCGCATCAACAAGCCACTTGAAATCGAGAAATCACAACACAAACAAAACACTCTGCAAATCTCTATGGTTATGTTCTCTATGGTCAAGTACAGCTGCATATGAGCAGTCAAAATCACTGCTATTGTATCCTGTCCAATAGATCCGCCACATCTGCACACTGACCTTTTTCTTTCAAATGGAGAAAATCTTTTTTTTTTCTTCTTATTTACACACAGACCACAATAAGATTGTAGCTTGTTGGCAGCTTAACAGACATAATTTAAAAATGTATTACAAGCTCACCCCATAAAGACAATGGTGTCTGACATCACTGATATGTACCACTTAAAAAGGTTTTTAGCTGTTCAGAGCACTATATTTAAATGAAACTAACTCCTCCACAAAATGAACTTTGATGTGATGTAATGAAACTGTCAGTAGCTTGTGGCAACCACCGATTCACAAATGACTATATTCTTAATGGGCATCCAATCTTGTAAATTACAGGCGGAGAGAATTGGGAAAAGAAAAGGACAAAAGTACTGACAGATAATACATTTTCAATGAAGAACAATTAGGTGATCCCAGGTTAGTTGTCAGCTCTGATGGATGCCTAATGTGAACAAAGGCACAACTCTTACACTCCTTCCCCTCTTCATTATCAAGCTCCGGTCTCATTTACAACTCAAATTCAATTACTCAAACTAAATGTAAACATAACTGTACTATCCCACACTATAAGCTGTTGCTACCTTTACCCCAAACAATTTCATAAATACAGCAACCTAGCCAGTCACGAAATCCGTGTTGTTTACAACAGCCTCACTGACTGGACTGTAGATTACGTTTCACAACGTATATATTTAAAACTAACCAATTTATAAAAGACGATTATAAGATTAGTTTGCCCTTTTGTAGAGAAAAAACGAGATGCCCTACAAGCCTACAATGCAAATGACAAGTGTACTATCTCATTAACATATGTAGGCCAATTATAATACAGACCATCTTATTAAGACAGTTAACTTTGTCATAATTTCATTAAACAAGAGTCTACAGCCAAATGATAACACCAGGATGCTTAACATGCTCCGGATGTCAATTATGTTAACAAGCTGCAGTTTAGCAGGCATAATGTTTGACACATTAATAATAAACACAAAGCACAGCTGAAGATGCATGGGAAAGTCCTTAGATGCAGGTGCATAGTCAATAACCAAATAACTGATACTGGTGCTAAATCAAAGTTAATTCAATTAATCTTGAAGGGGGAGCATGAACAACCAATTTCATAACAATCCATGCTATAGTTATCAAGGGATTTTAAAAATGTCGAGCTGCTGGTGGCGCTTGAGGAAATGTAACTGAGGCTATATTTGTAGCAAATTTCATAAAAATCCTCCCAATAGATGAGGATATTCCAATTTCAGCCACGAATGTCCACCTCATATTGGCGCTAGAGGAAAGGTCAGGGAACCAGAGTCCTCCTTTTGAGACCAGGAATGTATGTTCGAAATGTCATGACAATCTATGCCAAAGTTTATAAGTTATTTCAGTCTGGACCGAAGTGGCAGACTGACGGCCATCCAAACAAATTGCCTTTCCTGGTGCCATGCTAGAAATGAATGGCAGGTGTTTCAATAATGTGTCTATGCAGATCAACAGAGGGATGTAGAGGCTAAATTATGTCCTATTTTAAATTGGATCCTTTACTGCTGCAAGCAGCAGGGAAAACAATGTTTAGTCAATAACGGGTCAATACAACAAGTGGGCGGCTTAAGAGAGGATCACTCAAACTTTCCAAAGAGAATGGAACAGGCAATAGAGCAGCAGCAGCAGCTAAAGAACATAACATCCTAGTTAAAACAGAAATTGATTTGATCCCAGCCAGCATAAAAGTGCCATGCTGTCTTCTTTAATCACAGGACCAATTAGAAATATTAAACAATAGAAGGAAAACCAGAGTCAGTGTGGACATTGAGTACAGTATTATCAACAATTATCCAACTACTGAAAAATAATGAGAACTAAAGGAACATTGATTTTGAGAGCTAGAGAGGAGTCTGAAACTACAAAAAATGTGTCATGTGATTTTTTTTGCCCTCTGACAAAGCATCCATTTTTACTGTAATGTTGAGCTGAAGGAGAGAAAGAGGTAAAGCGAGAGAGAGAGAAAGAGAGAGAGAGAGAACCAGCTCTCTGAGGAAATTGCCCTCCGCTCTCCTTCATCACTGCAGGTCTGCTTCCCCCTCCTCCTCCTCTCCTGGATGTCCGCCATTAGACACGCTCAATTGGATTCCTGTCAGATGTGCGGCCTCGCCCTGGGTCTCCTTCTTACGGGTGACTGAGCAGGCAGTACGTGTGTGTACGAGTGTGTGTGTCCATCTTTGTGCGTGAAAAAGCTAAGCAGCTTTTCCAGTAAAAAAAAGAAAAAAAGAAATGGCCAACACAAAATGACAAAAGCACACCAACAAAAATGTGCACACACGTACACACAGTTCAAGGCTCAGTTCGCCTCAGGCACTGGTCCAGAGACAGCTCGCACCTATTAGCATGGGCCTTGACACAGCTGGGTAAATGCTGACACAGATTTGACCGAGAGGTTATGGTGCTGAGATTTACTGTATGCCTACGTTCATTGACCTAGCCTTGGCTTCTCCCAAGATATGTTTGTGTGATGTGACCATTTGAACCAATTGCTGACCTAACGCAGGGGAATAAATAGCTACCTTGGGAGTTCTGACCATTTAATTCAAGTCTTGATAACACTTAGCTTGTTCACCTCTCACCGGCAGAGTCATTGACTGTTATGTTTGGTCAGAACATAAATGCTACAGCAGAACCTAACTGTCGAGCTAAAATTAAAGGAATTACAGCTGCAATATGAGACATTATTGTTGCCAATAGGGTGCATTTACCGTATTTAACCTTATTTTAAACAAGGGATATTCCCATTGCATTTATAATCAATTTTCCAAAGGTGGCTGGCTAAGACATGTACATATAAATGTATGTAGAATAGCTGTTAAACTTATAATTGTTTCACTATTATCAATTGGCGATGAACAAAATGCATGCAACATATTGGGGTTTGTATCATTGTCTGAGTCTATTAGAGTGAGGAAAAAAATCACATCCCAGAGAAGTTATGGGATCAATTGCAGAAGTAAAAAGAAAACAACAAAAGGAACAGCCAAGCTAAAATAGCAATAGCAAGCAATAGCACGTCTGGAAAGCCTAAAAAAATTGTTGTTGGGGATCTAAAAGGTTTACAAAAACATGTTTATCATTTGTATTGACAATGATATAGACTGTAAACATATTTAAAGTGTTCAAAAGTTTCTTATCAGACTTAGTGTAGACTGTACATTGTGTACAGTACGCATGAAATGTCTACATCAGCAGCACAACTTCTCTCCCTGAAGATTACACAGATGTACTGTAGAGCGAAAGCTTTGGAATAGTCAAATATCTAAACCATAAGTAATGACGGCGCAGGAAATAAGGCAAAGAGGCATGAAATCCATTTGAGACTGTGAGGTAGATGTTAAGTTAGGGGCAGGGCTGGAACTTTAGTAGGCTAATTAGCTACTATTATCTGTCGCACCCACGGTAGCCTGTGTCACTAATCCCGCTGATTAAACACAGTGGGGCTCCACAGCTCCACAGCTTACAGTAGCGCCAAACTGATAAGGCCACAAAGCTCAGTGATGACATAAATGTCTGGCTGAGACAGGACTGCATTGGACTGACACTGTTCTGCTTTGCATTATACCACAGGACACTGATGCGGGAATCACAAAAAAGATGTTGCAGCCAATCTAAATGCAGTCAATAAATAAAAACAGTTAAAGTTTATTATCCAGTTTGTTAATGATTTTAATGCTGTTAAAAGTCTGCTTATGTCAGTGTTGTTCATAAATACAGACATAGCATAACAAATATTATTAGTTGATAAAAACACAACTGAATACACCATAACTCAAAATAATTAGTTATGCCTTTTAAATGGTATTATGCAACACCAAGCCACTTAAATTGTAACACTTTTTAATAGGAGTAGGTTTTTCTTGAAATATAATGTATACTCACAGACAATATTTCCTCTTAATCATCCCTTTTGAACCACTAGATGAGTGTCAGTATCTCACCCTTCAGAGACCCTGACCTGCCGGTACTTTTTTTATCTTGCGGCTGGGCATAAACCTCTATAAAAAACGTAGCGACCAAGTGCCAAATTGTAAGAACAACCTCCAAGAGGTAGCTACAAAAAAGGCGGACACATCCTTGAAAAAAATCTTTATAAACCAGAGTGAATCTGGGGTTGGCTTTCGCCTGCTGGCAGGCAACGTGACCCTTGTTGAGCCGGGGCGGAGGGGCCCACTCTAATTCCTGCAAATCACAGTCGACAAATCCTACTCATTTTGCTTGTAATGTATCCATGTGCCAACATTTCAGTCAGTTCCTTTAATTGCCAACACATTTGTGGTAAACATCAACTTTAACACGATTGTGGCCGGGTTAGCTTAGTTGGTAAAGCAGGCACACATATGTGGAGGTTTACTCCTCAACTCAGAAGGTCCAGGGTTTGAGTCTAACCTGTGACAATTTCCTGCATGTCTTCCTTCTATCTATCTCTCTCTTATCTAGCTGTCCTAATGTTTAAAAAAAAAAAGAAATGGAGAAATGCCTTAACAATTATCTTAAAAAAAAAAAAAAAAAAGAAGCAACTAACGTGATTGTGATGCATTAATTATTGTGTTTTTTTATAACAAAATGTAATCAAACTTTAATCTCCTTGCGGGAGTCATCCCAAAGGGATTAATAAAGCTAAATCTAAAAAACAAATCCAGACATTACTAATACCACTGAAAATCAACTCACCAGAAACTAGGTGGCTAATGGTTAGCCACCTAGTTTCAATAAAATGTGAACAGTCATGTGTTAATGTTGTCACTCCCACACAACATGCACAGAAAAGAAAGTTTTCATGTTTCCACTTTGGGTCAATCTACAGTTCAGTGTACTCACAGTGAACATGGCACGGAAGTTGCTGAGATCTGTAAACAGCTCCTCCACAGAGGTCTTCTTGGGGTCGATGGCAAAGTACTCCAGCATGTTTTGATATAGCGTCTCCATATTGCTGTGCATTATCACCAGCTTGCCATACTGCTCCCTGGCAACCTTGCTGAAGCTGTGAGGGTTGTGGTCAAGGTCAACAACACATCTATCACACATTACATGTCGATGAAATATTGCAGCAAGTATACTTGTCCCCTATTTGACAGCAATGCAGGAAGTGTAGAAAGTAAAAAAATAAATAAAAAAAGCATTCACATTTGTTGCCGTAATGATCTAAAGCCGGAAAATAGATTGTCAGTGGTAAACTGTGAAGTTGGGAGTATGAGCTCTGACACTGTCAGTCAGGTTCCTACTCCAGTGTGTTTGCTAGTACAACCCCCTGAAGCCTACAGCATAGGTAACTCCTGTCTGGCTGCTGTCAAAGTGTGTTGGTTTATTTGACATGCACAACCTTACGATAAATACAAACAAAAATAAAAATATATTCTAGTCTGAAAACAAGGAGACGAAAATCCACAAATAGGTAGATTTTACTAAACTAAGAGTTTAAATTGATTTCACTTCAACCCTCTCTGCCACTATCATTTCAAAGACTATCCAATCAGATCATAATTATCTGAAAAACTGTTTTTCTTAGTACACATTTCACAGTCAATGTAAACACAGCAGATAACCTATTTGCATATAGCTTTGCTCTTGGCACTGGCCCTGTGCCAAATGTGGCAACAAGCACAGTATAGGTCTACTTATGGTCTACCACCGAAGATTGAAGAGCATTAAAAGGTCCACCTGGTAAAACTTAGTAGAGCAAAGGACAGTTCTGCTATGTTGGTTCGTTTGTGGATGCGTGTGGATGAGGACAAATAGGTAAAAGCTGGAGAGATGTCAGTGTCAGAGCAAAGTGAGAGGGAAAGGGAGAGCACTAGTAGACATCCTGCCTACTAGTCAACATGCAGACAAAACTCGCGACATGTAGTATTCTAGCAAGCATGAATTTGCTGTTAAAAAATAATTTCATACGCCGCTATATATATTATTAGCTCTTTTGAGTTTTATTTTCTATTTACAAAAGAAAATTCTGAGCTGTTCTTTCCACAAGATAACAGTTTGATCAAAATCAACTTTTGATCCATGAAAAAAAAAAAAGGAAATACGCAGTAGTTTATAATCGGTTTGAGTCAATCTCCTCCTTTTCAAAAGTATGGGTATTCAATGAAAACATTAAACTATGTGTCCCAAAGCAACAGTCCTGCCAATGACGCCTACAACCTTTTCTCATGGCAGATAAGAAGCAAAAGTGTGTGTGTGTTTTTGTGTGTGTTTTCACAATTATGTCTCCTTCATTATAGCTCAATTGATGGACCTATTTGACATCTGGCCTGTTGAGTCTGGCTGGAGATGGGACTACCTATTCACAGCTATTCACACAGTTCAATAGGCACGCTTTCCAGATTGACTTGTCAGAAATATCTTTCCAAGCCAGGAACTAGGGGAAATAGGTATGAGGAAAGCCTGAGCAGGTGATGGAAAGCAAAAGAGGGAGAAAAGAAAAAATAGCTGAGAGCCAGTGTTGATAGGTATCCTGGGGTGCAAAATATTTCTCCTCCTCCTGTTCCCACTCACCTGACTTTTCTCTATTCCAAAGAAATCAGTGGTCCACTGCAGCTCAAGAATTTCTGCTCACTCTTGCTTTCCTACCGATCCTTTACTCTTTTCCACCACCTTTTCCACCACATTTACTTCTCACATTGAGAAGTGTAACACTAGACCAATAACACACTAACTGTATACTCAAGTGGCGCACAAACTGATAATGGATTTTTTTTTAATGTCACCAATGTGAAACTCCAGGCTTCACATGTTTAGCTGGTGACTCTAGATTTTGCTGATTGGAATAATGTCACCAGCATATATTTTATCAGCTGCAGGTATAGCTGCCATTTGTGAAATTTTAAGAAAAAAAAGCAAATGTCCTTGCCTAGTAATATTCGATATGTAATAGCCAGGATGACAGGGGATCTTCAAAGATATGACAGAGTAAGGTTCAGTAATGGTCAGTGTTATCTAATGTGAAATAATAGAAAAGTCTACCAGTCAAAATGTACTCAAAAGACCTTAATTGCATAAACATGGCTTGTCAACATTGTCAAAATGTATCAGATGAAGGTCTAAGACTGAAACGTTGCATTTTCAAAATAAATGATTGCTTGAGTAATGGTCAGTGGGCTGGATTCCTTCTAAACTCCTGTCAATATTGCTTAAAAAACACATTTTTGTTGTAGATTAATAACGGAATCAGGTTGAGAGTTAGAAACAATGCTGTAGAGGTTCGCACACTTTTTTTTTTCTTTCCTTATTACAACCATTCTGTTCAACTACAAAAATAACTTATAATATAAGTCATGATGCCCAGATCTCATTTCCAGGTTGTACTTACAGGTTGTGGACATTAATTAAGCTACTAATTAAAACTGTATTGGTTCTGCTGTCTTAGTAAACAAAAGTTGATGGTGGATTTAAGAATGAGCACCGTGTGGAGTGTAAGGTTCGCATATGGATGGTCTTGCAATGAATACGACATTTGAGAAGCCCAAGATACTACAATTTATATAGAATTTGGGGTTAGCAATACGGTTAAACCCTGATGAGTGTGTGTCAAGCTTTTGGTCGCTAGGAAACTTGGGAGCCTTGACGCTCAGCATTTTCAATTTATTAGAGGCTTACAGTAAGAGTTCAGATTTTATTCAGTTTTTTTCAGTGTTGCTTAACTTAGACATTTGTGCAGGACACCTGGAATTGGAAAGCAAGGTAGTGAAAGACTGAGCTGTCAAATCCATTCTCAGTGAACCTTGTGTGTTTCACTCAAGTTGTGTGCTAACTACTGCAGCACAAGCCATCAGTGCCACAGCCCCAAGGCTATCGATCAAAACTGCATCAAGGAGGCTAGGTATAGCGTGTATTATTGAGCACACACACACACACACACACACACACACACACACACACACACACACACACACACACACACACACACACACACACACACACACACACACACACACACACACACACACACACACACACACACACAACTGGTCTGAGACATGCCTGTCAACCTGATCCACTTGAACTAGCTCAAAAGGACAGTGAATAATTAACACAGCTGCCAAACAGATATGGACAGATACTGGATATTCAAAAGAGGTCAGTTAAACAGTGAAGAGAAATTGTTTATTCATGTGTTTGTGAATTAGTACTTTTGTTTAGTTTTCATAAACTGAAAATGGCAGAAAGTAGGAGGCTCTGTCCCAATTCTCACTTTGATGTTCAAGTTTAGGTGTGGAGAGCGAGCTGAGAGGTGTACTGGTACAAAAACCTGTGTATAGGACCAAGTATGGAAGGACTATCTATGTCCCCCTTTTGTTTATGTTTTAACAGCATACTATACCTCTACTGTTTGCAGCTGTCGCCATGGTCCTGCTACACGTTCTGCGATGCCACGTTACATCCCGCTACGCTCTGCGGTGCTCTGCTACGTCCTGTTGTGCCTTGTAATGCATCACCGTGTCCAGCTATGCCATGAACTACTACAAAGAACTACTACAAACTACTATTTTTTGTGACTGATAGTGCCACTTTTCATTTTAACCCCAACCGGTCGTCAGACACCGCCTACCAAGAGCCTGGGTCTGTCCAAGGTTTCTTACTTAAAAGGGAGTCTTCCTCGCCACTGTCGCACTGTTGCTTGCTCTGGAACTGTTGGGTCCTTGTAAATTATAGAGTGTGGTCTAGACCTACTCTATCTGTAAAGTGTAAAGTGTCTCGAGATAACTCTTGTTATGAATGGATACTATAAATAAAAATGAATTGAAAATGTAATTGAATACTTTTATTGTTTTGAGCGAGTTGCAATGTTTTGTGGGTAGTCCTTATTTAAACAAAGTGGTGAAAATGTTTCATTTGGAGGGAGAGGGTGACGTGAGAGTCACGTTTGCAAACCTGAGCTGAAAGGTGATGGAAACTAATGAAACAAAACATGAGTATTTAATTAAGGATATGTGTTCAACTTTTGTTCTGTTTGATTCATTACAGCAAACTCATTGAATAATGCCCCAAACTGGTGAGTGTAAGCATGCGTCTGTAAAGGATATAGCCATTTTAGTGAGGAACATGTCGTTGGGGTCATCGGGGGAGGAGAAAGTCTCCAGGTCTCTCTCCAGCTGCAGCAGCTGCATCTCCATCTGCCTGAGGCTCTTTTCCAGATTCTCTGCAGACACTGACACACACACAAACACACCCACGTGCCAAGGAAACGTGAAAGAAAAAAGCAGAGAGAGGACAACTCAATTACAGGTGCAATCAAATGCATTATTATTTTGAGGCTCTGAAAGAATCAGAGAAAAACAACATACACAAAACAGGGAAAATGAAAGAGAAGCCAGCTCAATTGCAAAGCATGGTTATTGTTGGTTCACACTGTGCCTGAAACGCCATGGGAATAAACAATGACTGAGAAAATAAACATCAAGTGAAGAAAGCTTTTTTATTATTCTGTTTGCCTTTTATATGCCTATGTGTATGTCATAAACAATTTAATTTATATACGAATGCAATGCCTTTACAGACACACTTACTGTAGTCAAAACAAATATCTGCTGTGTTTGCTCATATATTTAAACTGTATTTGTGGCTTTTTTAGTAACACTAACAGAATAACAGCATGATGTATGAAGATGGCTGCTGGAGTAGATATCTTTCTACGCCCTTCATCCTTTGTTTTAAGTCCTATCAACAGGTGGGGGAGCAGCGGAACACTGAGCCCAACTTTCTGTTAAGTTGGTCATGGCTGACACTTTAAGCTAGTCACTGAATATAGCATATGGCTTAAATTACCTTGATTAGACCCTGCTTGACAAAAAGGCATAAGCTGCTTATTTTTAAGTAGTTTCAAATGTCCCTTGATCCTAATACATGCTTTACGAAAAGGAAAAAAAGAGAGAGAGAGAACTTCAGTGTAGCTAAGCTTCTCACTGAATTTGTAGCCTAAACCCCATTTACTGATGGGAACACAGTCTTGAAAGCACCTACCAATATTTTATTAACGGAATCTACAGTAGCCAAGGTTGTACATCTTTTTAAAAAGTGTAGTGGAGTCTGTGTTTATGCAACACTACCTGACATACACTCACCGGCCACTTTATTAGGTACCCCATGCTAGTAACGGGTTGGACCCCCTTTTGCCTTCAGAAGTGCCTC
>NC_048407.1:14529504-14531789 GCF_013103735.1 Etheostoma cragini | reverse complement strand
TTGGCTGCTTAGAAATTAAGTGTTAACAAGCAGTTGGACAGGTGTACCTAATAAAGTGGCCGGTGAGTGTATGTTCTACATAGCCATTTAATAGCCTACATTTCAACAGCATTAAACACGAGGATCTAAGCTCCAAAAAAACTTTAATGCAAACGACAATAAAATCAGAACTAGATTTTCAATGTCAGTTTACTACAGTTCTGGCAGCATTTGTTACCTGCCCTGGGCCTAAAAAACCCTCCTCCTACCAGCAGTCCAAAGCTCCTGTGCTAGCGGTGTAGCTGGTGGCATAACTTTAGCAATAAGTAAAGTTTTCTGTCTTTCAGGAAAATCACCAGTGTTGTATTTATATTTTAGAACATTTTAGGACAAGGGGACTGAAGAAATTAGATTCCTTTTAGTTGACTGGGTAATGTGCCAAAGTCCCAGTCACATATCAGTAGCCCACCAAACGCACTATATACTATGGCCTCTGTTGTGCCTCTGAGCTTAAAGGCTAATGGGCCTCTTGACAGAAATCCTTTGGATTCTGTCAACACTTAAAAAAAAACTATAAATCTTTGACTTCTTTGAAAAAAACCAATGATTTCCATTCATCTGACCAATGTCCAATATGATACCATAGTAAGAAGTACCATAGATAAAATTGTCCAAAACACATTTCAGTAAACAACCAGAAACTGACGCTTCACATGCTTTATCCTGTTTTAATCTTAGTTTTTTTTGGTGCACAAGCAAGCAACCAAAATCTGCTGAATGATGTGTGGCCAGGGTGGACAAGTGGGAATAGCCCAGCGATGCACTGACTGAGAAAAGACACGAGAAGGGACAGAAAGAAAGAAAAACAGAGATGGACCTCCTGTTTAGATGGATTCAAAATCCAAGCTGAAAGCTTTTGTTGATGAGGCTCAGCCAAGTGGAGGGGCATCTTAACAAAAATGAAAAAGTTGACAAAAAATGTAGGCATATTCTTCAGGAGAAAATCTGCCTGGGACTGACCAGGAGTGTAAGGAGAGCAGCGGGAATATTTTGTTAAACACAAAGAAATGTGTTCAAACACAGATGATACTGATTTGTATAAACATAACCTTAGTAAAAATACACAAACTGTCACACACAACTTAGAAATTCTGAAATAATTGCTCTGAGGTATGGTGACACAATATATAAGGGTGTTTCCAAGTCTTCTTTCTTCTCGCTGGCCACCCTGCTCTTGCTTTTTCTTTCTGTGTGTTAAAACGTGAGTGATTTTTATGAGCCGTGGGGCCTGTAAGGTTCTGTGATTCAGAGGGGTTGCAGACAGATATAGGATGTTTTAGAAGAAAAATAATTGGAATATTTGTAGAGGTCAAATCCCCCATTGACATCCTTTTATTACTCTGCCAACCTGCTGTGCTATAAATGAGACTGAGTGGTGCACACAACCATGCATACTCACTCACACCCTGCTACACACAAAGCTCCACTATAGATCAACCTTTGATGTATAGAAATTAAGAAAATGAAAAAATGCATATCTGCCTCTTGAGGCCAAAGCCTGACAGACAAGTGTGACTAGACCGATGGTGCCAGAAGCTGGGGACTCGTAATGCAACAAATCCTGGTGCATTCCCCTTGACATGCTGAGCAGCTACTACATACAAAAAGAGCATGAAGGTCATTGAATTGCAAGTGTAGACTGCTCTGTATACTTTCAACCTGAGGCTCATCACTCAGACTGCATGTGGCAAAACAAAGCTTGAACAGCATATTAAAGAAAAGTCTCAATATAGTTGTATCCTCACATTACTCCTTAATGACTCCTCAGGGCCACAAGCCTCGAACAGAAATGGAACAAATACAGAGTTTTTGTCTTTGCAAAATAAAAGGTATGCAGACACATCTATTTAGCATCTCACACAGATTTCCAAGTAAGCAGTGTTTCCGCTGCTGAAAGGTGGTGTCTCCGTATTTGTCTGATTTCAACAACAAGCTTGGCACTAAGTACCACAAAACAGACTACCCTACCCTAATTGCGCAAACCTGACTGCTGTGTATTGTGATGGGCAAAAGAAATAAGAGTAGAAAAGGGTAGAAGAGCAAGATTGATGGACCAAAAACAGACAAGTTGTATTTATGTGGCATACTGCTTCTCCATCTCAGGAGAAATAATGAATGTACTGCAGAAAGGTAGAGAGGGAAGAGATTACAGACACAAAGGAACACTGAACTACAGTGGGTACGGAAAGTATTCAGACCCCTTTAAATTTTTCACTCTTTGTTTCATTGCAGCCTTTTTCCAAAAA
>NC_048407.1:14507243-14529404 GCF_013103735.1 Etheostoma cragini | reverse complement strand
TTTTTGGAAAATGGCTGCAATGAAACAAAGAGTGAAAAATTTAAAGGGGTCTGAATACTTTCCGTACCCACTGTAAGCTGCAGTTTTGCCTTCAAGAGAGACGGGATGGGCAAGAGAGGAAACGAAGGCCATGGTACACAGAGTCAAAAGACAGAGACTTTTGCAAAGAAGCGCAAATCATTACTGCTACCTCTATTCATCATTTTTTTCATGCTCAAGTAAGCTCTTTGGTTAGTGCCTATTAATGTAATACAGCATTTTAATGTATGTTGACGCCTTCCAAATGGCTGACAGACCTGATGAAAAGGAAGCCACTCAAGAGCATGGTTTACAAAGACAAAATGGGATTTGTGTCTGAATACTAGATATGGAAAGATGAGACACTTGGTGTATGCATCTCATAAACGGTACAGAAACAGAGATATACACACTGCAATGTAGAAAGAACACTACATCTATGTGGCAGCATATATAGACCCTCAGCTTGAGGCCAATGAGGTAGGAAGGTGGACAAAGACAGATCCCAGGATTGTGCTTTCCATTGATCTCGCCATTGTACTTAAGAGTCTTGGCCAAGGGCTTGTGGACACACAGCAAAGTTGGAACAAATGAAAGACTCAACAGGAGCCTTGGGGGGGTCCTTATGGAAAAAAAGAGCCCAAACAATAAAAGTCACACATTTAATCCTCACTGTGTTTTCTTCTCCTCACCCTTTCATTCACTCCCTTCTGCTGGGACCGAGGCAGTCGGAAAAGTCTTCTTTGGAACAACAAGAAACATGCTGTGACAATTTCGCCACACACACACACACAAACACACACACACACACACACACACACAGACACACACACACAGAGAGTTGCCTATGGCGATATGAACAAAGAACATGACCAAGTCTCCTCTGAACACCCAGTCTGTCCCTGCTTCCCTGTGACCTTTACCGGCCTGTATGCGTGTTCTGTGCATGCCTGCACGTCAAACTAAACAGAAAGGACTCAATTTGTGTTAAAGTAACAAACACATTTAAAATACATTTAAACAATCTATTGTTTTTCTCCTGAGCAATAGACAACACATGAAATATTCTCTTGAAAAACAAACCTATAACTTTTGTAAACGTGCTACAGAAAAGGATTAATGTAAAGTATCAAACAGCAGTGCAGATGAGCAGAGGGTCTCATAGATCAAACACTAAACTAGTAAATTACAATGCATGTTTACAGAATCAACAAGCACCTAACCCAAGAATAATCCCCAGAGAGTGGCAAAAGTAGAAAGTCAGGAGTGAAGCTCAAAGTAAAACCAAGGAATAAAGAAAAAGAATGTTCCATTTCTGTCTAGGAAGGAACATTCTGTCTATGCATCAAGCTCTCCAAACCACATCCTTTAACACCTGGAACCGTCATTAACGCTCAAATACAACCAAAGCAAGCAAATATTAAAACAAAATGGGGTATCAATGGTTAATGTGTCTTATTATATGGAATATAACTGATTTCTTTCTTCTTTGTCATGCTGGCCGTTACCACTGTGGTTGGCTGCGGCGATATTGTGAACCCAGTCTCACCGCTAAGATACGTTTAAGGAACTTTGTAGTTCTTTTGTTATGTTTGGATGCTGATGGATCAAGGGTTAAACTTAACAGATTTAAAATGTTAACACGTGATCTTAACATGATATCATATCACATGGTCAGTAGTTTATACGGCTCGACAACCCACACAACTCATTATTTTTTCATTAGGCTCAACTTTCCCATTATTTACCTCTGCCATCGTCCATACCGTCACTATTGTTTAGGTAACGCGATAGCACTTAATGGCCACACGTAAACAAGAGGTCATAGAGTTCTTTCTAAATATCTAACTTTTAATAGCATGCCCTCAGTTGCCTAAACAACAGGTTGAACAAAGGATAAACATTTCCCTTATGTAACCTAGAGCTAAAGAGGGGAGCTTTTCTGAGTTTCAGACAGACAGAGAAAAAAGTGTCTTGTTTGTATCTCTGTTGTTTGCTCAAAGACCAGTTGGCAAAGTTCTGCTAGTGAACATCGACAGGGATGTTGATTTGACCAGGACTCTCTGTGCACTGAGGGAGTTACAAAACTTAAGTTGACGCCAGCAGGAAACCAAAATAGCATCATGGAGGTTTTTTGCAGCATTGAGATTAATGCGTAATAATGTATATTACCTCTGCTAGATCGGTCCACATGCTCCAGGTCTTCAACAAAGTTGATCACATCTGGAAATTCCTCCTCACATACTTGCGCCAGGAAGTGGAGTAATGTGGTTTTTTGGTCCGCTGACTTAGTGTCCTTCAGCTGTCGTAAAACACATATACACAAACAGATAAAGTAGCACACCAGCCCATAAGAAAAAGGAGAAACATAAACGCTTGGCAGAGCTGGAGTCAAAACGGAAGAACCCAGAAACTCAACATTTGACCCAAAGAGACCCACAAGTCTGGGCCCAACTAAAATGTATCAAACAAGTAATAAATCCGATTTACGAGGAAAATTAGAATCAAATGAGGTTTACCAAACAAAAATATTGTGAAACTGTCCGAAACGCTATGGAGCTTCCTTCCTGGAGAGCACGTAAGCAGCAAGCAGAAAGAACTGTTTACAAAATAACAAACCCAAAAAACAAGAACTAAGTTTGCTATTAACTAGAAGAAATTCAGCAAGCCTTTGAAACCTACTATAAGGACGTGCACACTCAACTTGACAAAGCTGAGGACTCAGTAATTATTAAATTCTTAAAATCTCTGGATCTTCCCTCAATAGGAGAACATCAGAATGATGTGCTGAGAACTCCGGTCAATCTTTAGTTTAAAAGTTGATTTTTCTTTTAGTACACTGTTTTTGGGTAAAATCCCAGTTGGACTTATGGCACACAACAACTACCTTTAAAAAGCGCTCTTGGCTGCAAGCAAGAAAGCCGTTACACGGAAATGGCTGCAGACAAATCTGCCATTGAGGACTGACCAATCACCCTTGTTGACAAAATACAATGCATGGAAAAACTGACCTTTACCCTAAGACTACAGGCTGAACAGTATACAAAGCACTGAGAAAGGTGGACTTCATATTATTTAAAGAGTAGCTTGATGTCTGTGTGAGCGATTATTCCATTTTGTACTAATGTATGGCCTGTGTCAACCTTGTCAACCTGCCTGTTTACTTTTGTTCTCCATCTTTGATATTTATTTGTTCCCCTTTTTTATGCTTATTTAGTTGTTATTTTTTAAACAAACTGATAAATTTAAATAAAATGAAAAATAAAAATAAAAGTTACACACAAAGACCTATGACAATTAAATCTTCTATTTTATTTCAATTGGGTTAATTATGTATTTTATTTTGGTTAGGTGAAATGAACTCTGTGTTGTCACATCCAGCAAACATCCTCACTATCTGCGAGCTGCCTGTCCCGAGGAACACACTGGAAAAAAACGCGGTCTCTGTAGACAACCCAGGGTCTACTGTGGTGTCATAGCAGCCTACAGACAGCAAGTTCTTGTTGGTATTGCAGAGTAAGGAGCCCACCAGCATCTAACTGGACTGAAGTGACATTTGAAGGTATGTTTAAAAGCTGTTTACTGTGCTGCAGCCAAAGCTCCGGTAAATAGCTATCCAGCCTGCAAACTGACGTTAGCAGTGCTCTTTCCCCTAGTGACTGTTTGTCTGGCCGCTCGATCAACAAGCTAAGGTGCAGGACGTGTGATCATGATTGTAACATAGATAAGAAAGAGACTTTAGCAAGCTAATGTGGGTTGTTCAAAGTACTGTGTTGTTTTAGCACGCTGCTGTCTGGCTTAGTGTGACCGCCTGCTCTGCATATGATATAACAGTGACATTAATGCTTTATGCAATATTTGATTGGCTTGATTAAAAAAAGAAGAAGAAAAAAAGATTCAGTTGGAAAGGTTTTGCTGCTGAGAATTTACAGAAATGTGTTCTATAGCAATTTTATACAGGATGTTATGTGTCATTGTCCTTTATTTAGCCACCCTAAGTCCTGTCAATAGCTTTAGAAAAGCTGAGTATTGACGGTGCTACATATGAGCCCTGTACTCATGCAGCAGATGCATATTTACTATGTGATGACCCCCCCCCCCCACTCACACACACACAACACATTTTCAACGTATCTGATACATTTCCATCATCGTTCTTTTCTTTTAAAGTCTAATGCCAAGATGTCTTTCAGTATCCCCGCCAAACATCCCTCCTGTGGAGTACGTTGCTGTGTATCTCACTAGGTGATCTATTGGTAGACAGCAGTGTGCTCAGTCCTGCTGGGTTTAATCATGTTTGTATTATCTTCTCTAATCAAACATTCTCATCTCTTTTCATTTCTGTTTTCTCATTTTTTCAAAAGCTTCAAGTGCTTGCTCACAAAAGGGCCCTCTCTGAATTTAGATGGATGGTAATCATAGTTGACAATGTAAACATTTGGCTTCTTCCAGTTAGGCTGGGTGCAATTTTCCTGTGCTGTGGAGTGTGCCATGGAATTAAGTTGTCAAACCCGGGGGCAGGCACAAAGGGGATGTCTTCCTCTGTATATCCTGCCTCTGACATCGATGAACACCTTGGTCCCACGACATACAAGCATGAAAATGAGCAAACAGACAACGTGGAACAGCAGCATTACAGATGCGATAAACACCAAACACATTTCTTCATAGACTTTTATTAATTGACTATATTAGCGTCACGCTAAAATGAAAACTAATCCATCATCTATGTTTGTATGAATCCATGTTTGTGTAAGCACTGGTGTTTATATGAACATAAGCACCCGAGTCTAACAGGGCAGAGAGGTGGCAGTGATGAATGGCTGCGATGGTTGTTACTGTGGAAACTGCAGTGAGTGTGCCAACAGCTGTAACCACTGGAGGATTCTCCTATTCCAGGATAACACTCTGTTCTCACCATCACTATCATACAGGAAAACATATTGACGGTGAGGTAAAGGTATTTGCTAACGCTGACCGACGGACCATGCATCGGTAGTCCTGCAGGGTGTGAGAACTTAAACCTCAGTTATGTATCCAGATCAGGAGAATGAGATTAAATGGGTATGGCTGCTTTAAAAGATGCCAGCAGGAACAGAAAAAAACTTGTCTGGTGGGGCTGATAGTGTTCAATCAAATGACAGTTTCAAAAAAAATGTCTTATCACACTTAAGTGAGCCACTTAAGATCAGCACGCTGATAGGGCTCCGATATGGTGGCATAAAAGACAAAATAACACTCCTTGAAACATGCAGCCACACAACTATAGACAGTAGGTGATTATGCGTGTGCATGTGTGTGTGTATGTCACTGACTGAGTACTAACACATGAGATGATTAACAAAGCATTAGTCTCTGAGTTTCCTGGGTGCTAAGTCAATGCTGTAAAAGGCTAAAAAAACTGCGCCAATTAAAATAGAAAGACTCCAACCAAATATAATCAATAACTCAATAATTAATCTGTTATAGGTCCAGGTCCGGATAGGCGGCCATATGGACACAGACCTGGACCACAGTCGGCCAATTAGTGTACTGTGGTCATTGCAGTATTTAAAAAAAATAACATTATTGCTGTAGTGCAACTGTGAACAAAGCTGTGAAAAAAAGGTAACATTCTATGTCATGAATTGTTTTCGTTGAACACGTATCCCTCACACCGAAGCCCTGACACTGGAGGGATTAAGCCCTGCATACTGTATGTGAACAGTTGAAAGTAAATCCCGCATTTCAACCCTCACCTTGCAGAGGGAACTGAGGTCAAAGCCATATGACTGGGCGTTTCGAGATCCTGCATTCATGTAATTCCCCAGCAGCAGCACCAGCTCCAGCAAGCGGCCAAAGGAGCGGCTCTTCCTGACCTCATCACACGCAGCGTTTACAGCCAGGATATCGGGACGCAGGTTGTTTACCTGCTCCTCAAACTGCAGCCGGAAGAGGATATGGTTCAGGCGAGGACGCAGCCTCTTTACACTGCTCATCTGGGAAAACAAGGAAGAAAGAAGGAGAAAAGAATATGAAAAGGAGAACTATAGAAAAGAGAATAAAGCAGGAGAGCCAGTGAACATATTTAAACTTAAAATAACCACATTCACACTTTTTTCACATTCAGTCGATCTCATTTAAAAGACATTTATGCATCCGGCATGCTGGAAAGTTTTGCTAGGCAGTAGTAATAGATGCTGGCACTGATTTGATTTGGGACCCAGGTCTGGTAAGTTAATTGTGGAGTTAGTGTCCATATAGGGCAGGCAGCGGAGGGGGTGGATTATACAATAGGCTGCCTTGGATTACCACTCTCACACAATTAGAGAAAATTGGAAAATATTGCATTGAGCCCTGGGCCTGTCCACAACAGTGAGTGTGTACGTGTGTGGGGTGGTGGGAAGGGGCGCAGGTTCCAATTGTCTGTTTCACACAACAGCTGGCTGTGTGGTTTGATGTCCTCCATCAAGGGTTTAATTATAGCTACTGTAATGTTATCAAATGACTATTTCAGTGAGTGAGTGAATGAGTGAGTGAGTGGGTGAGTGTGTGTGTGTGTGTGTGTGTGTGTGTGTGTGTGAGAAAAGGAAAGAGTAATTGGGGCAGGAGAAGAACATGACAAAAGTAAGAAGAAGCAAGGCGCACCAGAACAAAACATGAAATGGAGCCCAGAAATGGGACAAATTATGTGATAAGGATATTGTAGTAGGAAGAACATAATGAGAAAAAGACAGAAAGAAAGAAAGAAAGAAAGAAGGAAAGAAAGAAAGAAAGAAAGGTCCTTCAGAGTAAATGTGTGCAGCGGTTGTTTCCATTGAGGCTACAGAAGGCAATGGACAAAAGTCTGCTGAAGTTCTAACTAAATGTACTATAAAGAGAAAGTTATGGAAATTAAAGCATGTATATTGCGAAGTTATCATTTATTTACGTGGTAGTGAGAGGGAAAATACAGTTTTGTTGGTGTACTGTAGACTTCTCTCATGCTATCAAGAGTGTTGGTGAATTTTGAAAAAATGATGCACCACATAGTGTAAAAAAAAATGAATGTGAGTAAATATTTTTGGTAACTTAAAAGACGTGTCAGTCATTAGGACTGCGACTACAGTTAAGCCCGCAGGGAGCAAACAGAGTGGTAAACAGAGTGACTCCTTAGATTTTTGGGATTGAAATGAAGTCTCCAAGCCATCAACCACAACTGATGTACAGCAATAACAGCGACTCTACTGTATAAAGATGACTGGTGTAAAAGACACTAGAATATGCTTTAATCTAATTACATAGGGATGCACAGAAATAATGACTTCTAAAATAAAAATGTATGTACCACAGTCGCTGCAAAAAAACAAAATTACTACATTACCCTAGTGTCCCAAGCACTGTAACTGTTTACAATGCAATCCCATTTATTCCTACTACACACTACTATACTCAAGGTAAAGTTCAATCAAGCCTAGGAGTGGCAGAGATGGAAGGAAAGGTAAAATGCATGTGCTTGCACAATGGTAAATTAAAAATCTCCTTTGAACCTGAGCTTTTCTGATAGGTGAAGCAAACAGGCCTCCTTGGGCCCACGCAGGCACTGAAGCACAACAACATTATATAAACGGCTTTTCTTTGTTCTATGTCTCCCTGATGAACTGTACTCAACAGCTGAGCATGCTCTATTTCTCTTTTTCAGCCCCCCCCCCTCTCTTCTAATCAACCGCTCAGTCAATGTATTTTTATTCGGTGATGAGATTTTCTTTCATGGGTGTTTACAAAACAGGTGGGTGCATGGGGCAGAAGATGATTCAGTGTTTTGTCAGAAAGACAAAAAACGCTTCACGGTTCATGCATAATTCTGAATAAAGCCATTTTGAAAAGTCTTTAAGAAAATGATTCAGAGATAATTAGGCGGCAATGCTGCTCTTTGTGCATAAATTAGAGCGGTAGTTAAAAACTGCCCTGTCTTTCCACTTACTGCTTAAAAATATAGAATTTTAAAAAGCTTGGGATTGCGATATTCATATGAAAGTGCTCTGTTTGTGTGTGTGTGTGTGTGTGTGTGTGTGTGTGTGTGTGTGTATATATACTCACCACAACCCCAAACTGCTCCGGCTCCGACAAATTTGCGTACTCATTTTTATACTTGGCCAAGGCGTTCAGCTGCTCCTGCTCTGGTAGGTGCTTAACAAGGTTCTAGAAAGAGAGGAATAAAAGGAGTGAGAGGCAGCGGGGATAAAAAGCAGAGCAGACGAAAGCAACCAATCTGCATTTACATGAAATTAGCCTTCTGATGGTGATGTCATGATACTTTATATACTTTGTTGTAATAATTGTAGTTGGTATGGTGTCATAGCCTCCTCATTTACATGTTTTTAACTTATTACAAAATGTAACTATTTAATGTGTCCAAAAAGTAAGTCATTTGCCCGTGGGGCATTAGTTTTCCTGGCTCTCAACAGCAATGTGGTTGCCCACAGTCCATGCCAATGTGGTGTTTCCTTTGAATTTAATTTGAAAATTGCCCTAGGACTACCACTCTCTGTACTGTGCTTGTTTAGAAATCTAACCTACTGCTGTTTCATTGGCTGTGTGTTTTGGTGAGTGTCAGCCCTGTTGATGAGTTTCAGTAAAAACAAAGAATAAAATGTATTTTATCATCAAACAGAAGACTATATCCTTAGGGCTATTTATATGTATAGAGACAATTGAAAGTGATTGGGTTTTTTAGACAGCCAAAAGGAATAAATGTAAATTATGTAAGCCACGTTGATTACATTCTCCTCTGAATTTAACAGCCATCTCAACAGATACTGCTGCTATGAAATAAATATGTTGGTCTGATGCATTCAAATTGGTTTGAAAATCTGTTCCCCAATGCCTGGAGACAGAAAAAAATATTACCACTTTCATTACTTGAGTTTAATGGAATTTGTCTTAATGACTATTAAATATTTCCCTGTTACAATTAACAATTATTGATCCCATTAAAACTTTAAAATGCTCATCCGTAGATCAGGTTTGTTCTTGTTTATTTGTTTCAACTCACCTTACCGGTAACTTTTATGACACAGGAAATTACCTCCAGGGATTAATAAAGGTTAATCTTATTTTATATGCCTGCCTGCCCAAGAGGTCGATAGATGGCGTCCAGCTTGAAGAAACTACTGCTGCCAAGACTACAAACTACAAACCTGGAGCACATTTCCCCAGTCTAGCCTCCCTGCACTAGCAAACTGAGTCACTCGGAAATTATTTTAAGGTTTCATCAGTTTGCCCCGTCCTAAACTTTTGACCTTCTCTGTCCTTAGACTCCTGTATGTAGCCAAAGGTCTACCGACCAGTTGTTGTTTACTTTTCCCTAGGGCCAAGCAGACGCTGAACAGCATTTGCTGCCAGGGCTTAAACCCAGGTAACAGCCTTCCATTTGAAGTCAGTGTTTGAAAATCTATTAAAATTGCATTTTCACGAGTTGAAAAATAAACATTGTATTCTTATTAATTAGATAAGACAAAGTTAATTTGTAAAGCAGCAACAAACTAAACAGAAGAAAAATACAAATTATAAAATAATGCTTAATATCAGGATCACACTTATTCGTTATTATAGCCACGGGTGTGCTTACCAACTGTTTCAACACCTGTTGTACTGTGAGCTTACAGATGCCCGATACCTCAGCCTCAAGCTAAATGTCTTTCAATGTAGACAACAAATCAAGGACGATAGCTTCGATAGAGTTGGGACTATAGATGTTAAAGATTAACTATTAACCTATAGTAAGAACTGTGACCAATTAATACCAAACAGTTAAAAGCAATTTTAACAACAACAACAACAAAATGATTTAAGCTCTTTTTTTTCTGCCAAGTTTGTGGCTCTCTGCTGAATGGTGACACATACTAAGATCTGTGAGGTCTGGCAGGTTAAATCGGCGTTCATACACACAGGGTATGCCAGGCAGACACACAGACAACAACCTTGCAGATGGATGTGGTGGAGGCACGCTTGGACCAATGCTCTGCGGACAGCTGAAGACCTGTTGTCTGTCAGCTGGTAGCAGGGCAGTTCCAGCAAAGCTGCATGTGTCTATGACAATGAATGTAACAGTCCGCAGATGTGGAGAGCTGAAAGTATACCCGGAAGTACTAGACAAGTGAACAGGAACTCTGTAGTAGGGATAGAGAGATTATCGTCCCTGGACGGTTAGCGGTTAATGATCGATCAACAAGGGTCAGAAGAAGAAAAAAAAAATCGTCATTAGCATCCCCAGTTGGGACATGAACCTGATCACCAGAGCAGGAGTAGGGCAGCACTAAAAGTATACTTCCAGCCTCGAGGTAAAGAGTTGTACAATGTAGGTGGAGCTAGGTTTCAATATTCTGTCCATCTCAGAGCTCAGTGCACATCTAAATTAGAGTAAGATGGTCGTCCAAGATTGGCATACACAGTAGATTTATGCTAAACGTGCCCTACCTGGATCATAGGTTCAGTGAGTTGCTCCTCATCCACCTCCACTATCATCCGACGAATTTCCTGGTAAGGCATACGGAAGGAACCCAGGAAGATAGCTACAAAGAAACAAACAAAAGATGCAGCAAATGCTCTGGTAAATAACATATTCACTGTTATACTGAAGTAAGGACCAGTATCGTTGCAATTTCACTCAACTGGTCATGCATATCAAGAATAGGAAACAAACAGATTAGACAAAAAAAAGAATGATGTGAAAAAAGGACATCAAGTAGGAACCAAAGAAAAGTTAAATCAGAGAGACACATCAAAATATAATGTAGCACTGTACCGTAATTGGTCAAATTTAATTACAACTCACTTACATGGAATACATTTGCAGTTTCCTAAATAGTGACGGTATCAATCATGCAATAGAATTAAAACCCCACATACTCCTTCTCAACCTCAAATCAAAGCTTTTAGACTCTTTACCTCCCATGGTGAAACACAAACTACCTACTCTCCTTTCTCTCTGTCCTTGTTGCGGCTCTATAATTTCCGCAGCGTGATTTATCACTGTTACTGGGCTGATTAGTCTCATTTTCTTTTAATACATGAAACAAAGGTCACAGTTCCCCTTGATATAAGCCAATGAGGTGCTAAGATCTGGGAGTGCTTAAGAGATCAGCTGGATCATCATTAATGCCGGGTGCTTTAAAAATTGTCATTTTAAGACCAAGCATGCATGAGAGAAAGAAAGAGAGAAAAAGAGAGAGAGAAAGAAAGAGAAAAAAAAGAAAAAGAGAGAGAGAGAGAGAGAGAGAGAGAGAGAGAGAGAGAGAGAGAGAGAGAGAGAGAGAGAGAGAGAGAGAGACTTTTTCCTCCTGCTACTTTTTTCCTTAATGGGTGCTTATCATTGATAATTAGCTCAGTGTGCATTTGCAGACATGAGTCACGACTAGCAGTGGCCAGGTGTTGTCTTGCTTTAATTGCTATAGCAACATTAAAGGAGCAACTCATTCACTGCCAAAATTCTCTATTGGGGTCACTTTATAACATAAAAGAAAAATATAATACGAGATATGGGAGATAACTTAAGTAAAATAAAGGGGGAAAAGTGAGTGCAAAGTTTATAGTGAGGAGCTGTGGAGGCTGTAACCCTAACATCTAGACACAAGGACATGCAGAAAAGAAAAGAAACAAATACTTACATAGATTCTGTGCAATCTTAGGATCTAGCACCTTGAGCTCTTTAATTCTTTTCTTTATGGATTTTTTATCCTCCAGATCTTCCTCTTCTTTTTTGGCTGATGAAGACAGGAACTCAGAATTATTACCGACACACAAATGCATAAAATGTACACAAATGAACGCACTTACTGAATTGCTGACATAAGTTTGAGACACTCAAATTCAGATGTAGTGAGCTTTTGAGATTTACATATATTTTTCCGGTGTCCAGGTACAACATAAGGAAGGACTGGAATGTAGATTGTCCACTTGCTTTATATATTGAGTTCTAATACTGTAGTCCTTTTAAGAACAGTTAAGAACAGAGATTTGCGATGAGATGAGTTGAAACTTGCAATTTCTTGCAACGAGCTGATCTGCAGTGTTCTAAAAATTGCCAATTGAGATGCTTGGTACAGCTGCGTTTCCAGTGATGAATCGGCGAAAAACACGTGTTATTTCTCTGATTAACTCCTTGTTTCTAATGCCGCTGGGCGCTCCCTCTCTTTAGTCACTCTCCATATCGCGTGGCCATTTGATGTTACCCTATGTTTTGACCAGCAGTTTGTAAAATATAAATATTATGGATAATTTCATTTTTTTAGTGTTTAGCTGACTTTACCAGCTGACTTTTCTATTGGCTGTTGAAAAAGGGGACGGCCCTCATGTGCTAAAACCAGTCTCTGCGACTTGAACAGCCAAATCACAGCAAAACAATCCGCTGGTTTGAGTCGAGCCGAGACACATAGCTCTGGCCGGTTCACAGCTCTGTAACTTTTCCCTGCGACATTCTAAAAACGGTGAAGATCAGCAATGGCTGCTCCAAAAACACTATGTTGCCCATACAGTAATCAGGTTAAGAGTAAAGGTAAATCTGTTGTGGGTCACATGGAGCCAGGTACTGTAAGTGGGATCATGAGTGTGCTATTGGTAAATAGGAGCCCCTCCTTTTTACCAATAGCACAGTCCTCCCATGATGATCCAATGATATCTGGATTACAAAACAAAAAATACACACAAAAATACACAACCCTCTTGAGCCACACTCACAAAGAGGAGTTCATGGTTGGTTTGAATTATTTAAGACACCAGATTAAGAGAACAAAATGTGCATCCCAGGAGTATGCTGGGTAATTGTCTAGTGCTGTAATTATGGTGAAAGGAGAGGAGAGGAGTTCATCTGAAGGAAAGGTATTTCTACTGTTCCACATAGGCTCAGTCTTCTTTCAGGGATCCTGCGTCTAATTAAAAAGTGAAGAGGTATGCTGGGAGCTCTTGCAGCAAATAATGTTAGCATGTCCACAAACATGCACACCTACAGTAAAGCCAACCACACACACAAATACACAAACATGGCCACACACTGAGCTATCCTTGGACTTACGTGGCTCCTCTGTTGGGACACTGTCCTCACAGTCTTTCAATGTGTGAGAAGGGGGAAACGCCAAAGACAGGCAAAGAGGACAATGGAAAATGTGTACCATAGGAAAGGAAGAGGAGAGAGAATAAAGAGATAAAAATACATTTTCACAAGACATGAAGAGACTCAAGTAAGAAAAGACCAAATATGTGCTAAAGAAATTAATGAATAATGACTGAATATATAGTAGAAAACAACTAGACCAAATAATAAACTGAATTATCTGTACATTTCACTAATTTACCAAAAAATCTAACCTGTCTTCGTCCACAACTACAAACACATGACACACAGACATGCATGGTGTAATTTTAATCTTGGTCAAGATTAGCTATTTTAAAAATGAGTCAATAAATCAGTGTTGCCAAAGCAACTATTTTGACATTTAATTATAAATATTCATAACAATCCTGTTAACTTAAAAATAGCAATGTCATCAATGATGATAAATAATTCCTTTGGGTGTTTGACAGTTTGTTGGAGAAAACAAGCAATTTAAATATGTAACATTCGGGAATTGTGATGGAAGTTTGTCATTATCTGACATTTTAAAGATCAAATAATTCAACAGTTGCTTTGTTTGGTACTGTCTGACCGTGTTCACTAAAAGCTCCGTTACCAGCGAGCATATTTGCAATTCCTAGTCCTAGTCGAAAGCATGTCCCGCCCTACTCTGCTTCTGATTGGCTTACCCTGGATTCTTGCCCTAATCAATATCACGCCTCATGTCTAAACTTAACCAATCCAAACAATAATGACGAGTACCAGCCAATCAGGGGTGAGGGAGGGACTTGTTGCAGATATTGATTAGCTTTTACAGCAGCCAATAGAACTGAATGTGCGTTACGAGCAATGCTAGCGGTAAAGCTGATTCAGCCCGGACTGAGACCTAAAATAGCGTCCAAGACTGACAGGTAGGGCTGCACAATTAATCACATTTTAACCACGATCACAAGATTGGCTTCCCGCGATCAAATTTGCGTGATCGAGCAATATTTTAAATACGTTATTTCATAGAACGCTCCATTGTTGTTTTTTTGCAAAGCCAATCTACCAATCTGTAAACCACTGTCTAAACACGTGCCAGTGGTGCCTTGCACCACGCCGTTTAGTTTCTATATATGTAGACACATAGAGGACAGAGTAACATGAGGAAACTTCAACATGTAGCAGTCAGTTACACGACGGTCTCAAGGTTTACCAGTTTACTAGTAAATGCAACATTTTGTCCCGTCTGAGTTGTTTTTCAGACAGCAGTTTTTTTCAGCAGCAGTGACCAGTGCTAGTTAGTGTCTGTTAGCTCACAGGGCTCTAGGGTAAGAGTAATATTATTTCTTTAGGTTGCACCGGTGCACCTGATGTCCTCTCATCCTCCACTCCCTCTCCTCTTACTCTCCGCGCTGGTCCACACTTCTGAGATTTGTCATTTAATTGTTTTTAAAACAGCTGTATATTGTTAAGCATGAGAGGCAAACTTGTATTAGTACCAGTGTTTCCGCTGTCACCTCTGCAATCGCGGCTGCCGCAGCGAAAGACATAAGTAGTTATTGAATGCAACAAACTTCAGTTTGTAGAGTAGTAGCGTGTGAGACGGAGCCTGCAGGACCTGGGCGAGAGATGTGACCCATGGCCAGAATATCACAGTTCATAAAAATGCAGCGCAGTGACAAAACGACAATTTATACACGCAACATGTGTAACTCTGCTGACCTGCCATTCGACCCCTGCTGAACCCATTTATAATGAGTCAGCCGTCACTCTGTGAGTAGCATCCATCACACTCCCTCTCTCTCCCTAGGTCTTTTAATCAGCTATTGTTGAAAACAAGTGAAGGAGCTTTCTCAGAGATACATAGAAAAAAAGAAACTTCGTAAATCACCTCAGTATTATATTCACTGTTGTCAAACGTTTCTCATATATTTTGTGACATCTTAATGACAAGTCAAAATCGTTCCACTTTACTCCAAGTCAGGGAATTATTCATTGGACCGTTAGCATTTGACAGTGTAATAAAACTTTATAAAATCTTTATGAGTCGAAATTATTTCACTTTACTTGAAGTCAAGGAAAAATATTCATGATACAAATACAATGTCAAAACCAACCACATTAATATTACCACGTACTAATGTTGTAATGACATGTATAAAGCTAAATTGTTTCTTTAAGTTTGATGATTAGGCCTGCTATGACATTAGTGACAACAGTTTATGTTGGTTATGTCTAGGTTAATGTCAAAAACATTGATAGGTTAGATTGTCTTGCTTAATGCAAAGTTGTCATAACATAAATATCACAAACAATTAGGGGACGACCGATTAATCGGCCGATTTCCGGCATGTGTTTAATATTTTCTTCAGAGCAAAAACAAAGACATGCTGCTGGTTGCTACTGTGTTGCAGCCCTATCATTAAAATTGTTAAATTATTTTATTAATGAAAGTTTGCAGATTTCTGTTCTCAGAAGTTTGAAAAATGGTGCTAAGTGCACTTAGCATTTATTTTTTAATTAAAAAGTTTGACAGTTTATTTTCTTCTTACTGGTTTTGTTTATTTGATATATATTTTTATACATTATTTATACATTATATGTTGTCATTCATAGCATTCGTTTCAATGTCTCACTATGGGATCCGCCTCCCTGCGTATTCCTCAGAAGCATTTATCTCATTACGCCAATCCTAATTGGTTGGTGATCGAGTATCTGCATCAGGTGGGTCCATTCCCCTTTAAATAGCTTACGCTACAACACGGACACCATTCTAAAACCTCTGCTCACTTCAAAGTATATCTCTCTGTCGTGCAGGCTAGCTAGCTTAACTGTCCACAGACCGGACTCGCAGCTGGACCTTGGCACGGCAGCCCCGTACATGGAGGAGGTACTCAAGCTGCACCACGAGGACGAGGACTGCGAGGACATTAGCGCCGGTGCGTCCTAGAGGAGCTAACAGGCGCTAACTAGCACCGACTAGCACTGGTCACTGCTGTTTGTGCAAGACTCCTTCATGATCATGACCAATGTCATGGTTATGTCAATGTCAAGTTAGTCTTAAACAGACCATTCACAAAAGTGTTTTCAAGTGAGCTTCTAAAGCCATCTAAATACCATTCAAAATGCCAGCAGAAAAAATGAGTTGGTCTTAGACATGAAGGACAGCAGTCACTACAATAGTACCTTTTCTATTTAAAAAACGCCTTCCACCTTACTGTAAATATGTGTAATGAAAGATAATATGTGTGTGTAAATATGTTCAACAAGTAATGATGCAAGGGCACTTCCCTTTGGATTGTCTTCATGAAGACTGAGTGCAGAACAGGGCCAGCTAAAGAGTATAATACAAAATAAAGAAACTCAAAAAATTATAATGCATGAATGAAATCTACAAACATGTAAATGTGTCAATATTTCAGTTAAAGAGCAACATTCATAACGGAAGTATTTATTCTTCGTGACTGTAGTCTGGAATTTGATGTTATTGGGTATTAGGATGCAATATAAGGAGCCGGCCCTCGAAAGCCTCCAGCTTACTGCATTAAGATGTTGTATTGATCTACTCATCATAAATTATAGCTTCACAGAATCTCATTTATTACACCAACACACATTGACTCTCTCTCAAACGCACACACACAACAAACACGTAGTAGCAGAGCATTAACCACCTTGTTTCAATGCATATAAAGATACTTGGCTGGGTCATGTAGTCCATGAATCATTCTCACATTATAACGCAAATGGCTTTATCCATCTGTAAAATACAAGAAATAGTGATATACACAGACACACACACACACACACACACACACACACACACACACACACACACACTTATGTGTTATCCGTTAAATCAGCTAATTAGATTGCCCCCTTCCAGCATCACCCCCAATCTCTCTAGCCTTAAAACTGTTCTTCTTCAGGGAAGCCTGCTCATTATACATCAGCCAATTTAAATCCTGCAAGGGGTCAGAGGTCACTGGTTAATCAATCAGAAGGACCGGCGACTGTTGTAGTTATCAGATTGCGCTATCACACAGGAAGGGGATGGAAGATAAGGGTACACTTACAAGTGGAGAGCAGTGGGCACTCAGAGTCACATTACAGGTCGAGCAAAAGTAGGGAAGAAGCAAAGGAGATGGTGTAGGTATGGTGGGACTATAACATATGTCTATATTAGGCTATAATGGCAAATGGATTTGCCAACATTAATGTGTATAATGATGACAAACTGTTGGGGAAAAGAAAAGGAATACCAGTTTAGAGAGTCAAAGCGACAGAGAATCAGAGATTTAGCCTGACAGAAAGATTTAGGTTACAAAAGAAGCAACTGGCAAAAAACAGTTAACATCAGATGTTGAGAACAGATCGGTGCAGAAAGGGGAAAGCAGGACTTGATCACAAAACAGGAAAGAGCAGTACATTAGAAACAGACACCAACCCTAAGTCAACAGACTCAGTTGAAAGACCTACTCTGCTCTGCCACGGCTCACACGGTGCTAGCCGTCCACAATTTGAGCACTTTCAAGTTAAAGCCTCTCAATGGAGAACTGTGATGAATGTCAACTTCATGGCGTGGAAGGACAGATAAGGTTAAAAAAACAATGTAAAAAAAAGTCTCAATTTTCTTTTACCCCAGTGTAGTTGACTTGAGGATTCTGCATTATTTACACAATAAAACACAGAAACAAAAATAAATATTTTATTTTTATTCATGAAAACTTTTATTCATTCCTTGAGAAATAAAAATTAATGTTTAGTCGTAGGGCCAGACAGGGATGCAAAGCTAGAATTTAAAAAAGAGTTATCTACTTGTCTTGCTTGTAATAGTGCTACAAACTAGTTTTGATCCAACAGTTTAAAGTCATATTTTGACAAAAATATGACAATATGTTACATTGCGCATACACATGCTTTCCCAAACAGTAGCACATCCCAAAAGGCAGTATCAGTGAATTTTGGCGTCAAAGCACTAAAGGGAATGGTGGATGAAATGAAACTGCTGCATAGAACATGACTGATGTTGTACATGACAGGCTGGCCTCAGAGACAAGCAAGTAACACCTCAAATCCTCCCCCCCCCCTCACACACCAAAATCCCCTCTTTCTCCTGAGCCCTATACACTCACACCAGCACTTCATCTTATCAGGAGGAATTTCTAATCAGTGAAAACGCCGGAACTGCCCTCCTTTTTCACTCTCTCTCTCGCACACACACACACACACACACACACACACACACACACACACAAAATCTTAGCACTAAAGTCAAATGGAAAAGAAAAAATCCTGTACTCAATAACTCATACTAAAGTCTATTCAAGTGAAGTAAAAAACTGACAGCATTGTGAGTGTGAGAGTCAAGAGACAGTGTGTGTGTGTGTGTGTTTATTTAGCCTGTCATTTTATCCAATATGTGTCCAACTATTGTACTTCCTAAGGAGATATAACACCCTCTACTGACTTTTCTCATGACGGGGTGTCTATTTATGGCATGTTGTAGTGATACGATTGTCTCCCCCTGAGAGAACAGATACACAAGCACACAGCAAAGAGAAAGTTGAGAGGGCAGCGGTCTTAAAAGGGAAATTAAATCACTGTGTTGTTTCCAATTGCCAATCAAGGCAGTCATGCAGGTAAAGTTTAAATCACTGTTATTAGGGGAGTTTCTGTAGCACGGAAAATTTGGGGGGCTCTCAATTCAATGAGCACACACACACACACACACACACACACACAGACACACGCACACGCACACACACGCACACACACACACACACACACTCGCCTCAAGCAAAATCCACTATGAGACATCTGATGCACAGGAGGAGGGCTGTCTGCAGCAAGTGAACAAATCCACCATTTCGACACATCTGTCAGCTCTACAGTCTCTACAGTCAACAGATGGGAGACAAACCAGTCAAACCAGCCGCGCAGCTTGACTGTTGACTCATTGTATGGTTCTGATCCAGCTAAGTCTTAAACTTCAGTCAGCCTGACAGAAAGCTCAAGAGAACCTAACATCCAGTAACAATACACACCTGCCCTCACCTTTCCCTCTCTGCCTTGTGAATGCACACACACTACACCATCCTGACTAACACTGACAGGACGGCTTGACTGGTCTGTGTGCACAAGGACTATCTCCTCCCCCCCCCCCCCAATCTCGAGTTGTGTGTGGGTACCAATGAGTGTGAGACAGAGACAGAGATCAGAGTAATGAAGTGAGGAGCTAATCAAAGTGAACCATGCAGGGCCATCTCTCCCTGTGATCCAGACTAGATGACCCAGGGCCATAATTAGTCTGAGACTTTCATTCTGATAACAGCAAATTAACAGACTTCATTAGGCTTTTCTCTCCTCTCTTTCTGCTATACCCAGATTGTTTTTAAATCTAAACCCCTGAATGGCTCCTGCTGCATGAGCATCAGCATCTACAACATATTGCGCCTCACAAAGAAACTAACATACACTACAGAGAGCATGAACGTACAATTAAAAATAACTTCACAAATCTGGACTGAAATTATTGATGCTAAATCAAAAGATTCAACATTGACAAGGAGCTTGTGTTAATCAGTATGTACTGGCCAGTGGGGATGTATTTACCTGTGGCACTATTCTCAGTAGAGTAGTGCCCTCTAAAGGCTTCTTGAAGACCTACCAATGGCCTTAAAATGTGTGTGCATGTGAGTGTTTGTGTATGATAAAATGAGTATTTTCTGACGACTCGTCATATCAGGTATGAAGCGTTTCATTTCACTATGTGACAACAGTCCGATTTGAACAGTTGTTAAGCTTACCGTAACATTTCGCGAGATGGATTGATGGCAGCCTAAATCATTTATCTCTGAAGTCATTTTTCTGTTTTCCTCACCGCAAACATCTCTGCGCCCATCCCTTTAACACTTCCCCCACCCTGCATGCACAAACCTTCATGTGTGAATGAAAAATCATCGCAGAAAAATCAAGTCGCAAAAGCAAATATGTTTTTAACGAGCCAGCCCATTACTTTGGTGATATGAGAACATAAAAACACAAATTGGGAATAAATTGAGGTGCTGATGCTTGAGAAACTGAGGCAGAAAAAATAAAACAATGAAGAAAAGGAAAGCAGAAAAACAGAAGGTTAACCACATAGAGAAAGAAAAGGGAGGCAAAGACCCAGGGAGGACGCGTATGTGCGTGCAAGCAGAGTGTTACTGTAACACATTTGCCATTTCTAACAAGAGTGTCGTTGAATCATGGGCAAATTCATAAAATATATAAATAGTGGGCTTGACGTTGCAAAAAAGAAAAAAAATTAGACATCCATTCACTGTGTGTACTATGTGACCAGACCTTTCCTTTCCACAACAACAAAAAGAGCCTTTAATTATGCATTTGATGAGATCCCTCATAATGGCACAAATTTTCTGCAGCCACATGAAAAGTCATTATAGAACTAATGGTGTTCTTCAAAATGTCACAGCAAAAGCATAAAGAGAGTGGGAGAAAAAAAAAAAGAGAACAAGCAAGACAGAATGTGAGAGAGACAAACAGGAGAGAGTGTCCATTTGATGTGAACAGATATAGTATATACCAAGGGAAAGCAATACTAACTACACGACAGTATGAGATAGACTCCCGCTGGTGTCTAGATACTCCGATCAGATCTTTGTAGTGGTTATACTATACAACTATAAGTCACTTTAGCAGCTAATTATATTTCCAACTCTCAGTGAACACAACAGTGACCACAACCTCACACTCCTAACCTATACATTCGATTTTATTTTACCCAAATGCTCCTGAGACGATAATGAGAATTGTGTAATTAAAGATGTTAGCTGAAGACAACTCAATGCATAAATGATAACATCAAAACTTTGACTGTAAGTTTTTCTAAACATTAGACTTTTTTTGTTTCCCTTTATTAGCGACAGTGGAAAGACAGGAAAGGGTGGAGAGAGACACGCTGCAAAGGACTGCAGGTCGGATTCGAAACCCAGGCCGCTGCAGGACTCTGCCTACATGGGGCACACGCTCTTACTGGGCGAGCTAGAGGCCGCCCCAATATCAGAATTTTCTGTCTCTTTCCGGCATTCGATTAAAAAAAAAACAAAAAAAAACACCTACAATGCTGTTTTGTTTATTTGAAATCCTTTTCATCCCAACCTTCTCTAGTCCTCAATCTCTCTATAATTCCTCTACGATGGTGTCCAGCAACCTCCTCAGCTGCTTTTGTCTAATTGTAAATCAAAAGTTCTCCACTCAGCACACCACAAAAGCTATTGCTGTTCTGACAAATACATGCACTTTGGCTCCAAGAGTCCCATCAAACATCACTCTATGGATATATGAAGTGACTCCAAATCAGAGATAGTCTAAAGGGTCATTGAAGTGACGATTGACGGACTCAAAGCATGGGTTTGAATGACCATTACTGTATTGTGTCACATCGGCCTGAGTTTGACAAGTCACGACAAGCTGTCAGCTCTGGCTGTGGTCTTGACTTCAACATGAGAGCCGTCCCTTAATCATGTGTGCTCTTGAACCACGTCAAAACCCATATGAGCTAGTCTTCCCCCCCCCCATTCGCATGTGCAAACAGCCAAAACCCACACAAATATGCTTCCTACCAAGACCATTATAATGATATGGAAATTGGCTGTCTAATTATCTCTTACAGCATGCCAGAAGTGGGAAGAGAGCTTGTCTTTCCTCAGCTTTCTCTCTGACAGGCAAGATTGATCTGTAGAGCCCGTCATCCACTGAGAACACAGCACACACACATAAAAAAAGAAGGGGAGGGGGCGGGGGGGGGGGGGGGGGGGGGGGGGGGGGGGGCACACTTGCGAAACATCTTGTTCAAGTTTTGAATACCCATGCTGTCACTTCTAACAGTTTATTCATTGAGACTGTACTCATTGTTTGTGAAGCTTTCATGCTGAATGTCGCACTGTATACTTTTACAAGCTTAGTGAAGTCTGTGATTACCACATTAAACAAATTATACAATGATTAATTAGTAATCAAAGTCAAAAAACTTTAAAATAATGTAATGTTATTAACTTACAGTACAGTAGTACAAAAAAAAAAAA
>NC_048407.1:14469795-14507143 GCF_013103735.1 Etheostoma cragini | reverse complement strand
ATATTATTGGGATTTTGTGATTGTTATTCATTATAGGAATATTACAGACCTGGAAATAATAGAGTTGTTGTAGTACTCCAGCAATAGCAACTGCATTACTTGTTCATAGTGTTTCCCACAAGCAGTGTTAGCTTTAAGTACATTAAATAAATTAGAGGACAAACACTTAGTCCGTTTTACTTGTTTCTGTAAGCAAAAGATTTGTTTATGTACACTTCTTACCCATATCCTGGTGGACATAGTAAACAGAAATGTATATTTGCTACAGGTCATAAGCAGTAAGCAACATTTGAAGTACAACCCTCCAAGCACTATTTGCTAATTACATTTTTTCACTGAGATAAAATTATAACTTTGAGAGCTTATTTTGATCATTATATTTCTATTGTCTCTAAATTGTGGATAAAACTAGGTGTACACACACACACACACACACACACACACACACACACAGGATGATGGCATGTCTCAGTTCAGATGAATGCACTGTTGATAAATGCAGCAACCTCCAGGGCTGAACCAGGGAGCCACCGGGAGACGCCCACTTTGAGTTTCATTTTGGCTCTTTAGAAAACTATGGGTGATGTCACGGAGACTACATCCATATTTTAGACAGACTACAGTTTGCATCAATAAATTGAAGCCTCCTTCAATCGCAAAATCACAAAAAAAGAAGTTGCTAAAATAGCAATTGAAATACTTATTTCTCCCATTTTAACACTTGTATCTGCCAAGACCTTTTCCGTTTCTATACCCTTCTGTCTCTCATCTTGTGACTCTTGGAGTAGAGGTAGGTTATTAGCAGATGCCTGTATCCTGGAGAGAAATGGCAAACTAGTTTTGCGTTCTTTGAGAGTTTCATCTAATTGGATGTTATTTATTAGCCAAAAAGAAGCCCCAGGAAAGGGCAGCTCTCTTCATGTTGTTGCTCATTTTCCCGGCACTATGGCGATGAATGACTATCCCTGTGCCCTTTAATGATAAAACACAGATGGAAAGACAGATGGAAAGAAATAGCTGGTTTATTCCAGATGTCAATTAAGATACCTCTACTTAGAGCATGAATGTAGTATGACAAAATATGTCCATTTAGTAAGATGTACGTTTGATAAGGACATTCATCTCCACATATTAAAAAAAGACATTTTAGTGGTAAGAAATAAATTGGATCCAAAGCAAAGGTCTTAAAAAGCAAATGTGTACTGTATTGAGGTCACAGTGGGCGGATGGTAAATATATATATTGTATATTTACAGTATATATACCATACATATGTGGTACTGGCACATAGACCCAGGTATTAAAGGACCAAAACCTTTGTATTCAAGTCGAGGAAGAAAGTAGCTCACATTTCTTTCAGACATTACCCAAAGCACTCCAGCAACACTCTAATTTTCTCAAACACAATTTCACTCCGTGGTTTATGTTACTATTACATCATGATGCAAAAAATATATAGCTGAATTGATGTTTTGGGAAAGAAACTGTAAAATAATGCAATACACAGCAATAATAGTACAAACAAGGTCAAATTGAATAGCCTTTTAAAATGAAATTATGCCTTATATATTTGTTGAGCCAAAATGCAAAAAAGCATTTGATAAATGAGGAAAATTAGAGAAAATGAGATTGAATATACTACATATTGGTTAGATACAATGAATAGTCAAGAAGTATAGTACACTCTTCATATGAAGGCCAAGGCCGGAGTAAGTCCCATGAATTAAACAAAACCACCAATGAATGTATATTTATATATACATACACAGTGAGGAAAAAAGGTATTTGATCGTATAGTTATAATCGTATAACTTAAGCAGACCCATTCAGGTTCCATTCCATTTAAGTTTCATTTTAGTCACAAAGAGCTGCATTTTTATTTTGGTAATACTCCAGAACAAAAACTGAAAAAAGAGAGGTCGAATGGAAGAGTGGCGGCACACTACTGGTTTGTTTCCATTGGTGCCCCTTTATGTTAGCCTTTCATAAAGTAACCTCACTGCTCCTGAACAAAAACAAAAGACGAGACATGACTAGTAGTACAGTGAAATGCGAGACAGGCTCCACATATTCCTCATTTCCCACCTGGAAATCATAGCATGTTTTTAGAGACACTGGGTCTCTAAAAACATGCTATGATTTTGTTTTTACCCTTTCTTCATACAAACACCCACAGGAAAGCTCTGCTATACATGTTTTATCTCCATCTATTGGCACCGATGTTCTAAAAAAGCTTGTCTGGAGGCGATCGGTGAGATCAAAGAAACGGCTGAAACTTCGGAAAGCTGTCAGTGTCCTCTCTGAGCGTCCACGCGCTACTTTTACCCGTTTGTTTTTTTTGCTTTTGCTTTTCATTAACATTTTCGGTCAAACTGTATGGATCAAAGAAGTAATCAGTCCTATGATATAGCAAATAGTTAATTACTGTGACACCACAGCCATTCCAAATGGGGAAACACTTGTGTGTGAGATGCTCTGTGAACATCATAATTCAAATGTAAATTGTATGGTTGTGTCAAATTGTAAGACTTTATCACAAAACAATTTCAATGTGTCTAAATGTTCCGTTTAAATACTGGTATTTTCCTTGTTGGTAATACTGGTATTTTAAGTTTCACTTAAATGAATGTGGTCAACAACAAGTTAAATTTTTAGAAAATCTTAAAAGGGTCAGTTTGGATGGATCCAATAACCCGGTGGTTCCGGTTGCTGTGGCAATACGTGAAACAGGAGGAGGAGGTACCAAGAGGCCTATAGCCAAAATTGAATGTTTGAGCAGATGAGCTTCAGATTGACTGAAAATATTCCAGAGCAGCATTTAATTATTCAAACCAGCAATGGTAATTTGGTAACCAATGTTACCAATTCTAAAGATCTGAGTATCATCACATCAGAGAAAAGACAGAATTGATGTTATCTTTATTGAATCATAACTAGCCTTATGCTTTTTGATTTAAGGCGATGGCATTAACCTCAGCAGGTATAATCACACAAAAGGAAAGAAACAGAAATGTCATTAATTACTATTAATCTGCTTCACAAAAGCTTACGGCAAGGCCACCAACACAATCACCTATTTCAAAAAAATAAATTCCTAATTCTGAGCTTCCTGTCAGTACAAAATCTGAACACAGCCCACACACTCCTTGTTAAAGGAGTTAAGGCAATGTCAGGTCAGACGTGAAAGAAATAAAGCTTTGAGCTACTTTGTGAAATGAAGTCCATCCATGTGCCACAAAATCTTATAAACCTCAAACACTCCTGTTCAGAGCTAACGGGATGAATGCTCCAGCTGATTTAAATCACAAAATAACAAAATGCAAGGTGAATTGAATCAATGTGTCAATGTTTAGCAGTCATGAACTGTAGATCGGTCTGATAGTACAGCCAGGTCAGACTGAGGGCCTATTTTCACACGCGAATATTTGAATGCAACCAATGTCTGCTAATATGGAGTATTTTCTAATTATTATTATTTTGAATACTGCACACAAATACCATCAGGTCACTGTCATGTACTTTTGTAAAAATCCAATAATTTCAGTACAAATTACCAGAAGGGGTTAAGCCATTCTTAATAGCTAGTTTAAAAAAATAAGACAAAAGTTATTTCTTATTGCCGCTGAATGGTACCTCCTTGACTTGCCTTGAATCTACTCGCCTTTTTAGGTTTTCCATAACAAAAAAAAAGAGTCCCTGGTACCTGCTAACAGGTACTTTTTCTTAGTACCACCTCAGTCGAGGCTCCAAGCACGCTGAGGCGATACCAAAAGGTGACGTGAAAACCTGCAGACTACTGATTGGTCGGAGAGAACCATCACTATTCACTGCATCGTCATCCCTAGCGACAGCCAGGGGGGTCTCCTGAACAAACCTGCGGTATTTAAATAGTAATAGCGTTTGTTTTGTTTTGTTTTTTTTTCTGCCTCCAGCTTCTTTTGAAACTAAATGTATCTTCTGGCTGTGGAAAAAGCCCCATGCCAAGAATCAAAAGAAACACACCTTCGGCGTTCTGTGTGTGTGTTGCGTTTGGTCACGGCAGTTTCCTGCTATGACAACCAGCCACACTCGCCTCACACATGAGGCGTAACTAATCTGCAAAGTAACAAGGAGGACGGGGCACCACGGCCGAGTCAAGTTGAGCAGGTACCATTAATGGAAAAACGCCATTAGGTTACAATTCACAAAATCTGAAATTTAAGTATGGAGACAACTAAAACTGCTACTGTAAACTGAGTGAAACAAAAAAACACTCACCTTTAGTTTCTGTTCCAAAGCAAATATGAAGGCAGATCATGCAGCCAAGCAGAAATTACAAGAGCAAAATGAAGAAAAAGCAAGAGAAGGGAAGAGAAACAGAGATGGAGCAAATGGGAGAAATAAGAAAATCTGTTAGTTTTTTTTGAAGTAAGCATTATTTCAGACTTTTTTTTTTTCAACAGAGAGACGCATTGCAATACGTATGTTAGTCCTAAGAGCATTAAGAGAAAAAGTTTTTTCCACAATAACGGACTTGTCAAAAGCAGAAACAGAGCAGAGTTACAGTTTCTCACTATCAAAAAACATGTGTTACTTGTGTGTGTAGAATAGGATCTGAAAGGATGGAGAAATGAGACTGTATATTGGGAGTTGTATTTGTAAAAAAGTATGTCACAAGCTTGAAACACATAAAACTATTTTCTCGATGACATGAAATTCTTTGATGCGTGTGATTATTTTCTACCAAAATAAAATCCACTGCCCAAGTCCTCATGAGCTTAAATATTTAAAAAAAATAAAGTAGAAAAAAAACACACACTCCTATAAGCAGAAAAGTATGTGTGCTTTCATGAAAGTTAAGACATAACAATAAAAATGCAGATTTTTGTAGTCACTTCACTCTTCCTCACTACACGGGGCAGCAGACAATTTGTTACAATGAATTACAATATTGCTGCAGCTTACGCCTTTTTCGGGTCTCTCTCTTTTGAAGTTCCTTGATGAAGCTCTTAGAAGGAGGACTCCTCTCTACGCTCTCAGGCTCCACCCTCAGCTTATGAGCCAGTAGGCACAAAGACTACAATTAAAGCCCTTAGATGTCAAGGGATCATGTTCAAGCTTAGAGTTCAAAGGCAGTGATTGGAACATCATTAACTATACTAAATTCATAATATGTGATTATTAATCACAATAAAAACGACCCTCACTCATGCATGTAATGATTACTACTAAGTGATCAGTGCCCATCATTGGTGATCCCCAGCCCATATGTATATCATATGCTATATGTAGTTTATTCAGCTGGATGTTAATGTAATGATTTGGGTATTTATTTGCTTTTATTACAGACAGTAGAGAGATGACAGCAAAGAGATAAAACAAAGGTGACTTTTGGTATGACCCGAAACAAGAAAGCTGTTGTTCATAGCTGTCAAATTAAACTCTAAGCTACAGTGAGCTTCTTTTGTGTCAATCAGAGAATTAGTCAGAAATATTGTTGAAGCATGAATACCCCCAAATTGTCTTTTCTTTTCAAAATTTCTTTTATAGCCTAATGCAACTAAAAAAGAATTCAGCTTGTAGATAGAAATGTAACCATTAATTTGGTTCTGCCCTCTTAGGTTTCTAAAGGCTGATTATAGCTCGCGATAGAACAGTTTAGTGTGTAGAAGGGTTTGTATTAAAAAAATAAGACAATTCTATTTTTATTTACAATTTGATTTAATCTATGTTTTCAGTGGTTTATAAATGAGAACCCAAATGATGTGCGCAAGCGCCCTGTCTTTATAAAAGTAGACAAGGACCCAGCATTTGTGAGTGAACGTGTGACGGATAACAACTCCCGAAACAAGACCGGTGCTCGTATGCATAATAAAATCGTTCCTGTGTTGGGAAAAGAAAGGCAACAAACAATAACACATAAATATTGTCCTAGACTGCCATATTTGTCAAGGGTTACAAGTCATTGTCTATGTTTTATGGGAAAATTGCCCCAGAAGATATGAGATGGATTCTGTATGAAATAAACTAATACAACCTTCAGCTGTATACTACAAGAAGACAACAACATCTCAGGAAGCCAGAAGGCAGATCTAGAACTGTATATGCCTAGAGTTCCATCAGCCTGAACAGAGCAGGCCCCGGCAGGAAGTGTAGAGAGAAAGAAGCGGGGACAGACTGTATGGTAAGGTCAGAGGAATTAAGAAACATATATGTGTGCGCATAAGTTATGGTAGTTATTTAATGGCAAAACCAGTAGATATTATAATAACTATTGCAATTAGTTTACCAAAAAATTATACAAGTCCTGCCTTAATAAGTGACTTTAAAAGAATTCCTGAATGGTCAGAAGACCACTTTTTCAAAAAGCACAAGCAGCGGTAGCAGCATCCGCAGTGGTGGCTCTATTAAATCTAATTTCTCCTCTCTCAGGAAGTCTGAGTACCTTTTGAGAGAAAAAGGTTTTGTCAAACTTGTGCCTTCCAATATGCCTGAAATTGTTCACCTCAAAAGGGTTAGCATGCGAAATAGTGAAGGGCTGGAGGAGTTTCTGACATTGGGGGTGGCAGTAGCTCAGTCAGTAGGTGGATGGGTTAGGAACCGGAGGGTCCCCTGTTCAAGTCCCCACATGGACCAAAATATGTTGGACTGGTAGCTGAAGACGTGCCTGTTCACCTCCTGAACTCAGTGCTCAGGGTGCCTGTCCATGGGCAGCCCCCTCACTCTGACATCTCCCTATTTAGTGCATTTAGCATATATGTCTAAATCATGCCTGTGTTTAATGTGTGTAATAACAACTTGTAATTTCCCCTTGCGGGACTAATAAAGTAAACATTATTATTATTATTTCCTCTACTCATTCTAAGCCTCTTATTTCTCATGCTTTGAAGAGTTGATGGGATATTGTATTATTTTGTGAGTGCAAGCGGAGAAAGACACATTTTATCTTACACAAAGCAAGCTGTCCACTTGCATTCATCAACTCTCACAGAACAGCAGCTGTGTTGCAAGAGAAAGCAGACAGGAATGGAAAAGTAGAAAGTGAGCCAAAAGAAAAGTAAGGCATTAGTTAGATTTCCTGTCTGAGCTGTCAGTTAAGGAGCACTTTAAAGCAATTTCACACTAGATCTTGTATGGGGGGGAGCATTTTTGCAATGACATCTATGAGTTGAAAGATATAAGTCTGTTGAACCTCTGACCAAATCAATGATTCACAGCTAGTTTGTACTTGTAACCACAGTTGGCTATTTTACAGGATTGCATGGTATTACAACTCCACAGCAGAGCAGCAAAGTGTGTGGAAAAATATGCTAGTTGGTAAAACGAAACTTCAAAACCAATGTAACAAGACAGGACCTAACATGGAAGTCTCAAGGGAAGAGAAAACAAGGGAGACCCAACTGACAGCTCTAAGTGTGATTAAAAAACAAAAAGCAGAGGAGTAAAATTGGTCAATTGTTGACTGGAACGGAGAAATGCCCTACGCGGGGCTTTCACTTTCCTATATACTGCCTGGCTCGATCTGCTCTGTGTGCACTTGAAAAAGGCCACTTCAAAAATAACTGAAGAAAACATTTATTACAAGGTGTTCTTTGCTTGTAATGAGTAAAAACAATCTGTCAATGGGACAACTACAAATTCTATTGGTAAGATTAATTAAAGCAATACTATAAAACTTCTCCCTTCCAATGAGACAACCTGTAGGTGGACCGAAGACGGAAAAGTTACATAGTGGTGCTTTTAAATAAGATGATCCATCTTTTACAAATAACACAGAAGCTTAAAACCCTTATAAGAAGTCAAAAAAAGCTTTTATCATCTGCGATACGGATCAAGACAACATGTTTAAGACTCTTTTACTTCAGATATTTAAGAAGCATCTAAAAACAAGTCCCTATATCGCACTGAAACATAACTTAAGTAATTAGGTGATTGTATCTTGTATTAAGTGTCGATTCTTTTGCTAGAAATCAATTGAATATACTTGGTAAGATTAAGCTATTTCCAAGAAAATAGACAAGGCACATATTCTTAGTGAAGCAGAGCAAAGAGCATTTTGTGAAACGCTGGTTATATCACAAACATTGTTGCCAAAAAGAACGTTTTAGAGTGCCGTCTGGTGGATGGAAACTATGTAACACCAACACTCATAAAATGGTAAGCGTACATTATATTTTACATATTCTGATGAGTATTTCATAAAAAAATAAAAAAAAATAAAAAAAAGTACGGTCAACAGTGTTATGAGTGTTTGCGTTGCATAGTTTGTCCACCAGAGGGCGGGCTTTAGTATATGGTTTAATAAGAATATTGAATAAGAAAATATGGAGTTAATTATTTCTATGATAAATTCAGAATTTTGTCTTGGCCTCAAAATCCATCCTCTACAGCTGTAAAATCTTGAGATGTGTTGTTTTTTTGTAAAAAACGGTATAAAAGTCTCCGTCTGATGTAAACTTGAGTGTGTTTGTGTCTGTTAATGCACGTAGGCAATAATGAAAAGAGCACTTGAGTGGGCGTGCACACCCAGACAGTCCTTTTATTTGTGCACAGGATGGGTGTCATAATTAACAACACGGGAAGAGTGCCTTTCTTTTTAATGAGTGAGGAAATAGGAAATCCTGCGGCAATATACAATCCAATCTGGCCACCAGCATCGATTTACTGTGGCAGGTCACAATTAGACTTGATATATATTCCCTGTCTCTCCTGCAGGGTTTTTCCTTGCAGCATGTACTGAACCAGGTACATGTGTGTGCATGTGTTATAATGGCTGTACATGGAAGCAAAAAGCACCTGATTACATATGTAACTATACGTATTTTTTAACAAGATAAGACTTTATTGATCCCCATGTGACAAATGCAGGTGTTGCAGCAGCTAAAAAAAATTTAAGTGCAAATAAATATGGAAGTAAAACATAATATGAGGTATATAGCCAGAACAAGAGTAAGAGTAAACTACACACACCACATGAGCAACCAAGGACAAAGTTAAGAGTTAACGTAACAAGTTAACCGGACAATAGTGTGGTTAATAGCAGTATAGTATTATCCAGTAAACCAAACAAGTCAAAACTGCAGTGACACCCTTTGTTTGGGCTGACTGCCATTTCATTTCCAACATTTCTGACTACTAGACACTGCATAATTACGTATTGGATACTTTTCAAGTTGTACTAAATTACATAAATCAACTAAAATGCTGAGTGCTGCCTTGAGTCATAGTGCAGCTACCTTTGCAGTCCAAGATAAACTGGCAGAGTACTGAACTGTTGGTTCAATTGGCAATTGAGTTTCTTGTGTTCATTTCATTTTCGGTACCCGTTGTAAATCTCTAAAGGTCATTTGGAAAAAAACTTGCATAAATTCACAAAATTCCAACAATGCAACCACAGCATTGACCCACTAAAATGAACTCTCTCACTGAGCCTAATTGCTTTTTTTATTGAATTCTACATAAAATGTGAGTTGACATATACATGTCCTTCCATTGTAACTTGAAGAAAAATAATTGGAATTTAAATGGTTAAAGAATATAGAACCAGTTGCCAAATGTGCAGACATCTGCTATACTACTCCACAATAAATTACTATAACAATAAATTACTATTTTGCTAAGCATGTACACATGGCATGCTTTTGTCTAAAACGCATGTGCCACGCAGTCTTTCCAAAGTGGTACTTCTTCCTGTTTGTTAAACAACAAGTTAACGGTTTTATTTTGTGTCTCCGTGTTAGAAAACCAACAACACAAGTCTTATCCCCCAGTTGTCTGCTGTGTAAATGATGAAAACAGGGCATTTGCTGATGCACACACTTATTGGAGGCATCAAACTTTCAGCACAGGTGAAAGTCATCGCTAGACCAATAAAGCTGTTGATTGGAATGGATGTAAAGCATGCGGAGGCAGTGGAAGCAGTCCAGAAATCACTAATGACTCCAAATACACAATTATACATTGAGTAGAATCATTTGAGGTGTAGTTAAGTGCTGAGGTTATCGTTCTTGGTAATAAAAGGGCAACAATATAAGGATGCAAAGATTTTTCATCATTATACGACATCTAAAGGATTGTTTTTGTTTAGAGTCAATTAGCTTTAGTCAAGAACATTTAGTTAACTCTTTAAGTGTTGCATGCCCGGAAGTACTAAGGGTAGAGGAAGAAGAAACCATCTAAAAGAAGCTGAAAGAGGACACGGCTGTGTCAAGGTGATACAATTACTCTAAAGCTGAAAACAACCAAAGAGAGGTTTCTAAAATGGACAACGTACAGAGGAAACTCAAAAACATCAAAATAAAGAAATGTAAGGAGTCCCTCAGTCTGCATTACAATCTCTCTCTTTCTCTTAATTTTAGGGTGTAATATAATAAATATTCACAAAAAAAAGCTTGACCAAAAATCACCTACATTTTAGTGGACCCACCTGCATTTTGTTTTAGTTAACTGACTCTTTCTGATGGATTTGAAACGCAATTTACAAACGAGATCGATTGATCTGTGCTGCTCTGTTCAGGCCCAATAATTAAGGGTTATTTTGGTTGGGTCAATAAAAGGAACTGATGTTGACCATCAGTTGTTTTTCATCTTAAAGATTTGGGAATCACATTATGAGAAGACAAGTAAAGAATAACCTTGCAAAATAGTTTGTCAAAGAAAATATACACTGCGTGGAAGTAATGTGTGATTCTGTGACATGTAAAAGGCAAGCTAAGAGAATGAGAGAACACGTGTAGGGTAGGAACCCAATAGAAACAACCTTTTAAATGACTACATAATAAATCAACACCACAACGTATACATTTCCATTCCAGTTACTTCTTTTGACTCTCTCTAACATACAAAATTGGCTCTCGTCTCTCATGCGCTTAAAACTACTTAACAATTGCTCCATTAGACTAAAGAGACCTTACCCACCTTACACACATTACAGAGTAACATCTTCCCACTGTTTTGTCCCTAATTGAAAGGTTGCATTGATTTTTATTGATTAGGACGGGACATTTGTATTAAAGGTTTACAGCTAATGAGCAGAGGCTTGAGAGACAAGCAAAAAAAGTGTATTACCGATGTGAATATAATGTCTACTTAGTCAAATAAATGTGAGTTTCAATCCTCCCAATGCAGTACTATAAATTCTGGTGAAACGTGAAGTCCCAGCTGTCTCTTAACACTTTGAAAAATATTTTTAAAAATCACTGTATTTTATTTACACTTGATTAAGGGGAGGTTTGCCAAAAATACAACAGTTATGGTCTCAAAACAAACTGTCCCAAGTCCCCATCCAAACTCAGCAGTTTGTGCACAGGATGGCAGGCATTCTCGCACAACATCACAAAAGAATAAGGTTGTTTCAAGGGAAATAAATGAATATTTAATAAGAAAAACTGAGTGAATGTTGTTTCATACTGTGTCCTTTTTAATGTTTAATGCTGATCCAGATGCTGCTGCTCTTCAGTTAGATGAAACATGATGCTACATGTCTGAGTTAATGAAATGACAACCCCATATGCATGTATGCATACATGTACTCTTACTGATAGACAGCAGCAGTACCAACAGGGTTAAAGAGCTTAACCCACCAGTCATGCTGTTTTACAACCTCCATTGGGATGGGAGGAAGCAGGGAGAAACAAAACTAAGAGAATGGACTCAAACCATGAGAAAGGTTTGACTTTTTCAAAATGTGTTTCAGAGCTTTTGTGTGCTTCCTTCCATATTATAACAAGTGTGTTTCAGGGTTACTGTAAAATAAAAATGGTGTGTGTGTGTGTGTGTGTGTGTGTGCGTGCGTGTGTGTCTCGGGGTCTTTACCCTAGCAGAGAAGTAAAATTGTCTGCTGGTGGACATCCTTCCTTTGTCCTCTCCAGAGAACACTTAACTGTCTACCTGTTTGCCATTTAGATTGCCTCCATTATTCAACACCTTGACGGTAGGGAACAAGGGTGTACTAGTGTGTAGTGGGGGTCTTGTGTGCCGTGAGAGGAGCAGCATAGAGTTGTGACAGGTAGATAACACCTGGATGAATAATTCAAATTGGCATACACTAGCTGAGTCAGTGACAAGACAAGAAAGAAAACACAAGCCAAGTGAATAAATCATCAGAGAAGGGACTAATAAACCAAGCGCAGGAGAGGACAAGACCGATAACATCTCATACATCCTGCACTGGCTTTAATCATTCCAACAACCTTGTACATGAATATTCCAGATCTTGCCAGCCATACTAATGTGTAAAGATGTAACTGTATGGTGTCTTATCATGCAGCATTACCACTGGGAATAGTCAAAATAGCCCAACAAAATCCAAAACAACATGGCAACCTTGGGGACTCCGATTTAGCAAGGATTTGCTGACTGCTAAGTGATATTTTTGAGACGGTACTAAAACTGCTGAAAAGGGAGGAAGACGGGAGCTCTAAGAGACACTACACATGCCGTCTATTCAGATGGACTTAGGCATTATTTTAATACTGTTGTTCCTGTGTTCATATAAATGTATTATGACTAAAAGCATAAATATAAAGATATTAAGGAATGGTATTGGCAAACTTTAAATGAATGAGGCTTTGAAAAGAAATCTGCCTTCTAGTTCATTTAGCTTTCATAAGATCTCCTCCTACGCTTATAACAGCAAAGGAAATTGGACCAAATCAATTCAAGTTGATAAAAAGCAGTTTGTTTGCTAACAGTAGCTAGAGGGTTGATATTAGCACTCACACACTTGCCACAGTTGCCTGTATCTTTTTCACACAATTCCTCTTCAATGAAGACGCATAGCCAATTACTCTCGTAGATCCATGCATGCATGCACACACAACACAAAAACAGAAACACATCCACCTTCCTTGTTTTACCACTCCACTTCAACTAAGAAACCCATCTCTCCAGCACCACACTGAAAAACACGCCAATATGCCACAGTCATGAGCCAGAAAGTATGCGCAGGGAGACCGAGGAGTAAGTGAGAGAAAAAAAGTAGGTTCTGAGTACACAAACTCTGCGGAATTATGTACGAAAAGAAATGTTTGGAAATGTCCTGAAAGGTGAAAATAAAGCACATTGCCTTAGAAATATATTATGTAAAAATAAGTTAAAAACATAAAACAACAAAGTCCTCTCAGAATACAAGTGCAGAAGTCAGGTAGATAAACGAATGCATGAATAAATTAAGTAGAAAAGAAGTGTAGTGAGAGTCTGACCTGTTCTCTGTGAACAAAAAGTGAGAGCAACTCTGCAAAGTAACTCTGGTTTTGCATATTGGTTCTCATCAGCCCGCACCCAGAAACAGCCATCTGACATTTCCTGGGGACGGATCTGAAAACAGACATCCACAGATCAGTTAGTCCCGTGGTTCAGTATTTTACAGATTACTGTAAAGAGGCTAGAGAGGGAGATGTCAATATAAAGAAAACAAATATGAATCAGATATTAGTCACATACTAAAGCTACAAAACACTACTTCAATTTACTATTATTGAATTTACCAAAGTAAATACGACATTGACCCGATTACAAGACGACCCCTCTTTTTCAAGACTAATGTTTGGATAAATATTTTTTGAAGACAAATCTTGTTTTTATAAAGAAAATCGTTTCATTTGAAAATAATTATATTAAAAACACACTGAATAAACCAGGGTAGGTTGTTTTTAACATCTTTTAAATCAAACCAAATGAAATTTCCCTTAAAAAAAATAAAAATGAAAGGCCTATTTCTAATACCAATTAGGCTGGTTAAGTTATTTGTAGTAAAAATACAGTGTCTGTTGATTTCTGCACAACTTCAGCAGTGTCCACAAAGAGACACATGGACAAAAATAGGAGCATGCGTCCCGAGCCGCACTTTCGACAGCGTAACACAATCTGAGTGCTTCAGTTTGCATTAACTGTGTCAGTCCTAGGAGTGGTTTGGGCTTAGGCTAGGTTACTACTCACTAGGCTGGAGCTGCAGTTTACTGTCACTATAGTCACTATCATGCTGTGGTTCTACCGGCTCGTCATCCTCGCTGCCAGGTGGATTGCTATTTGTCAACATCTGCTGTTGTAAACATAATGAAATATAAAAGTCCAAACTCGTCTTATATTAAAGTTAAAACTAGGGTAGGGCTGCACTTTATGGGATATGTGATATGATTCACAATATATAAGGGATCATTATTAACGTTAAAAAAAAATGTAAATGAATGTAGTGTCATTTTTGCAGATATGCACCAAACAAATATGTTTTATTTAGTTTGTAGCTAACGATTTTAAAAATCTGCAATACTTACCGCAATACTTAATTCAGAATGAATTGGACACATACATTTTGCCATTAAAAAATATTGCGCCCCTTGCGATTTGGATACTGCACTAGTCCATATTGTGATAACTATGGTTACAAGATAAAAAAAAAGAAAAAAAAGATTGACAGCTCCATTTTAGTGCTGTTTTCTACTTTCACCAACAACAACAAAAAACTCTGGGTATCAATCGCAATATGTTGCAGTCTTTTGCGATATGTAAGTGCGTTGACAATAAACAAACAAAATATTGTGCAGCCCTAGTTACATCGGTTTACCTGCCAATTAAAGTGAAAATTGCCAAAAGAAATGACAGTGCTATTTTAAGAAAATGTTCCAGATGATCGTTAAGCAGCTGACAGTAAAGTGGGTTGCTATCTAATTTTTATTTCATTTTTTTCAGATTATTTTTTGGGGCATTTTTAGACCTTTATTGACAGGACAGCTGATGACATGAAAGGAGAGAGTGGGAGATGGACATTCAGCAAAGGGTCACAGGGTGGAGAAATTCCTCTTAACCCTGAGAAGGCACACATGTGAAGTGAAGACCATTTCAGGTGACTAGCTCATGAAGCTCATTGAGAGAACACCAAGGGTTTGCACCGCTATTAAAAAGCAAAGGGTGGCTACTTGGAAGAAACTAGAATAGAAAACATGTTCTTAGTTGTTTCACACTTTTTTGTTAAGTACATAATTCCATGTGTTTTGATGCATTCAGTGATCATCTAAAATGTAAATAGTCATGAAAACAAAGAAAACGCATTGAATGAGAAGCTGTGTCAAAACCTTTGGCATGTCCAAGATATTAACTCTGCAGGGTGCCAAAACTTTTGATGCCATTTTTTTGTTTTCGGTTATTTTGAAAGTGTAGATGATGGAAACAAAATCTAACTTTTTGTAACACATTACATGGATGTCTAATTTGTCATTTGTCATCTTTGCTTGGCTTCTTTATGCACATTAATACAACAACTACAATTATTTAGCAGTGCCTACTGCGGACCTGCCCCCAGAGTCTCAGATTTTTATTTTATTTATTTTTTCTCAATTATAAAAACTAATTTTTTATACATGCTTTTATATTGCTATTGTATCATTTAGATTTGGCTGGATGTTTGATAAACTTTTTCTCTGGTGTGACAGACTCACCAGGACTTTAAGGTTCCAATTGGGTCAGGTGAAACTTGGCACTAATGGGATGCCCATGTGGCCCTGTTTTCTATAAATGTAAGCTGACAACTCTTTGCTAACACAGTACTTATGAGAAAGTGAAACGCCAATAGCATGCCAGTGCTTTGCTGCTGGTGCTGCTCGGTTGTTTGGGGGTCCATCTTTCAGTCAAAAATAGTTTTGTCACTGAGCTTTAATCATTGATGTTTAGTCGCTATTCTTTAAAACTGTCCAAGCCCCTCAGCAACAGTTCAAAGTTTAAAGTCCTGTTACTGAAAAAGTTTCCGAGCAGCTTTGTCCCCAACATAACCATATGTGGGGGATTCATACAGCTGTGCCATAGTATAGGTCCTCCTCAATTCACTTTGGAAATTCAAGCATATGGTTTAGTTTGCTGAACACCTGTACCGATGTCCATCTGAGAATAAATTATTAATCAAACCACAAACTAATATCACTTGTGGTGTGAACTAAAATTGCTCTGCAGAGAACAACATCTGTACAGGTACCACTCTTGCTGTTTTGACAACAGCATCTGATCATCTGTTATTTTCAATGTTATTTTCAGTAATTACTTGCTTGGCAAAGAGGTAGGAAGTTGTTGTTTCATTCTTAGAAAAACATCTGTACTGTTCTGGTGCTGCCAATGAACATCAGAAACAAAGGAACAAAGACCAGAGAAAAGGGACACTATAAATACCTGTCCTAAATTTTAAGTTTCTTGTCCTAAACTTGTTGTTAACCATAATCCAGCACAGTGGGAAAACATTTCTAATATTTCTCTTCATACTGTAGATCACTCATTAAAGCAATATGTAAAACTACCAGTTATCAGTTAGAAGACAAGCCTCTTCATGTACTGAAATAGTCTAGGAATAACTAATAAAAAAAGAATAATTTGTAAAAAATTAAAGGTTAAATTTTGTTCACTTTTGTCGGTGTTAATTGGACTCCATTGGATTTTTTGAGACTTTAGCTAGTAGTAAATTTGACTGCATTGTATGAAAAAGAAGTGTTTAAATATAAAAACACCTTGCGGTGTAATACCTTGGACCAGTTGAGACGTTTCATGGAAGTCTCAGGCTTGAAATCCTTCTTAGGTCTGAGGCCATAAGGCAGTGCATGGTGGGTAGGGGAGCCTAGACCACCCCCAAACCCTAGAGGGGGTGGAGGGGGGGCACCAAATGGAGGAGGCACTCCAGGTGGGGGAGGTGGGGCATGACAACCAGGCAAAGGTGGCGGAGGAGGGGGAGCTGGCAGTCCAGCTGCTACAACTGGGGGTGGAGGCCCAGAAGGGAAAGCTGGGGACGATGACGTCTGTCCAACATGGGCAGAGGACAGACCCACAGGTACAGCTCCAAACTGGAAAGGCAGGGAGAAAGAACACAATGTTTGTGGGGAAACATCTTGTAACAACAACATTAGCAAATAAATGCCCAGAATGAAGAAGCACAATTGAGTTTCCCTGGAGACAGGTATTTTAATACACGGTTGACAAATTATATAACTGTTATCAAACACAAATTCCCAGTTTATTATAATGGAACATATTGTCCATGGAACCAAAGCATCATAAAAAGGCTCCAGAGAAATCTACTGACATCCATAACTATTTGAAACAATTAATGAAGGCATAGTCACTATACTGGGGATAATACAAGTTACTAAAATCAAGTAATTCTTGATTTTGGTCTCTTCAGTCTATTCATTTATTCATAATAATAAAACTAACACTATGGTTGTACTAGACAGGTGTTTATGTAACTGTTACACAACTGTAATTGTGTGTGTGTGTGTGTGTGTATATATATATATATATATATATATATATATATATATATATATATATATATATATATATATATATATATATATATATATATATATATATATATATATATATATATATATATATATATATATATGGTAGTAAATACAAATCAAATAAGCTAGCCAATACCCTAAATTGCCTTTTAACTGAATTTTTTTCTTCTTTTTCAAATCACTGAGGTCATAAAGTATTCTTCTTGCTTGCCTCATTGGCATATTTTTTATTCTTTTAGCTTGGTTACAGCAAATATTACTTACTACAGAACAGTTTGAGGATTACTTTAAGGGGGTTCTTTTGCAGAGTGGGGAACAGTGCTCAAGAAACCTGTCACCAGGTAAATAAAATGAACAGTGAACTCATATTGTAAAGAAAAAAAAAAAAAAACCTGACACTGGAGAAAACTAAAACAAATTACAGCAACTGCCAAGTGTGCAGCCACGTATGCTTTCCTCTCTAATACCATTGTTCTAAGGATAACGGAGGTGTACCAGTAGAGGCCAAATGCTCACAGAGCCAAAGTCTGTCCAGAACCTACCCACAATGATTTTTTTTTTCTTCCCAAAATACTTAAAATCAAATGGTATAACCGGTGCTACAAAGTTTCGTAAATTGTATCATACAGAGAAAATGGCTTATTGATCCATGCACCAGTTTTAGATTAAAGACTCACACTAAAGGTCAGCCCTGGGCATGTACTCTGCCACTGCCTCTAGAGGAAAGAACTTCTTTGCTGAATTAACAAGTGTGTGCGTTGGTGAGCATTAGACTGACAGTCAGATTGTGTGTGATTGTGTGTGTGTGTGTGTGTGTGTACCTGCATTGGCTACGTGTACCACTGTCATTTGAACCAAGGTACTATTTGAGTATTCATTACGTGTTTGCAAACTGAAATTGAAAAATTATCAGGAAAATAAAAATGAACTTTTCTTCTTTTCTCTGAATGTGTAGTTATCTTGCAGTGCCAGGGCGAGGGAACAACTCTCCAGAGTGTTGGGGGGGGGGGGGCGTTAAAGTGAAAGGTCCAGTAGTGAAGGGGCTTGTCAGAATAAATTGCCTTTAGAACAATTTCCTCTTATGGGATAAGATCAGAGAATCAGAAATGGCCAACATGGAGGCCTTGACAGCGTTCTCATTAGACTTAGTGTCAGCCAGCCAGTAGAGCCTCCATGTCAACCCAAAATGCAAGCTCCAGTGGAGAAAGCCCCCACCACCATCTTGGCAGCACCCCAAAATAACAAGAACATACAAAAAAATGTATAGATTTTAGGTTTGTGGAGTTATCAAATGTAGTGTTTTGTAACATCACCTTAAAGAATTAACACAATTTACAACAAATAAATGACAGTGAAAACAAATAGGTCATTTACCTGGGACCTGAAGGCCTGCAGCTCTGCTTGGAGTTCAGCTATTTGTTCATCACACTTAACCAGCTGAGCTTGTGCCTCCTGTCTGCTTAGAAACTCTTCATCAAACTTAAACGAGAAACATGTATCCAAATTACACAGAAACACACGCTGATATTAAATGAATGTTAACAACGAATTAACATAATCAGTATTGATTAAATTGTTTAAGCTTAATGGCGTAAATACTTTATAAAATCAACATACAGTTTACCTTGATTGCCTTCATTTATCTAGTCAATTTCAATATCCATTCGTTAAGAAAACCTTTTAGTTCCATACACACGCCAATCAGTGAGCCATCCTTCTAATCAGGATCTACAACCTGCTGCTGTCCTGACTTAAAATAATCACAGCAGCCAATTCTTCTGACCTCACGTTTCACAACCACGTATGGGTCTGATTGTGTGTGTGTTATGACAAAAACATCACTGTTCTTGCTGAAACTTGTTGTAGTACGATACATTTGAAAACTCCTATTTAACCTATGCCTTTGCAATGAACATAAAAAGATGGCCCTTAAACTGTAGTACCTCAAGCTGTAGCACACAATAAAAAGTAGGGAAGAAACGTATCATTTATGTAGTGTGATATGGGAAGAATGGGTTTTTCTATATCACTGTTCTCAAACTGAAAAATCTAGAGTAAATGAACATTTTTTTAACTTGCATTACAAAAATGTTTAGTTTACGTGATTGCAATATTTTAAGGTAATAATAACCTGATATTATTTTATAGCAATATCAAATAATGCAATGCTCACTTTTAAAATACCTATTTTTGTGTTTCTGGAAAAGAATCAGGGCAGTTAAAGCCATCTTCTGCTGCGGGATAGCTGCAAATGAACAGTATGTTGGCTAAAGTGTTGAATTACTAGGTTTATAACCAGAGCCCCTGGGAATTGTTGGTGTCATGTCTAGTTCAGTGTTAAAGTTCCCATGACATGGTGCTCTTTGGATGCTTTTGTTTAGGCCTTAGTGGCCCACTAATACTGTATTGGAATACTGTCTTTTCCAAAATTCAGCCTTGGTGCAGAGTTACAGCACCTAGAGCCAGTCCCACAAGGAGCTTTCCTTAGGATGTGCCATTTCTAAGTCTGTAGCTTTTGAGGAGGAGGGCAAGATGGAGGCCGGGGTTGTGGCCTTGACCAACTGCCACTTTGCTAGTTTGAAAGCCATGATGTCTCTCTGTCATGGGTGGGCCAAATTCTCTGGGCGGGGGCAGAGCAGAGAAAGGGGAGGTAACCTTGACTTCATAAGGGGCATGACTCCAGATTGGCCCATCTGAGCTTTCACTTTCTCAAAGGCAGAGCCGGATCCCCAAGACTTGGTTAACACCTATTGCAATTTCTAGCCACTGGGGAACCATAGGCAGGCTTGGGGAACTGATAAACTCATAAAGTGACATTTTCATGCCATGGGACCTTTAATGTTATGTATTGTATTGTTATGTTATGTATGTATTTTAGATTATATAGTGCCAATCAAAATTAAATGGCTGCATGTGTTACAAGCTTTGTTTTGGCCAGGAAGTGTAGTGGATATAGTTTTTTTTTTCAACACTTGCCTTCTCTGCCAGTTCTGAAGCTCTTTGTTCATACTCATCAATTCGAGCTTTATCGACACACACCTCTGAAAACAAAAAAAATAGATGAAAAAAATGAAAACAATGTATGTGTTATTGATATATCTCTAATGCAAATCAACTGCCAGAAGTTTTGACTTGCCTAAAAGGTGGCCGATGTCCACATCTAGGCGCTTGCGGTAACTGAAGTCTGGATCAGTGCCACTACGGTGGAGCACAATTTGAGACACACACTCCTCAATGATCTTAAAGTACTGGGGCCTGAGAGTCAGGATAAGTGAGACAACATAGTTCAAGAGAAAAAGTGGAGAGAAAAAAACATACCTTTTATTTGATTTAATTTTATAATTTGAATCTGTCGTGTCTATGCATTTGTAGAAGAGCTGTTATCTGGACAGATTCGGGTGTGAGAGGAACTGAACTGTCTGCAGAAAAGGAAGGTTAGTGAATAATGTACTTCCAACAACCAATCAGAGTCATTGCATAATAGATATTCTAAATATTACAGGAGGTTCCAAGTCAAGGCTACTTACCATAATGATGTATTAGTGAGTCAAATCGAAGAAAGATGTTAACACAAGTGGATTTAAACCAGATGACAGAGCATCCCATTTACATGCTCAAACAACATCATGAATGTTGTTGACATGATAATCAGGTCTATCCATAATTCTTACACATCTGTCTCCAACACTAAATCCCAACTCCCATCAATATTCCAGCCCTTTAGAAAGAAATGGGTGGAAAAAACGATAATAGGGAAGAGGAATAGACAGCAACAAACAAGTAACATTTAAGAAAACAGGAATGGTGGGGCTAAATTCAGGACAGACAACGGACAGAGACGGTGTTCCAAGTGAACAGATATACAGTATGTTTTTCTTTCAGGATGTAAACATGGATGAATAAAAAGGCTAACTGTCTTAATTCTTGGAATTGTTTATAGGGCAAGCATGATGTTAGAAAAGGTAGGGGCTTTTGGTTTCTTTTGGAAATACAACAACTTTAAAACTATTTTATACACCACTCACACCTTACTATAAGAACTGTTTTGATGGTACTGAGTCATACACACCAACCTATTACCAGGTGCTAAGTAATTGCCGTTAAATTGCTTCAAATGGATCTGTTAAATGCATTGATCACAGAATAACCAATGGCATGTCAAAATAAGAGACAGAAGATATCATAATGCAACAACAGATGGTAAGCAAGGCTGGGAGCCACAGCGCTATTCCAAGTTAAAGGGAAAGGGTCTGTTTAATCAGCTCATTCATTATCTTAACACAATGCCGCTGAGAGTCCAAACCTCTCTACACCAAATCAATAACTAAAACTTTGAGGCTTAAAAACCGCAATAAATCAGGGACACCGTCTTCCACCTCTTTCACTGGATCTTAAAGCGTACCATTTATATGATTTGGAAGGTGAGCTGAACATTGAAATCATTGGCAATCAAATGGAATCAGGCATGTTGTCTGTCAAGCTGCTGGTGTTCTTGGCATTAAGGATACAAATAAATACAGATGCCTACACCCGTCAGTCTGGAGAGATATGAGGTGCATTAAAAGGATCACATTAAATTATGATGTCGCATGTGCCAAAGGTGAAAATGATTCACATCAAGGGTATGAAACTGCCTGAGGTATTGAGGAGTTAAAAAAAAAAACTTAAATCCAACTATAAGAGTCTAAAGACCTATACCATATTGTATGAGAATCGGGGGGAAATATATAATCACTAATGCCATTAAACTATGCATTTTCATTACATTTGTTATAAATATTAATACATAGATATATATTATACAAAATTGTTTTGCCAATGTCAGTCCCAATACTTCTTTTAAAAGGTGATGTTGTGAATGCATACATGTTTATTTTAGATGTATCTATACATGATTACTGCACTCAAGTAGGCCAGCACGATTAATTGATCTAAAACTGTGATCTCGATTCACCCTGTTCACGATTTAATTTTTAAATACTTGATTTTTTTATGACTTTTATTTAAATTGTTCAACCCGACTGCATCACAAACACTACTACTTTCTTCTGTGAGTTTCAAACATAGACTGTATAAAATAGGTCTTAAAGCTCTGCAATGCTCTCCAATATGTTCTGTTTTTTCATGGTCAAAACATTGTGGCAGAGAACCGTAATATCAATTGTAAGCTAAAAAAAAAAAAAAACATGATTCATATTTTCCCCCGAATCGTGCTGGCCTACTCTCAAGCACTGAAAGCATTTGGTAATCTCAGTCCGAACGACCAAGTCAAAATCTAAAATTTTGCTTGCATGATAATAGACACATTTGTTTGATTATCAATACATTGATTTAATAGGTCCCTTAAGCCATAAAAGAGAGAGTGAGAAAGTTCCTCAATATTCCCAAAGTCTATTTTGATCACTTTTATTTTATTATAACATCACCCTGTTTAGCTGTGTAACTTGCACCCTTGGACAAGCACAACAGAACTCGGATTTATGCTTTCAGGAGAAAAGGCTGTTAGGATGAGGACTAACAAATTAGTTTGACGTTTTCTTGGTTAAAGATATGTTTTCCTGATTTCAATCAAGCCCCGTGTCACGGCAGCGTGTTTAGATAAATGGTGTGTGTCTTGCCCCCGTGGCGCCAGTGCGGCTTGGATCAGCCGTGTTCTGCTGAAATCCGTCAGATAACACGCTAAGGTTAGCAGCACACAGAGCAGACTGTCTTCAACACAATGCTTAATTCATTCATAATTCATTCTTTCAAATTGAGAGTGCTAGTTACAGCTGCTAAGGTGTTACTGGACTTTTTGATTTTCAGTGGAGGGGGTTTAGCAAATGGTCAATTGACTAATTGTTTTAGCAATAGATTCTAATGATTAATTATAATATTGAATTATTGCCCATAAAAGCCTACATGAAATGTATAACTGTTACTGTCATCTATGTGATTCAGCTGGTTATCTGCCAGAAGATAAAAAAAGATTGTGTAGTCTAGACATGCCATAGTTAGGGAGGCCTGAACATAGGGAGGGTAGTGAGTGTGTGTACAGTAGTATTTTTATGCTGTTATTAATGCTTCGAAAATAGATGCCGCAATGTTAGCATTCATAACACCAATGTTAACATTTCATAATAGTTTCAGATGAAGAAAGCTTATGGAGAGCAAGTGTAGAGTGCCAGTCACTTTAGGTGTTGATTTTGGGTGGGAGAAAAACTGGTGGTGATGCATTTCAAATTCTTCAGATTAGAGCTCCATCTTTTGATCAAGCCAAGGTTTAACTCACACCCAGCTGTGAGCGAACCAACATGAAATACGCTTTTGAAAAGTACCGTTAATAGGAGACGAGAAATACTCTGGAGCCATGGTAGCAGTAGATGGACTGGAGATCAAAGAGACAGCATTCTCTTTGTTAGCCAGTGTCATTGAGGAGGTTTAAGGCAGAAGGAGTGAGACCTTCAGAAAACACAAGGTCTTAATCACTGTACATTATTACGAGTGTTCAAAAGCCACTTAGACCTTCACTTGTGTGTGCATTTGGCTAAGATGGGAGATTAAAAAGCGATATGTCACTCAGTCATGCAAAAAACTGCATTCTCCATCACACTTTCGATAATTAATGTTTCTGTGAGTGTGCTGCGGATTTTTACCTGACCAAGTAGTCGTTGCGTATAAGCATCAGGTGCTGCAGTATAGACAGGAAATAGGGCTCTGCACTGCTGTCCTTCACCATGCTCTGTACAATACTGAACACGTCCCCCGCATCAGTGTAGAGAGTCAAGGACTTGTACGTAAACCAAAACACTGCATTTTAACATAAAAAAGTAGAAACTACTGAAAAAAGAAAGAAAGAATTGTATATTTTTAGGATTAACTGACCTTAGCTGGATGCTATGTACGTTTCAAATGTACTTTATGTTAGCCATTCTTACAAGAAAACAGACACTGAATTAGAACTTAGTGTTAAACGCGTCAGTTTGGAATATTGACAAGGATATTCCAGTTCACTTTTGATGTCTTCCAACCTGTGAGAGAACTCCATCATATCCTCGTCTTTGTGCTCCTCAAATACCTTTAGCTGAATGTCAAGGGCCTCATTCCTGATGGTTGTCAGAAGCTACAGATGGATTAGGGTAGAAAAAGATGAAAAGGCAAAACAGATTAAAAGATTAAAGCTAAATAAATCTGAGGGAAGGGCTTGACATCAACACCAAAAAAGAAGTATCAAGCTCAAGTAAAGACAAGAAGCTCATTCTAAATGCCATTACTGATCATGATAACAACAGGTGTTGGGACCAGCTTCTCATTTTAATTCATTTGCTTCTCTGCAGTTACAGCAGCAATGTTTACGACAGATAAACATGTTAGGTAGATGGTATGAAAGCCAGTAGGAAGATTATTAGCCAAGGCACTAGAAACGTTATTGGTTTCTGGGTCCTAACACAGATGGAGGACGTGCAAACCCTCCTTCGTGTTTTATAAAATATTTGGTGGGGCACATCTTCAATATTTCACTGAAGTGGACAACTCATTTAAATAGTAATACAAGGTGAGGGTGAGTTTTGAGTGACTGTGTGTGAGTGTAGTGTATGTGTGAGAGAGAGTTTGGTGTGTGTGTGTATAAGAGTTTAGTGTGTGTGCTGCTTACCGGCAATATCTCTTTCAGGCCACAGCGCATGAATTCATTTCTGATGTGCAGCCTGAAGTCCAGTTCATCAGGGGATGTTACTAGTGCATTGATGAGCTGCATGCATGCCACCTGCAACATGAAGGGTGCACAGGAGAGAGAGAGAGAGAGAGAGAGAGAGAGAGAGAGAGAGAGAGGGAGAGAGAGAGAGAGAGAGAGAGAGAGAGAGAGAGAGAGAGAGAGAGAGACGATTGACTTCTTCTCCCAGAAGTTGATGAAGTTGATGAAAAGCTTGCCGGCATGAGTTATGTCCCTTGGAAGCAGAGGACCATAACTAATGCATGTCTATTTTTTTCCAGTCACCAACTAGAGGGGCTGATTTTAATATTAATGCAACAACTGCAGACCTGTGCACAAAACTAACCAACAGTCAATTTTAGGGCAAACTCGCTCTTTTGGAAGTTGTTTTTCCACCCCTCCCTTCTGAGTTTGGTTTACTGCACAGGGACCGCTGCATCCTGTGACTTTCCAACTAGCCAGGCAAACACAGACAGAAAAATGAATTATTGATCAGTAAAGAAATCCACTCATGTGTGAAAATAAATAAATAAATAAAAATGGGTATCGCAATGCTTGAGTCAAGGAAGGATAGATGTTTCCAAGTTCATTCTCAATTTGATGCCACTTTTGTCACGGCACTCAAGCTTAGTTATTACCGGTCTTCAAAGTAACATTTTAACATCATAATACAGATTACTTGACATGTGAGTGGGGTGCAATGGCCACATTTAAAGACTGTAACAAATATTTAAATGATTTCCTACCATCCACATATCCTTTGGTTTAAGTACACACAAATTCATTTTAAGTCAAATCTTAAACTGAAACTAGCTGGAGACACAATAACAAGAGACAAAGGGGGATTAAGAAAAATCACTGCAATGTTTACATAATTTGTAATTTGATCACAGCTCATCAGATCTTTTAATAATTTACTATGTGTATATAACCATCTACATTAGCCTAAGCTTTTTATTGAGAATAATGCACAGGTTGGTTACAAACATGTGAAAACACTGAAAATGTGGACATATTTGATTCCAGTGATGTTATTTGTCTATTTACACTTATTTTCTAAATGCAAACGCTCCTTAAGCCAAAGGCTGCCAGGGGGGACGGTGTATAGATGTCGTCAAGTAGAAAGAAAGCCTTTGGCCACAGAGCCATGGTTAGGATAACAGTTTCTGTGCTTTAATAATGCATGGGGTTAAAAAGGAAACCGCTCTCCTGTGTTAAGAAAGTGGGAAATAATAATAAACCATAAATTCCTTCCCTCACTACATCCCTCTACTGTTGCTTCCACCCTCTTATAGTGTCCCTACAGTTTTGCACCTGTCAAAGGTAGTTACAGCAAACTGAATACAAATCCTAAGGATAACTCTACAGGGGGCTAAAGAGATATGATCTTTTAATTAACTTTAACATTGGTCATTGCATGAGTATACGCAACAACCAAAGGAGCAAATTCTAATGCATTCTAGAGTTTGATGCTCTGTCTGTGTGTGTGTGTGTTGGATGAATGCTCTGTCTCTTCACATCCCTTAGCTACCAATTAAAAGTGCAGACAACATACTGTAATCATGAAATACATTTTTGCGACACAAACCGATGCCGTCCCTGTTTAACGCAGCGCATATGCAATATCTCAACTGGATGTATCAGCAGGGAGATGATACATCTGAAGGATTATGCCCACAAACACAGGGATTACATGTAAAAGTAGAGCATTTGATGATAAAATGATCAATATGCATAGACAGGTAAACATTTCTCAAACCATAAAGTGGATTAGGGAGGGGAGGGATTATGAGTTTACAATATAGTAATTTTGAAACATGAGAAAGGGAGAGCTTCTTTAAGTATAGATTAGAGAAATCTGGGGTTGTCTTGATGTTTTTTATTGTGTTCTCGTCATTGTTTCCTTTCTAAATTCTTTCTTGCAACGGTTATTGCTTTGCTTTTTATTGCACAATGAAATAATGCCTGGTTTTGCTAGCAGTATCAGTAAATGTTATTACATTTGGCAACTGCAAATCATGGAAGATCTTTATTTTACAGTAATTGAGCAACCACCACCATTACACAATGATTGTGTTTACATTACTGCCTTGTTATGTTGCAGTTACTTATTTGACCCTTAACTTAACCCTAACTAGGACATTCAAGTTATTATTTAATGCATAAACCAATTTGATCTAATAATAGTTAAACACTAGGCACTGAATAATTCGAGAATACAAAAAAGGTGATAAATAAAAGCAATACATACTGTAGTTGCTTTAATGTTGCAATTGTCACCAGATCTGTGATTTGCAACTCTTAATACCCAGATTTTACATAAAACTAAAAATGTCTTTGTGTAAAATGGTCAACCTCCTACAGACATTCCATATTTTATTTCAGTGATATATGAGGGAAATAGCAAAGGTGTCAATGGCTGTACAAAACATGTACTTTGCACTTACTTGTAATTGAACCGAGCGATCTCGTAGTCCCTGCACAATGGGACTGAACCTGTCGATGGCTCGCCATTCCCCTGCTGTGGTGATGGCTTCCAGGACCTTTTCCAGACTAAATGAGAACATGCATGAGGGAACAATTGGCAGAAAATAAAGACAAGAATTCATTGAAAGAGATTTTGAGCATGAGCACTCTTTTATTCGATTGCATCTAAGTAAATGGGCTTTCTAAGGGACTTTTATTATTGTAGCTCTGTAACACATTAAGATTTGAATAGGATTGTGATGACAATTTAAAATTGATAAAACGTTTAATGAATTCAATTCTTACTTAATTTCTACAACTAAATCAACTTCTGTTCAACTGGATATATCATTACTGGGAATCTTATACATACAAATGCATATTGTGTTACTTTTTTGAATTTCTCTTAAAATGGCTTTTGTAATATCTAATATGGCACTGCAGTCGCTTTAAATCTCACAAACTAGTTCGCCTGGAAAATATTTTCTGCATATTTACCAAAAAAAGGCAAACACCTCATTTACACCAGACACATCTCTTGAGACACCTTGTCAATTTAGAGTATATTGGAACCAGTACTGTGATACTTTTGAGAGTAACAATGGCACTCGCAAAATCACAAGCTTGTCTTACTCACAAATATTTAACTCAATGACAGTATTATGGCAGTTCAGCCTTTTGCAAATTGTTGGCTGTTTAATGCTTTCTTTTTTATATTGTAAGCCTTTGTTTTGAATGATAATAAAAATATATTAATAAAGGGTAGTTGTAAGCCCATACAAAGTATTTCAACATCAGAAAAGCAGTAAAGACATGGCTCTGTTGACAGTATGGACAAATGAAGCCAGAACATACGTGTTCTCTTCGCCCACGATGCAGATGGCTGACAGCAGCTTCACCACGTCAGTCATCATCGCAGACTGGGTGGGATCAATGGCTCTTGCCAGTAATGCAAGACTTTTCTCCTCTCCCAGGATTCGATCCAACCCATACTGCAGTAAACACAAAAACATGATTACCCGGATATGCTGCCATTTGCAACAATAAAACTACAATGGTCTATGAAATAGTAACACAAATCGTATTACCTTAACACAAAAGTCTTCCAAGAACACCATCATTACAAAAAAGGTTGGACTGTATTAATAATAAAAAATGTTCAGGACAATTTTTATATTATGTACATATGTAAAACTTTTAATTTGATCTTTGTATGGCAATAAAAGGGGCCTTTATATTACCAAATAAAGCATGAAGAAATGTTTTCTCTTTTAATAGAAACAATACACAGTGCTTTTGTAGATCTGGTAGTACACCAAGCCTTACTAAGCACTCTAATCATATTTTCAGTTTGCCTGTTTGATGTGTCAGCTAACCAAGTTATGTGGTATTCAAATATTACCCGTGTATGTACAGTTATGTGTACATAACTTTTTCTTATTTACAGTTTGGATTTTTCTGTCACTTTTCCGTTCCATCTATCATAGTATAGTTCCCTATAGTTTTGCTGTGCTTCATGCTATACTTTACTTTATAAACCCTAGGTGATCGTTTAAATCCTCAATACCAGTGTTCACATAAACAGTACAGTATATAGTAGATTAACAGTGTCAATAATTAAAAGTCAGCGGGTACTAACAAGTAATGAAAAGGAAAGAAGTAAAAGCTGAGAGCTGCTATACATTTATAGTAACTATGCAGTTACAGTACATCTAATCTATATTAGCAAAATCAGTTTTCTTGGAAGTGTTAAGCTGTTCAAAGGGCAATTTCACAGCGTGGTACCTTTTATTATGACCTTATTATGGCATAAGTGACAGACAAAAGAAAATATGCAACTGTGTGACTTGATGCAGAAAGGAAGAAGAAAATAAAAGTCTACACTGACAGCTGGCAGAGAACACCTGTCTTCTTGGCATTGTGGGCTCATCCTGTCCCGAGATGCCTCTCTAGCCAGGGAAAGGTCTGGGCTGACAGAGAGGCCTACGGGTAAATGCTGGCATCTGGCGCCTGTTGAGACGCAGGATTACATGAGACCTTACAGCACACTTTGTGCCAGAGCGCCTTTGTATCCATCTCCGTTGGGTTTTAGCTCCATGTGACCACTCCATTTTTTTTTTTTTTTTATAGTAACTGTAGACTAACATCATCCAAGGAGGAAAAGCTGAAATGATTGTGAAATAACGCTACATCCACAAAACATAATTTTATGCAAAAGTGTTTAAGCCTGTGCAATAATTCAATATTGTTGTCCACTGACCGTAAATGGAATTATTTTATCACAGAATATCATCATGTTGTCATTATATACTGTACAGAACAAGAAGCCTAGATATGTGCAGATATGTGTCACTCAGTGCCATCCCGATTGCATCAGGACATTAGTAAAACTCCCCTGAATCGGCTCCATATTGATGTTTATCTTCTCCTCCACTGGTCATAAACTCTTTGTAATTGAAATCCCAGGCGCCTATTTTGGTAATAGTGTGAAAACACCAGATGTTAATGTGGATGGGATTAAAATTACCCTTGGAGATCAGATTCAACTCAAACTACAAGAAGTTATTCCAGATACTTTTTTCCCCAAGGGGTTAAAGGACAAAACTGAGATAATCCAAAAATGTATTCCATTCATTAACAACAATAATGTAGGAATAATTTACAATCTGACTTTGGGGACTACTGGTGATACTGCAAACACGACTTGCCCCTTCAATGACTTAATCAAGGTACATAAATTTGCAAACACTACCAAGTGAAGCTTATGTGGGATATTACGCCCACAACAAACACTTCCCAAGACTAAACTGTGAATCAGATTAGTATAGTCTTCCTGTCACAGCTTTTCATTGAAAAATGTATATAACGTAAAACAAAAAATGTAATTAGCTGAAGAACATTTCTCCTTCTAGTTGTTTTCTTTAAAACAAATACTTGCAAACACTGACCATTGATTACAGGATAACATCATAACTTTGATGTTTAAAAAAAAACTGATGGGATGTCAACAGGGAACTTGTTATAAAACCAGAGTAACACAACTTTATCGTCATTACCTTATTGTTCATGAAGGCTTTGAGACACTGGACAACTTTATGTTGATTCTTTTTGTCAAGCTTATCTTGCCTAGGGACAGAAAGGGAGAGTGAAGAGGAGCAGTTAGTAGGGCTGCACGATAATGGCCAAAATGATAATTACAATTATTTTGATCAATATTGAGATCACGATTAATTATCTGTTGATTTTAACAATAACAAATTTTATTGTCACATACAGTAGTTATAATTAGCCTATAGGCTATTTATAACTGCTTTCACATCTATACTGTGCGTCCATGAAGACTTGAAGACTACAAATTGTTTGCAGGGTGAAAATGTGTGTGCATTGTCATATATCCAGATAAAGGACTCTGATTAAATCCATATGGAAGTGAGACAGGTAAGAGTAAATGCATAGACCTACTGTTTCTTGAACAGCAACCTTTCCAAAATGTCCAGCAGCAGTCCAAGACCCTCATGGCCGAAGCTCTGCACCCAACTGAAACAAAAACATCAATCAATATCCCAACAGTGTTAGACTGACACCTGACAACACCACTTTCATACTCATCGGCCACTGTGGAAAGCTTCAGAAAAAAACAAAACACAGGTAGTATTCAGTATTTTGTGCCGAGTATAAAGGCAGAAGTTTGTAAACATAGAATGTATCATAAGAAAAACTGCACTAATACATTTTAGATGGAAGGAAATATCAGAAAGCACATTCAGACACAGTTATCTATTATGTATTATCTCAAAGTGTATAGTCAGAGACAATACTGAATTTGAAGATAACCATATTAAGATATTTTAGAATTTACAAATATATTTTTAGAATAAACACATGAGGAAAATAAAAAATTTTAAGAAATTATCCCCTGAATTATTATTTAAATAATTAATAAAAAGGAAGTGAGCGAGACAATACAAAAATAGAAAATAAAAAATAAACTTCCCATTTATCGCTGTTGAATGGAGAGAACTACTTGCACTTTTAGGCCAACATGTAGGCAAATATCAATATACCAGAAATAATCTAATGGTGCCCAATAAAGTATATAAGCATCGATCAAGCCCTGATTTGTGTTGCAGAACAAAATTCTACACACTAACAACCTCTGCATCTCTGATGTAAAATAAATACCCCCAAAAAGTTGAGCAAAAGAGTCCCCGTTTAGTGTTTTAGTCAACAAAATATATTTCTTAGGCAAGCAATAATGTTCCGACAGAAATATCTGTGGTGATTATCAGAGTGGGCTAAATGTTCAGTTGCAGACCAAAGCCACATGTGAGGTGTCACAACAAGCACTTTAATTAAAACAGAATGTCATCAACATAAAATTCAAAGACAGGGTCTTCTTTCCTGTTTGAAAATATATAGCTGCAACACAAACTATCAAAAAACAATAGCCTATTTTAAATAAAAATATATCTGAGAAAGTTTCAACAACAGTAACGCACAGAGCTGACCATAAGCCTGCGGTGGAAACCCAGATTGAGACGTATAATCTAAATGTGCTGTATATATGTCCAAGCAATGCCTCTAAAAACAAAATAATACCTGAATATCCCACCTTTTTGGGAAATCGCTTAATTCGGAATATCCAACTGGAATATGTGGTTTACATGACCTGTATCAAATCCGAATATTGTTGTTTTTGGAATAATAGTGTGCATGTAAACATACTCAGTGAAGAGTGGATTCTCTAGTGACAGAGTGATGGCTGACTCGTTATGAACGGGTCCAGCGCGGGTTGAATGCGTATTGGCAGGTCAACATCGTTGCAACCCTCTTGTGTATGTAATGTCTGTATCATCCGTACTCTGCATTTATGCCGCGTTTTCCACAACTATGACAATGTGGCCATGGGTCATGGGTCTATCTGGTGCCATCTTACACACTACTAGTCATTGAACTGAAGTAAGTTACATCCAGTAACTACGGCCCTTTAGTGTTTCCGCCGTGTTTTTCACCATGGTTGCTGCCACAATGGAAAGTTAGAGAAAAAACATTGGTAGAAAAACAGGTTTTCCTGTCATGCTTAACAAGATATAGAGCTGTGTAACAATTTAAACTGTAGACAAATGTCAGCAGTGTGGACCGGCGCTGTTGCAGGAGTGAGTGTGGGAGTGGGTTTGTGCGGGGAGTAAGAGGAGAGAAGCAAACACAGCTCCACAGATGAAATGGGTTATGTAACGAAATATCAAACTATATCGATATAAATGGGATTGTCTGATCCCATATCTTGTTATAATATATTGACGCAAGTTTTTAAATCAATGTACAGCCCAGGCCTAGATGTAGATGTAGAAGGTGAACTATGGCCTGGGCTACTAAATTCTTTTTGGCTCCACATACGATGTGATAACGGTTAACACTACGCAGAAAATAGGGCTTTCCTTTAAATAAAATATTTCAGTCTTCCCACTTCCAAAGTGTGTGTAATAGTGGAGCAAACCAAAACAGAAGCAATATGCTTTTGCCTAATGAAAGCAATTCAAATTTTTGAGATTTCATAGTTACAATCAAAACAGAAAGACATTCAACATTAAAAACTGTTACTTTTCCTTGTTACCAACAAATAAAATGCTGGAGCTCCAAGGTCGATACAGACATTACATACAAGAGACGTTTGCAGCGATGATGACCTGCCAATACGCATTCAACCCGTCAATTTTAAATTAAAAAAGACCAATGAACACTGCAGCCAGGCAGCGCTCTGACTGCAGCAGATAATTTAGTCTTAAGTAAGCTTACTTAGCTAACGTTGGTGCTTCCAACTTTTGATAAGGAAACTAACAGGCAAAACGTTTCAAACAGAGGCCCATGTACCATTTCCAAAAATGTCACAAAGGCTTCGAGTCTAAACGGTCTTAAGTGTACAGTAATGATTATGGCTCAACGGATAATCATTATTAAATCTTTTATTTGAACAAATGCAATTAGCTAATGGTGAAGGCCAAAATTGATTGAATGTGGAATAGTTAGTTAAATGTGTGGTATAACATTATTTATTCCTCTTTTAATTGGTATATTTAGTGTTTTTTTAATAAGATAAATGCTGGAATAATGTTACACATCCCTGGAAATTCATATCCAAGTTCATTGAATGAAGATATAAAGTAGTTTGGATGGTGTCTTGTGTTATAATGTTCCATAACACGTTTAATCTGTTACACAGACAACATTAAACTTCTAGATAAACTTTTTGTAATAGAATGAAGTAGAATTTTTTCCTTAAATCTTTTAGCCCTAGTAGTGATCATCGGTATTTTTTTTAATCACCATCATCATTGAACATCAGCTAATCATTAGACATCACAGCTCAGGAAGTACAGTAGTTTGTTGAATATGTGTAATTTTTCTGACAAATAAAGCAAAAAGGCAAGAAAATAGGAACATCCTTATACAGGTTCTCAGAGAACTTGGCTAAGAGAGGCTGACAAAAAGGGTCCCTGCCATTCTGATGGAGAAAGGTTGCAGTCAAGGCAGGTACAGTCATCAGGCTCTCATGTTGGAGAAAAAAAAAATCTATGTAGCCTGCCATTCTGGTTATAGAGCAGGAAAGGCAGGGGTTCTTGTCATGAGCTTCACTGAAATGCATAACTCAGTGGCAACTGCGTGCTAGTTTTTCCTCATTGGCAGCTGAGGCAGAGAGCCAAGGAAAATAATCAGTTGATCTATAGCAGGAATTATTGCACAGGAAACCAACAAGCCTGTTCTGTCAGGGTCTGCTGCAACACATTTGAAGACATCTGTCTTAAAACACATGAGTGAAAAGGGGAAGGTAATGGAAGGTAGTTGATGGTTAGGAAGAGTTGGGATAAGGCAGATACAGCTGGGCAGACATTGTACAACTATTGATCTTGTAGATTGTGTTAACTATGACTGCATTTAAATGTGCCTTACTTTTACGCTCACACTGTACAAATCAATTGAATGGTTAAGACATATGAATAAGGCTGCTAATGTTGTTATTGTCATTAGTCATCATACAGTTAGGACCCAGAACAGTGATGTACAGTATCAGTGCAGAGTGGCCAGAGTCCCTTCCATCTTTACATAAGTCCCAGCAGTTCTACACAGGATGCTTTCATAGCCATAAAGAAAGTTTTGGTAGTGTGCATATTTTACAAATATATTGGTGCAAATCAGCTAGTAACCAATCAGCATAAATGGATGTCGGCGTCATCATCATTTTCATTTTTGACACAAAAGTGCGCTAGTGGTTGCTAGCAGCAGTAAACGTCATCTCAATTAAAGTAGAATGTTATTTAATTGTAAAATAGCTTAGATTAACCTGTTGACCTCTGTTGACCTCATCCAGAAAGCTAGGCTGAGGTTTTGCCTGCCTAGGAAACCACCATCAATGAGCACAACACCAGACCAAACTGAATTGCTAAAATAATTGGAGTTCTGGAACCAGAGTAGTATATTTCCAACATACTGATTAGAAAGTGTATAGAAATATGATTCTAGTAGCAGCTGTCCATCTGCAACTGACACACTTATATGTGGCTAATTACAATCTTCTATGTCTTGTGTGAACACTGCATAAAAACATTTCAACATGACTTTCTTGGTCAGTCTCTCAAGATGTGAAGAGATACTGCAAACTACTTGTATTTGATAAACACTCATTATTGCTCACTTCAGATCAAAAGGTATACTGTAATCATGTCACCATCAACAGATGCAAACGAAACACAGCAGTATTTGACTGAGGGCTATCATCTCAGAAAGACACCAAGAAATAGAACGAGGGAGAGAGCATTAAAAAAAAATTTTTTTTAAAAAGGAAAACAAATTTATCATCCCATACCCTGGGAAACAAAAACAGTCATAAATCAAGGAGAAAAATGAGGCGCCTTATCTGGCTAACTTCACAGCTAAGGTAGCTTGACTTCTAACAGTCTCAGGAGAATGCCTCCAAGGTTCCCAGGCAGTGCAGCAGTGTTGCACTCCGCTAAAGTGATTATGAGCCAGAAATAAAAAATTAACTTTAAAATGTTGTCCCAAGTAGAGCAAGTTAACTGACTAGAGGAGGGCTCTCCAGGGACAGAAAGAGAAGGAGGCTGAAGGCACAGCAATGTGGAACATCTGAAATAAAAATACAAGTTGTTTTATTCAGTGAGGACTGATTGATGCCACTCTATTAACGCTTGTAAAAACACATTTCTAAAACGTCTTAAAAGTAAGGTATCAAAGTAAAATAAATTCTGCTATAGTGTTTTTTTTTTAATGGTTTAAAAGATGGGATACATTTTTTTTATAATTCCCTTTAACAAAAATTGCAAGGTAGCTTTAAATCTTTTAATCTTCAAATTGCGAGACAATTCATCAAGGCACCTACTAGGGCTGCATCTTAACATAAAAAATTTTCACTTACATGTTTCGCGAGAAACATGTAAAAAAAAAAGTATAATATACATTTGTTTACAATTACATGTCCACACTACAGTAGAGGACTGCAATGGGATCGAGATCCCGTGGGTCCTGCGGAGCCCAACACAAACATTGCGGGAGCAGGCGGTTTTAACAGGGCTGCGGCTAGGAGCGGGCGGTCCAAAACTAGCCAGCGGATCCCGGGATTCAGGAGCGCTGCTCCTGATCGGTGCGGTAACCGACTGTTAGCTTTGCCTAGCTTGGTTTCATAAGAAAATCAACAATGCACACGGAGCATCCAGTTAAACACCAACGCTTTAACACTCCTCAACTCCCTCTCTCTCTCTCTCTCTCTCTCTCTCTCTCTCTCCTTTCCAGGGGTACTGTGCCCCCTCCCTTTCTCCTACGGCGACTTGAGGGATTCAATCAACATGGACTTAATTAAATTAGTCTGAGAGTGCGTTAAAAGACATGGAAATGAAAGGAACTAAAAACAACCTGAACAAAACAAACCACAGCCAACAAAATGTTCTAAAAAAAGTGAAATAAATAAATGAATACAATGTCACGTTGCCCTTATATTGCACTAGAATAACTAATTATTGCACTTGAATGTAATTATAGACTAGAATGTAATTTGTCTACTTATTGACTGACAGGCATGCATATTGTGAATACTACACAGTAAAATAACTAGTTTCCTTGTGGGAGGGGAGAAGACACAAAATCAATGGTCAATCTATTGTCAATCGATCTAATGTCTTGATGTGGAACCCAACACACACACACACTGTGGGGACGGGTAGTAATGGTCAGAAATATACAGGGAGCGGTAGATTAAAAAAACAAAACCCGCACAAGGCTCTACACTACAGTACCTTTGAATATTATATCATGGACATATTTTACCAACAGTGTATGCCTTCCTTAGACAACCCAAAAGCATATTTCTCACAACATTATAATCATTTTCGTAGGTCAATCTTAAAAGACCCTCTTCATCCCTACAATCTACAATGACAGAATACATAACCTACCACAACATGAAAAGCAATTAAAACATAAAAAAAAATGCAATGTGTGTATCAATGCACTATTATTGGGTAGCCAATGAATGCTATGCAATCCAATAAAACAGCTCAGCTATAATTTCTACCTTTACAAAAGATAATAGTTTTGATGGACCGTGCCAGACAGGTGATACTTTAACCATGTTTATTATTTAGGTGGTAGAATGCAGTAGTGGTGTACTGGAATGCCTTGTATTGAAATGTGATTCAAATATTATTCCGCCTTCCTGTTGGTTTAAAGGGATAGTCAAAACTTCAGAAACACATTATTGATATAATGCAGTCCAGTTCAACACCAGTATAAACTGTTGTGCAAACCACAATAATAAACAAAGTTAGATGAATACCTGTCATTATCTTTGAAAATGTAGAATTTGTGGCCAAACTTTATTTGTACTACCTCTAAATCCATTGTTATACTGCTCATTTTAGCCAAACTT
>NC_048407.1:14422285-14469695 GCF_013103735.1 Etheostoma cragini | reverse complement strand
AAATTGAATCTAATCTGATCTAATCCAAACAAAGTTAAGTGAATACCTGTCATTATCTTTCAAAATGTAGAATTTGTGTCTGGTCGGGCGCCTGGTTAGGGCACCTGGTAGAGTGGGCGCCCATATATAGCGGTCTAGACCTTGACGCAGCGGCCACATGTTCGACTCAGACATGCAGCCCTTTGCTGCATGACATCCCCCCCCCTTCCACCTTCCATGTCTAAGCTGTCCTTTAGCAATAAAGGTCTAAAATGACCAAAAATTAATCTTAAAAAAAGAATTTGTGGCTTTGCCGTTATATTTGATTGTATTAGATTTTACAGATTGGCCTCATAAAGTGGCCAATGAATGGATAATTTCTTTATTTAAAAACGGACATTTGCATGTATATTTTATACTTATGACAATAGTACAAGTATGATCGGTTTAAAGAATTGTGCATCTGTGTGTGCAGTACACGGGTGCCAGGTGTATCCAAGGTTTATTAAAAACATTGGTGTAAGGAAGCGGATTGCTAAACGCTACCTTATGTTAAAGCTAAACTGAAAAAAATAAAATAAATATGTGGCCTTAAACCTGAAGGTCAGTTTTAATATAAAATCAAAAAACCATTTCCACTTGTTTGTCATATCCATTTATCAAATCCATTTAATACAATTACATCATGTAGCCTTGCTGGTCCTGTGGGATATTACAGTGTCCTCTCATCACAAAAAGGGAGAGAGATAGAATATCTGAGGTGGGTAAGGTATACAGGGGTCAGAGGCAAGAGTCACAGGGCAACTCTCTGGAGCTGCAGGAAGTACCAAATTACCTTTAAGTCTCGCTGCTTTGCTGTAAAGAACCCAATGAGGGAGCACATAAGTTTGTCAGCCAATACTAGAAGAATGCAAACAGTTTATATGGGATAGAAGCAGTAAGTGAGAATTTTTGGGTACAAAAGTGCCAAGAAAGTGACAGTGAACAGCATCCAAAAACAGTGGCAGACAAAATACCTTTTACTGCCAAATCAATCCCACAACTCAGGAATGGAGGGGCTACCGCTGTCGGCCCACTGTTGCTAGCCAAGACAGATTTATAGTCAAGTCAGACTATGTCATTATACATGAGCCTGCCTGTCCATTTTATCAGTGGTGACTTAAGTAAAAGTCAGTGCCTAAAGGCCACGTTTCCTCAAGGTTCACACAGGTGAGGGTCCCATAAACAGTTTTATGGGAGTTCATGTAACCAGCTAATCATCCGACCGTCTAGCCATCCTCCTTTTCGTGTATGTACATGTAATAACACAATTCCTAGAAAATAGACATGTTTACATAGTGCAGCTCTCGGTCTTGGAATTCTAAAAATAGATATTGCAACAATCAATGGAAAATCACAATTCCTCTCCACTACTCACACTCTCTTCCTAAAACAGGTTCACCACAATGACGCAGACAGATCACACTGTTCAATAAAAATATTAGCAATTGTTGTTTTCTTCAACCATCAACCCTGTTGTTGCCATTATACATTTTATTGGCAATCCTCTCATTATCCAAGTCCTCAAAACCATTTGTAGACCCTGCATGTTCTATAAGGAGGTGGATACAGGCAAATAGAGAGAAATATGGCAATAACCAAGAGTTATGGATGAATATGTAAAAAACACCAATTGTCATCTTTTATATCACAATTGTTTTTAAATGACCTCTACAATCTATTGAGTCTTTGTTTTCATATTCCCCTTTAGTCACATATATTACACAAGTTAATATTGTCACTAATATTTTAATCAAACAAATTTCTCATCAAAAAAGTTAACGGATGAACATACCGCCTTGAATATGTTTGCCTAATTCAAGTTATGAAGCATATCTGCCCCTGGCAGTGTTTGCACATGTTTGCTATTGCCATTAATTCTAATCCTAAACAAAGCAAGGCTTACAAAAAGTGGATCGATCATGATTAATAGCTCTTAACAAGAAATTTCTATTTTCTGTCTTGATAGAGCTGTGATACAAGAGGTTCTAGAAAACTCTGAGGTGTGTTCTTTAGCTCCTACATCCATGTGCCATCACTCATGCACTACTGTGTAAGTAGGTGGGAGAGAGCAGCAGTGGGTGGAGTGCTGTGAAGATGAACCTGGCGGTATGAAGGCTTTATTAGCCATGAGAAGGCTTAGACCTAGTAAAAACCAATGAGATGAGAGATTCTAGCTGTGTTAACGTTTAAAGCTATAGTGTGCAACTATTTGATATTAATGAACATCCATTACATCCAAGCCATTGCCAAATTAGTTGACACAAGGCTCATAAAGCCTGTCAGCTCCCCAGAACTCTCTCTGTACTTCTCAGTATGGCTATGTTTACAAAAGGGTCTAATCTGGAGACTTTCAAGCGCAGCAGCTCTTGTGATGTGTTTTACATCACAAGAAAAGGACAACAGTAATGTTCATCTTTTCAGACGAAGAGGGTATCAAAATTACAAGATAATCAGAAAATCCAAATTCTGAAAAGATCTTGCTGCCATCCTAATCCTAAATAACAAAATCGATATCAGTGTGCTTTTCAATCTCCACAAAAGATGCTTTCTGTTCTTTTGCGGTTTGGCAGAAACTGTTGGATTATGTAATGTACGTCAGTTTGACTTGTCTTCCGATTCTTCAGTCAATCCTTAGTTGATGGAAAATCCCTTCTCAACACTGGCCTAGTCATAAAAAAGGACAAGTAGAATCTTCACCACATCCCGCATTCTGCACAATGATGGTTTTGTCCCCATTGTCAAATACAGCTGGGTCGATCTAGGGTAAAACTCCCTAAATTTTCCCTGAAGAGCAACTGACTAACTCTGGCAACTCAATAACGCCCATTGAGGATTAGGATGGCAGCAAGATCTCGGTTGCAGCTGTTGCCAGGTTCCTGCTACACTCCCTGCTAAACCCTGCTACGCTCTCGGTGCCCTGCTGTGTCCTGCTGAACCCTGCTGCATCTCGCCACATCCACCTATGATCTGCTATGCCACTCCACACCCTGTAACACTCTGCAACGCCCTAGTATGACATAAACTCCTATGACTACCATTGCTAGTCACTGTTCTATTATTGTGACTACCCCCAACCGACACCGTCAGACACAACCCACCAAGAGCCTGGGTCTGTCAGAGGTTTCTTCCTAAAAGGGAGTTTTTCTTCACCACTGTCGCACTAATTGCTTGCTCTTGGGGGAAATACTAGAATTGTTGGGGCTTTGTAAATTGTAAATTAAAGTGTGGTCTGGACCTACTCCATCTGTAAAGTGCCTCAAGATAACTTTTGTATGATTCGATACTATAAATAAAATTGAACTCTTTGGGGATATCATGCCGTTTCAACATGTTTAGCTTCAAGTATGTGCAATATTCTTTTCATTTGAGGTATGCACAGCTCTTTAAAGCCTTTTTCAGCAACTTCTGAAGTAATGTGATCATGAGTATCTTACAGTCCATCTTGATCTTCAGTATCTGCCTCTCTGAAATGGTTTTTGAAGACCTGAGTTTATTGAGGGTGGCAGCAAGTGTCCACATGTTAATACCCAGGATAAAAACGCCACTGATGGGGGGGGGAGCTGATTTGCAACATTGACTCTTTAGCATTGCTAGCTTGCAGTGCCTCTCCCATCTTTGAAATATCAAATGGAATTCAACAATTTCCATGTTCCAGTCCTGGTCCTGGTATTTTTCGATCCATCCCGCACACAAGAAATGATCTGCACTTTCCTGGCAATTGCACATATTTACATTTCTCTGGCATGCATTCTTCAACGTAGAGAACACTCGAAATGTTATTCTAGTGATCTACTTTAACGCTAATTTCAACTAAAACAAAAGGATTTTATCAACCAATCTTAATCAAACCTGAAAATAGCTATTTACAAATTCTGTAAAAACCTGTATTATATCGGATATTAATCGTGAAAATGGCTGTGATCAAATCATGTGGGTATGGCAATAGGAGGTGGTAGAGTGTGACCAAGTCATTGAAGAATAAATATACAGTATGAGCTTTGATTTTGACTGCTTTTAAAGCGGTTCCCGGCAGAGTATATGATAATGTGAAAAGAAATTGCTAATCCCCAACCACCGACAGAGAGAGCCCAAAGCAACAATCTAAATCTTAGAGGGAGGCTACCAAAACAAGACTGCCAGGGATCTGCCCATCAACGTAGCTTAAATAGCACCAGAAGAACGATCACTCCCTTTAGTCCGATTTACTTTGCACTACAGTAAACATACCTTTACAAAACTAGCCATCCTACCACAAAAAAATATTAGACCCTGGATGTGCCTTATTACAGTGTTGTATGACTATAGAATTGCTAGCATGGTTACGTCTGAATGAATGAACAAACTGTTTCCAATGTAAAGGATTAAATGTGTAAATTACATAATTGCCATTCTTATTACCTGCACACATATGACAAATATTTGGATTGATAAATGGAAAGAGGCCTGGGTGAAGGAGATGTGAACACAAATTAAATATAGGAATCCTTGATATGGCATTGCACACTTGCATTTAGGTTGACAATAATGTGCCCACAGAATAATGGAAAAGTGATGTTATAAAGTTATATTATTTATATTGTGCAGACAAACAAAGTAACTGACAGCTGGAGCACTTTTATTGTAAGGCTTGAATGTACATCTTGTTAGATGATCAGCACAAAGAATGAGAAAATAGCTTGACAAAAACCTGTGTTGTTATAAAAAGTCAACAACAAAAGACTATGGATTAAGTCATCTAAGACTCCCTAAGGGGCACTGCAATACAAAACATCTCATTGACAATCTTAAAAGTCTGCTGCTCACGCTGCTTAGGGTGGGCTGAAGCAAGAAATAATGCTTTGCAAACAGTTTAAACAATTTCCCTTAGATGATTCTGGATCAGTTATGGATAAATTCAGTAATTAAGCTCTGGTTTTTTTTGTTCCTAGTGGAGCATTTTTGAAGTTGCTACAGCAGCTCTGATTCACACCTCAGTCTGGCATCTTCACAGCCACAAGCCCTAAGATTCACAGTATGGGAGCTGCAGATCTGTTTACTTTGCTACTTGACACTATTTAATATCATTTTCAATTGTTATCATTATACTGTACAATAATATGAAAATTCTATTAATTTTGAAAAAGAAATACAATTTTAAAACAAAAAAGAATTACAAAAGAGACAAAAGTGAGGCCACTAGAACTAAAGAAAGAAAGCCCATTCCTTTGCTATGATCATGTACTGTACCTGACAGGGTTGCTGGTAAGAGACACCCGCAGTGAGTCTAGACAGGCAAACAGACGTTCGTCCATTACCCCCGACTTCAGCTCTCCCAGGAATTCCTGGGGAGATATCTGATGGCTGCTTCTCAAACTACCCTGAAAGAAAGAGGGAGAAGAAATCTCTTATGTGCAGTCATGGGAAAAGAGACAAAAAGTCGAAATAATCAGTATACTGACAAAACAATGTTAACAGATTTTTAACAGTCAATCGCAAAATCACATATGTGGATTCCTTTCCAGTACATGTCTCTTTAGAAACCTGAAGATCTATCTAGATTCATGTCTAGCATACTTGAAATACATTTCATTCTACTGTAATAATCCCCATCAGATGAGTTTGTATACTTTAAATGCCATTTTCCTCCACATTGTCTGCTTATGTCCTGGATGTGGAAGCCCCCTTACTGGAATACTGAATATAATGATATTCCATAATAGTTTGTATTTTGAGTTACCTGCCACCAGAATTTTGTAATTTCCTTGCAATAAATACAGCTGCTTTTTTCAAATAAATTGATGCCTTAAATGTATCAGAACGCGGGAATTGAAGTCCGTTACACTTAACATTCCCTGTTTAATAGATTTGAGGGGGGGGGGGGGGGGGGGGGGGGGGGGGGGGGGGGGGGGGGGGGGGGGGGGGGGGAGAGCCATGTACCTCCTGTCCATTAACAATCTACATGCATCTTGCCAACTACTGAATATATCTGTACATAGTCTCTTCTTTTTTTAATAGTTTAGGAAGACAGCAGTGAGACAATTAAAGCTGACGCTTTTCTGTGTTTTTAAGTGGGAGGGGGGTGTAGAGAGAAAGTACATCATCAGGTAAACAAATGCAAGTGTAGGAACAGGCTGGTCCCCATAGTAAATGGAGATTTAACCCCTCAGGCAACTTTTGAGGGATGTCTGATTAAAACAAAAATAATAAACAACTCGTCTTTGCCAGAAATTGTGCCAACTTATTAGCCAGAAAACATTTTAAAAAACTAAAACTGCAAGCAGTTATGACCGGGGTCCAAGCCTCATTGCGGCAGTCATCCCGATGAGAGTCGACATCGGTAAACTGGCGGAGCGCGCAAAACCGGAACCCAAAGCAAAACTTGGGGAGGCAAGTGTCAGGAAATACTGATAGGTGTGAGCCGCAAGGTCTGTGGTACATTGCCATTACAAATATTCCAGAGCCCTGAAGAACTTTTGACAACCTCTCGTCAGTCTGATTTCATTATCTATAAAAGCTTGTAAAACCTCAACCCTGTTGTCCAAAGTTAATCTTTACCACCTACCAAATTTGGTACAGAGCCTCCGGGCGGCATGCCAAACAATCACCATAGGTTTAGTGTGGATAGCATTTACTGTGGCAGAGATGTTGTAATAGCAAATTTCCCATTTAAATGCATTGAATATTTAGACAAATAAATGGAAATTATAGCGCCCCCTAAAGGCCAACATTTGCTAAATTTGGTTCAGAGCATCGTGGAGAGTAGCAAAACACTGCTCCAAGTCTTTTGCTGATAACATTTCATTTGGGCAATTTATTATACAATATGCGTTTGGTAGCTTACTAGAAAAAACATTTTGGGTCATCAAATGCGCATACTTAAACGTAGTAAAAATCTATGAATAACTTTTTGTCGAGACCATCTGGAGATGCTACGTACCGGGTTTTGTGCAGATCTGTCGCACGGCCTAATACGAGTTTGAAAAAGTTGGTTTCAGACGATGTTGAAAAAAACTTAGCAGAAATGGTTGTGGCCTATATCAGGTGACTTGGCTTGATTCAGTGAACACGTGGATGTAAAGGTATTTAACGTGCGATGTGTAATGTGGGCAAAAACTATTTGGTAAGTCAGGTCAACTACCCATTGTACATCTACCCTGTTCATTTCAAGTAATTCCCTTTGGGTTTCATAGGTCACGCCCACATCAACCAATCATTACCCCACTGTAAGGGGCGCCTCCTGAGGGCCTAGATGGTACCCATCAAATTTTTGAAAAAAAAAAAAGAAAAAGAAAAAAAGAAAAAAATCAGATGAGCAGTTCATGAGAACCATTCATGTGGATTTATTTTTTTTACAGCCTCAGACGGTCTTACTAAGGAATAATCTAAAGTTTGGCTTTGACAGCATTTATTTTGGCCAATATATGGCAAAGTTGGCGTTTTCATAGTTAGCTAGCATAATAATGCGCAATTTTTATTCTATAAAAATTCTTTTTACAAAATATTGTTAGATCGGTCTGGAGATGCTATGTGCCAAGTTTTGTGCAGATCAATTGCACGGTCTAGAAAGAGTTTGAAAAAGTTGGTTTTCGATAAATCTTGATTTTTCACACAAAGTCTAGGCAGAAACGATAGGGCCAAACGCGTTTTCTGTGCAATAGCGCCAGTGGTGGAAGTGGGTCAATTGTTGCCTGAGGCCTTTGCGGAGTTTTGGACCAGTCCCGAAAATGGCACACCGCCACCATGGACGGTTTTGGCTGTAGCGTGAGTTTTACGTGGAGAGAAATAATGGAGGAGATGGAGGAGTCCTTAGAAAAACAATAGGTTTCCACAGCACCTGCAGTGTGAACCGCGGCAGCAAAGACCCTCGGGCTTGGACCCTTAATAAAAACATATGAAGGATTATCTGAGCTCTCTGTTATGCAATGTGAGGTAAGTTGAGCATTGTTCAATATGGGTGTGACGAGACACTAAACTCACGAGACAAGACAAGTCACGAGATCGAGACGAGAGTTTAACACTATTTCACAGAAAACAACAATGAAGAAAAAAGACTGGAAAAATAGTCCTTTATTCAATCAAAAGTCCCAAAATGAGAATCGAGCACTGAAAGGTTTTGACACAACTCAGATTTCTTACAAGAGACACTGTTACTTATTCCATATGTGCGTGGAGAGCCTCTTTACTCAGAGAACCAAAGTTGAATTGTACATTGTACAGCAGACAGAGAGAAATTAAGCGTATTTTACTATCGTTTCACTTTGATTACGTTCTAAAATACAAATAAATTACCATCAAACACTCAACAGATAATTTTTGTAAAGACAGATGCTCTTTTCTCCTCCTCTGCATTTTATTAATTGCAGCATTAAACAAGGACGTAGGCTAATCTAGTATCGATTTATGAACATTATAGGATTAACGGAGAACATTTTTCTTTGTTATTAGAAGTGAAGTTTTGCTGTCTGCTTCCCGAGTCCTTTTGACAGAGAAAGAGAGTGGTCTGCACAAGACCGTGCACAGTGACCTGTGAGCATGTTTGTGTCGGCCGAGAGAGAGAGAGAGAGAGAGAGAGAGAGAGAGAGAGAGAGAGAGAGAGAGAGAGAGAGGGTTTTCGGGCTTGCTTTGCAAAAGACTGGGTCAACTTTGGAGGACAGGCGGATGACCTTCTATGCTAATTTCAAGGCTGTTGCTCTGCACCTGTGTGCTGATATCGCGAGACACTTTACCTCGTCACACCATTATTGGCTAATATCTGTAATATTTGGAAAGAACAGTTGATTCAAGTTATTAATTAAAATGTTACGCTATAGCTGTTGTTAAGGTTGGCTGTCTTTTAATTATAATTCAACTAAGTATCACAGACCAAACCAAAATTAACTATAAACATACTCAGGGTTAGATATTTAACGGAGAATCACCTGCAAAGGGTGGTCTTCCAAAGATTCTATTCTTAAGGGCAAGATAAATCAATGTGAGCATTTTTTGCTCTGGGAGAGAGAGAAAATGATCCACAGTTTCCATTTCTTTGGAAATGTAATAGTTTTTCTCTCCAACTCCAACAGTTGTATCTCCCTCTATCAAGAGCTGTCTGCTTTGAGGGTGAGTAAAGGAAAAGCTTAGGACTAAGTGCTGAAACTTTGAAGGACCAATCAACAGTGATAGCTAACTCACAAAATCTAATCTATTATCTTCAAGCACTCAAAAAGGTTATTGAGAATTAATACCAAACCTCATCCATCATGCCACAATACTGTAGCCTATCAGACAAGGCATTCACAGCAAGTAACATCTCAAAACCAATGATGATAATTGGGATTGTGTTTATTAATGAAGCCGTAGCCGTCAAATAAAAACAAAACTGTACAATGTTGTTACATCTGCATTGAATTAATATACAAATAAGGAAATTTCACTGGCTACACAAACCCCAAATTACACAAACTTAATTTATAAAACGTAATTCTAAAAAACAGTACAGAGTATTACTGACAACCCTTTCAGAGATAAAGTAGGCTGCTTGCTGTACCTGAGCATGGGGATTATTATACTGATATTGATTGATTATTGTAGACCTATGCCGAACTATCTTCAACCTGAATAAACAAATAATTTTCAAGACAGGTTATTAGTTATTACTGATGATATAGTATGTGTGCTTTGTGTAAAAGAATTATCAATGAATAACCTATTTAATATTTTCTCAATGATGAAAATGACTAGTAGGCCCTATCATTGTTGTCTGTGAAGCTTAGTTCCACAATAGTAAACGCAAATATGAAAGACAAAGACAAACTGCACTCTGATGGAAGACAGACAGAAAGTCCAAGCTATGATTTTTTGGTTAAACTTGTGGTTAAATTTGGTGAATTATTTAATACCGTTCCATTTGTTAGTGGATTTAGAGTGGTACCAATGCATGCCTGTTTTCCCGTTTATTTCATATTTTCATATTTCCCATAGTCTTCATCACAGCAGCAAAAGTGAGCTCACTACAAACTCATATACAACCAAGTGAAATCGTGTTCAACCCGCATTCATTTTTCTTTTTTTAGGGGGCTTTTCCTTTTATAAGGTGTGACAGTGAATAGACAGAAAAGGGAGAGATGGGGGATGCCAAAGGGCTGCAGGTCGGATCTGAACCCGGGCCGCTGCCGGACTCCGCCTACAGAGGGCAAATGCTTTTACTGAGTGAGCTAGAGGCCCCCCCCCACGAGTCAATTCTAACGCGTTTAATGTTTCAAATTAAACAAAGAGAAATGATAAAACACATTACGTGCGACAGCACTAAATGGCACGATAATTTTCATAATCATAATGAACATACCCATATAGATAGCTGACTATGCAATTTGCTAAGATAGGGACAGAGGCAGCCTGCTGCTGGCACTTACCTGTACCTCCTGTTGATGTGACGTTAACTCTGCTGTCTGTCCCTTATCATGAAAGCTGTGTGAGCTTTTTTGCATTTCACTGCATCAGTCTCGAGAGAATTGGCCATCTTTTCTTATACTTTTTCCCACCCACCTTTCTCCTTTAATTGGAATTCGGCTTGCAGCTCAGGCAGGAAAATTGTACGTTGTTTGTCCTGACCTGATCCAGTTACAAATCTGGGTCTGCAGCCAGGGACCAATCACAAACTGGCTAGTAGGCTGACACTTCAGTTTTTTATTTTTATTTTTTATACACGTATTATAAAGGTGATCATATTAACGCCCATGCTGTTGACTGTTCATATTGCTTTGTAAGACTTTCTTATTTTGTGCCGATCGCCGTCGGTTGGACGGCCGTTCTGGACTTTTCCAGAACGCACAGGTTGTCAGTCCATACCTGAGCTTAGAGGGGGAGATCATGATAAAAAGCTTCTCCAACGGGAAACTTTTTAGATTCAGTTTTTAAATACAATGTTTCCCCATGGTCTTAATGAAGAATTTGACATCAAACCATTCTTAAAAACATGTTAAGAAATGGTCTGTTCCTGCATTCACCACATTGTAGCAGGTTTTATGAAGGTGTGGGATTAATGTCCTTTAATTGTTTGAGGTAGGCTTGTACATGGAACTCTTCCTCCATTGATTATTTTTCTTGTCCTTTTCTTTTTTTGTTGATAGCCTTGTTACGTACTCCTTCGGGATTTTGAATTTTAACAGCCCTCTTTTGAGTATAAGTTTGTTAAAAGCCTTTATGAAAGGGTTCTTTTAACTGAGTCATAAGTGGGGCTATTGCGCTTTTTAGACCTAATCGAACTAATTGAAGTCACACGTTGGGTCATCTGATTGTAATGTATACATATAGCCCTTTGTCAAAAGAGTCCACCACTTGCCTGAAAAAGGCCCAGTAGAGTCAAAATGTTGCCTTTGTATTCAATGGTTGCAGCTTAAAGCAGAGTTGCGGACAATACATTTTTTCACTTTAGTATTTCTTATTTGTCCTGCACCTGCCAGAAGGTTGAATGTGCACAGTTACTTTTACATAATCCCATCCTCAATACAGTTTTTGTGTATTTACACAAATGTGTCCCAGTGCAGGTGTAACTACATCTCCTAAAGATAGCGAGGCAAGAAAAAAAGACACTGGCATGTAATCCAATTTACTCCGTTTTTGATATTGAATAATCAAATTAAATTTTCATCCCCATTCTCTCTCGGGCAAAGTGCCAAGTGAGACATAATTTTTCATTAAAGAAATAGATGGAAAGATAGAATATGTGCCCAAAGTACAAGGACAATTATAAGGTTTTAAAAATACATGACAGTCAAACACATTAAATCATCTAACTAAAAGGTAAGCAGCAAAAAATAGGAAGTAAAATTAAGTTAAAAAATGTGTTTCAAAACTTACAGTTTTAGAGGCAGTAAAAACATACTGGATGACCATTTCTCTCTTTGTGTTCAGGTCCTTCTCTCTCAAAGGAGTCTTTTTTTCCTCATTCAAGTTCATGTCCTCCTGAAAGAAAAGAAAAGAAAAAACAGGAAGAGGGTAGACGTCTTATTGAAATGTTAATCTTATTTAGAATGCAATATTCTTGTTTTAAGAGATTTTAACACACCTCTGGCGACAGGACTTGATTTGTTTTTTCTCCACAGCGTCTTAATAATACAATACTTTAGCAATATTAGCTTTGGTCCAAAGTGTGTGAGCAGATTTATTTTTCAACGAAATTAAAAACAAATTCTCCATTAAATGCTTTATTTAGATTTAGTTATTCATTTGCCATATTGGCCAAAACATCTTAGCCTGTTCCTATAAGAGTGTTGTAGTAATGGGTGCAGCCGGTTGGACCAAAATGAGTCGTCAGCTGTTTGGCTGGCAGTCAGCACTCACAGAAAGCTTTGCAATAGGGCTGCAGCTATCCATTCCTTTAGTAAATTGAGTATTCTACAGATTATTCCATTGATAATCAGATAAATACTTTCGCTTTATAGTAAACATATTTACTACTGCTGTTTACTTGTATATACAGAAAAAAGTAACATTTTACATTGCCAAATTGCATACAATGACAGGGATACTGTAGATGCTAATATGTTTGATCACAGGCGCATTGGGCCACCAAAACCCTTTAAATGTCATCTTTTTCACCCCCTTCCCCTTCTTGCCTAAGGCTCTTTGCACTGGATATGCAAAACAGCTGTTCACTAACCTGAGGGTGAATGTTACGGTACAAAGCTTACAGCAGGTCCATTCAACTATACTGTCCCGGGGGACACATTTTCAGAAGCCTAATACTGAGTGAGGAGAAAGAAGACCGGCATGGTCCGGTGACATCATTCACATCATTATTAAGTAGCAAACAGCTTTTGTTTACCAACGACTACAAAGCGACTGCTTTCCTTTTAAATTGCGTGTAAAACATTGCTTTTTGTAAAGTTGCATGCTGTAGTTGTGTGAAGCAGCGCGGTGGACGAGAGCAGCAGACGTGTATGCTACCTTGTGTCCGGTTTGTTCCGTGGAATGGATGAGTAGCATACACTGGGTGTTTTCTACTGAGATGATATAGCAACGTGTTTGCAGCTTTAAACGATCCCAAACTTTGTCGTTTTCTCTCGTCTGTCTCTTCTCTTAGACCCTCACTATTTTCGTCCTTCACTTCTAATTTTTGTATTGTGTTTGTAATCAAATTATTCGAGGAATTGTTTCTGTCCTATTTTGCAAGTTGTCTACTATCCCATGTTGAGTGTTTTGAATGCCCATTAAGGACATACATTCCTAACAAAAACGAGTGGAAGTCATCTCCCAGCATCTTTACAGCGGTTATATGTCAAGCAGCAATATGGTTTCATGGAATGTCCTAGTAGAAAATAGCAAGCCTAAAACAGGCATACCGTAATAGCATTGTTCCTCAAACTCACCACTTTCACAACAAAGGAGGGAGCATTTGACTTGAGAACAGGGTAAAAGAGTGTCTATTATTAGAGCTGAAAGAGTTGAAAGCTGTGTCATATTTGTCATCTATTCTATTTCATCAAGAAAAACCAAATGTTAAAAAGTGTTAATTATTTTGTTTTCATTGATTTCCTGTATTGTTAAATAAATGTGAGAATACATTCAAAACACAGTGCATGCCCTCCTTGTAGTATTCAGTGTTCCTGTTCTAAAATCTTCAACCATATCTTAAGCACTCAGTCGCTGTGGTTGCCCTTCAATCAAATGTGGGTTGTACATGTTGTGTTATTGCACTTAAAAAAACAACATACCATCATCTTTTCAAACAGAGCCAAGATCTCTTTTTCCGAGGTGATCTTGGATGAAAGTTCCTCAAACTGATGTGAGGTAGATGATGAAGAAATGGACCAATCATTCGTATTGTGTTTAGACTGCGATAGGGGTGGCCGCTCCTTTTTACTACCCGGAATCCGAATACTGGCGAATCTGTCCAGCTGTACAGAGAACAGGGAGAATACAATTAAAATAGGGAGAAGTGCACAAGAACTTTCCATGCCACGTTAAAATACGTAAAAAAAAGTCTGTTAGATTATGAGCATGTAAATGGTTAATAATCAGAACAGAGTCGACAAAACAATTACTCTAAACAGACTAATTAATGGGTTAGCAAAGCAACGCCATTAGTGTGAACAAAGCACATACAATACACAGAACATCTGTTTAACACATGTTGAGTAAAGCCCCATCTAGATAACATGTACAGTCAACAGAGACATTATTAGTGAGTGAGAAAAGCAGCCTGTGCTCGGTTGTGTGAATGAATCCAATGTCTGGCATTGAAGACCAATTTCATTGCTACTCAAAACAGGCAGATTTGATGTCTTTTAGTAAAATCATGTTAGATGTTGCAAAGATTAACAACCATGAGAAGAGAAACCAAACCAATTCCTCAAATCTTACCACATCATCTGTGATGTTTCTAAAGGGTAAGTGCTACAGGTGGGGAACAGAAAAAAACAAGTCAGGATACAAAAAGCAACTGCATCAAATGTTATAATTGTGTGTGTGTGTGTGTGTGTGTGTGTGTGTGTGTGTGTGTGTGTGTGTGAGATATACATTATATATTGTATATCCCAGCCTAGAGCAAATCATTGTGATGTTATTTATTAACTCATATCGTTGATTTATGACTACTTAAGAGTTTTGATTCTCTATATTCTGCATCATAGAATTCCAAAGTCACTAGTGATCCTTTGGATTGTAATTTATAGTCAAAACCTGCTACAATGTTAAATAAAGCTGCAAAGATGAAACGATTAGTTGTGAACTTTTAAATTAATTGCCAACTATTTTGATAATCGATTAGTTGGTTTGAGTCATTTAAGACAAAGCTGATTCCAGCTTCTTAAATGTGAATATTTTCTAGTTTCTTCCATCCTCTGGGACAGTAAACTGATTATCTTTGAGTTGTGGATAAAACAAGACATTTGTGGACGTTATCTTGGGCTTTTGGGAAACATTTTTCCCTATTTTCTGACATTTTATAGACCAAACAACTAATCAATTAATCAAACAGATTAAATTAACCATGAAAATAATTGTTAGTTGCAGCCCTCATGTTAAGGTATTCAGTGACTATCAAGGCTCTGGTCCAAAGGCTTAAATGGAACCAATGTATGTCAACTAAATGAAACCGCACAGTCACCAGGAGTCGGCACAATCATCACCAAGCACGATGTGTGGGTGCCAAACTTTCCCTGCAAAAAGAAAATCATTTCGGGGCACCCAGCAGTGCAGTTTAGGAGATTATTGAACATATGTTAAAACGTCTAAACCCAAGTGAGGTGATAGGCAACATCGCCGACACTAGTCATTTAAACAGAAGTGCTGCTAAAAATGACTTCTGTTATAAGCCCTGTCTGCAAATTAGAAAGGATCCACTTGTGCAGTAGAAAGGCGATTGGCAGTTGGCCTGTTGTTATCTGAGAGTACCAGCTACCTCAGTGCCTGCTGAGCAAGTTGTCTGCTGCTTTTTCTGCTCTGGCACTTTTTTTTTGTTTGTTTGTTTTCCTGTAGACTTCTTTGGGCAAAGTTGCCATCCGTATTTTAAACTTGTGTGAGGAATAATCCTAATAAGAAACTGGAAGTCAATACAGAAATTATTCAATTAAACACATTCTTAATGAAATGCTGAATGAAAACCTGACATAGATAGGTTGCGTCTCCGTCGAGCATATTAGCAGACCGTACAGTACCTCAGGCAAAGAAATCAATAGACACCAGTGTTTAATTAATACAAAATCACCTGGAATAAAATGTGTCAACCTGTCAATGAACCATCCCCTCTAATGTGTGTTCCAAAATTATCATCACACATTTTTTTTCAAAATGTGCTTGAAAAGAAAAAGACTGAAGTGTGACATGAGAGAATAATTATCAAATAACCCACCATATGCCGACTATAGGAATTATTTTTGTCTCCGCTGATCAGCTTGACAATTGGTCATACTAATTGGACACAGCTGTCAAACTTTTACCTCATATGCCAACAGCTTGACAAACTATGCTAGAGTAGGCAATAGGCACGGATTTTGGAACAGCATGAACTGTGATGAACCCCAACTATAAGACATAACTATTCTAAATGATTTGCTTCATAGCTTAGATGTTTAAAGGGGTCAAATGCACTTCTCTACGTACGGTCAACATTAAATGCCTAAGATATTGTGAAGTGAATTACCAGTGAATAAATATCACTAGTGAATTAGGCTATATGCAGTAAATTATGAAATAATTCCCTTTCCCTTTTTGTTGTTGCACACTAGGTCTAAACGATTCAGGGGAAAATCAGAATCACTTAAGTATGAATTGATATCACGATTCTTTGTCACAATTCTTTCTCACAAAGAGTAATGTTTATTGTAGAGACTGACCGATAAAGGATTTTTAAGGCCGATACCAATTTAAATATTTGGTTATTTAAAAATTTGATATATCGGCGGATATATATATATTTTTGTAAATCCAGAAACGCGTAACAAAACATTAGTTATCTGTAGTTTTTTGTAAGTTCTCATTAAGATAATACGATAATTTGTTTTATTGTGACAACAGAAGAGATGAACATCAAATTGTATTAAAGTTCTGATAAATAAAATGTATAAAAATACAAACTTAAGATATGAAACTTAAAGTGCTTTGAACAAAAACTAAGAGTGTTGGCAACAGGGACATCGCCCTCTGTTTTGTTTTTATTTATTTTTCAAATCGGCCATTATAAAATGCCGATACCGATAGATTGGGAAAATGCCTAATATCAGCCCGCCAATATATTTGTCGGGCTCTAATTTATTGCACACATGAATTATGAAAAAAACTAAACAAACAGACAGTACCACTACCAAACAGATGTTTTGGGCACCTATAGCAGACTGCGCGTCACCACAAGCCTGTGAACATGGAGGCTTCAATGAAGCGAAGGGAGAGCATCGCTGGAGTCATTCAGCAAAGTAACTTTCAACTATTAAAGTCAGAAGAAATTTGCTTTGATGGGAAAATAAACTAACAACTAGAATACTACAATAGATGCTAATTTATTCCTATTTATTAATGTTTGACACTGCTCCCTTTACACCCCAACCAGATTTTTTGGGGAATCACATTTCAGCTCTAATTTAGCTATCCATCCATCCATCTGATGGGATGACATTTCACTGGAATTGTACCCAATACGATTTCATGTGACAAATAAAAACTGATTGATAAAATGACATATCCTTCTGACACTGCTGGTGTACTTCACTTCTAAATTAATTCATTTCTAGTTACTTTTTTGAGCACCACAATTTAGTTTATAGCTTATTAACACTAGACATGTCTTAATCTTTTCAGAGCTTAAACTGACAACCAACTGATTTTTTTTTACAATGAACAGTCCTTCTCATCCAAGAACGTTAGGATAAATGTTCCATTGTCTTCACTTTTAGAACGCTATGGTTGAAAATAGCCGCTGAACTTTAAGTGGCCGTTAATGCCAAATCTACTATCTACCAATTACAGTGGATAGAGTGGTATCGCAGTGCCACCTATTGAGACAACTAAATGAATGAAAGCTCCCAATTGTGAAAGAAATCTGTATAATGTTTTTTCAGTTATGTGTTATAACAGTTACACATTCTAAATGTTGCAAGACAGACCAATGTGATGAGAGAAGGGGACTAAAGGTGTCAATAGTACACCGTACCATCACAGATACATGCACACTATGTTCTTTCAGTAAGAATAAGTAACAAGATGTTATTTGGTATGTGTATTTTTGACAGTTAGACAGGACAAAACCGTAAGGAGAGCATTGTTTAGAAATGCAAGGCTCTCCGGGAGGCAACATGGCATCAGTGTACTGTTTTTTGTTTAGTATATTAAAAAGAAGAACCAGAACTAACACCTTTGAAACTGTGCAGTTCAGCTACTCACATGAGGATGCTTCGCTTTTCACTCCTGTGGACAACAGGGAAAAGGTGCTGCAAAGAGCCTGTCAACAGCTCAAACAGTTTTCAGTGTGTTTTCTGCTTGTATGGCTTTTATTTTGAAGTAGCCACAAAAATTCCTGATTGTGTGCTTTGCAGTATCTTAGCGTAGTTTATATATGTTTTAATTGGTTCAAAGTTTAACAAAATAATCTCAACCCTAGGTAAATTTACTAGATGTTGCTCAGTTGTCATGGTAATAACCCCGTTGTCATCATAGTCAAAAGATTACAGGTGTTCATATGTAGGATTGAGCATCGAGAACCGGTTCCAACTTGGAATCGTTTAAAAAAAATGATCACGATTGTTTGGAAGACTTGGTTTCAAATTCAATCATTTGTTCCAAATTTAATTTAGTTTTGGTTTCTGTCGCAGCCATGGAGCCCAGTAAGCTGCACTCTAGTGTGGCTTTATTTTAGCTTGAAAAAACACAGAAAATCTGTAAATCCCCATTGAATCAATATAAAACTCTTATTACTTGTGGAATAAGAATGTGACCACTTTTAACAGAACCCCTCAAAGAGTGGAAATTGAGAAATTGATAAGAACCGGAGTTGAAAGGAACAATCGGAACTGGAATCAGAAATGTAAAAATCTAAACGATGCCCAACCCTAGTCATGTGGGACGTTATGAAGGAGAATGGTCTTTAAGAACCTATGTCACCAGCCTGCATCCACACCAAAGACCATCATTGAACAGAGACAAGGATATGTTCTTAATTTAAGACAACTGGCCCATCTCCATGACAACTGCGCAAACATCTGCTGAGCAAAACCATGAGCTGCTGTTGAAAGCTCCAGACAAAGCTAGTAAGTGGACTTGGAGATAAAATGATTTTGTCAAAAATAGATTCCTTTATATTACTTAATTTGTTTTAACAGTTAAAAGCCCAAAGCCCTTAATTTTTGTAAACTGTAGTGTGCATATGTCGGCATTAACCCCGTTCAGCCAGACAGAGTGCTAGGATGCAGGTTAAATGCACATTTCTGAATGGTTTAACACACATGAATCAACCTGACTTTGCAATTCTACTTTTAACCAGCAATGAACACTCAAGACAGTAGGCAAACAGGTGTTTTGATTAAATGTTAGACATTTAGCTAACATCTCATCAGTGGGAGTGGATAATACCAGGCTGGACTGAGAAACCCTTCCTGCGCAGACCTTTACTACAATTGCAGGATAGACACACTGAATGGCAGCAACAAGAAATTAACTTGTGTTGTCACTCTCATGAGAGTGGAGTTAAATGCGGGTTGAGCATGCATTAAGTAGATCTGTGACATTCACAAGTCTCCTGTCTGAAAGTGTGTGTGTGTGTGTGTGTGTGTGTGTGTGTGTGTGTGTGTGTGTGTGTGTGTGTGTGTGTGTGTGTGTGTGTGTGTGTGGTTAATAGAAGCCTGACTGCTTTAAAAGACCCCTACAAATAGCAACACCTCACTTTATCCGCCAGAATAATACAGCAGATACCAGGCGGACAAATTGTTGATTAGTTTGTAATAGTAGGAAGGACATGGATTAGTGTAAGGACTAAACCCTGTGCTAATCTTAACCTTTTGTTTTGCTACATGCAAAGTTAAGTCACGGTCACTGTTTGCAAAGCAAACTTACATTCAAAGATTGAGTTGTGTAAGGTTACAAGCTTTAACTGTGTACGAGATTCTGTAAAGGTATTTTCTCTACAATGGACATAGTATTGTGTCAAGTAAGTACATTGCACAGGCATAACATATTTCCACAACTGTTCTACTGCTCTGTTTCTCTTACAAAATACATCTGAAGAGCCTCTTTTGAAATAATTTAAATACGGAAATATAATACATTCATCAAAGGTCATTGACACCATTTTCTAGATAGAGTCATGCATCTACCCACTACCATTATGAAAAAACAAGAAAATACGTTATGTATTAAAAAAAGGTTATTGCAGACACTTTTTCATTGTGGGTTTTGCACTGCCCAGTGTGTGTGTGTGTGTGTGTGTGTGTGTGTGTGTGTGTGTGTGTGTGTGTGTGTGTGTGTATAGATAGGAGACAACGTAGTATCAATGACAGGTACTAAGAGAATATTAACGTGTAACGCTAACGTTACATTTTTTTTAAACGGATCATACTTACAAACTTTGGTTTGCGGTCTCCTTCATCATAACATGTGTTGTGGCTGCTGTTGGAGCCCTTCCTCTTTTGAGATTTACTGCTAGTGGAGTCAAACCGCTGCGAACTAAAACTAACGTTATCCATGTTGTTGACCTAACGTGAATGACTTCTACACGAGCTGATAGCTAGCCAGCGTTACTGAAGACGTTATTGTAACCCTGGTGTATGTAACGTTAGCACACACCCTAAAATGGGGAAGGACGACACACGCGGAATTGTCTAGCTAGCTAACGTTAGATTAACGTTACCATTCGTGTCTTAAATTGACAGCTAACGTTGGTTAACAAATAGCAAATCGCATCAGTTTGTGAAAAACGAAACGTCCACGTTATATTTTCAAGTCTTAACTCTAAACATACCGTTTAGCTAACTGGCTAGCAAGTTTGCTAAACTATCTACTGGTGGCTTTACTTAACGCTAATCCAATTAATGGACTGTCTGTCACGTATACTAATGTAACGCTTGAGTTTCTGCTACGGGGGCTGCATACAACATACCGGTGTTCTCCATTGACAAATTTCATCCGACAAACAACGTTAATCGAAAGCTATATAACCTAGAAGCTGAAGCGTTGTCTGGATACATTCAGCTAAGGGGCAGATATTTTTGACAGACCCGCGCAATGAGGCTGTCAGCTGCGCGTGTTTAATCCAACCAATAGCATCAACTGAGACACACAAACTTAATCGTCATTGGTACAGCCCCATCTATTTACGTTTGAAAAAGCATTTAATTGGCCGTGGTGAACTGTCAATCAGCCCGACTTCATATTGGGATCGCTCGTTTTTACCGAATTGGTCTCCCGTAGGTACGGTTGTTTATGTAGCCTCAGCCTGAGTCTACCCATAGACCGTTAATATTAATTAACAAATATACAGTCTATAGGAATACCTGGGGGCAGCCTGCACCTTATCAACCGTGCATACCGGTAATAGTCTTCTCTAACTGTCTGTGGTAATAGTAGTAACATGCAGGCCTAGTATGCACGCTTGATACGTTTAAAATGAAATGACTACTGTACTTTTGAAATTGAACACCAGATCATCGATGAAAAAAACATCTATGTGTTAGGCACTTTACCCCATTGGTACTCAAGTGTCAGATATAATGATGATCTTCTGTACATTTTAGAATATGTTTGGCCCTTCTCGAGACCTGTCACGTTTCCAGGACTCAACGAACACTTTACTTCTCAATCAGACTGTGAAGTTTGGGGTGGAGCACAAGTTAATGCTGCCTTCTTCTCTTTTCTTTTTCAATTAGGTTGTTATACTGAAAATGCTCTGGGCTGTTGGTTTTCAGCTTTGTTAGGTAATTTAAAAGAAATTAAGCCTAAAACTACAGTAAAATCCCAAATACTTTGTCTGATGCAAACAGCAATGAGGTGATGTGATGCAACAAACAGAAACAATTGTGAGATCCTTCTCGTTTGCTCTACTCAAAAATTGAACTGCTTTATCCAAAGTAAAGGCAACCAGTTCAGAACATTTGCGGGAGTATTGACAGTGAACCATATGAGACAATTAAGTTAATGTAACCCAATGTTGGAAATAGGATTAAAAGCCACTTGTAGTATTAACCTTTCCACTGCCTTTGTGCTTCCATGAAGACAGCTGGGAGCATGCCAATCCTTCTTAAGATCTCAGCACTGAAGTCCAATGTGAGTTAGACTGTAGCCCACTGACAAGTGACAACTTTAACAACAGTTGCTTGTAAGTTTGAGTGACAGTTTTTTGACCAGCAAAAACAGGAACCCTACACCACATACTTAATAATTTCGCTCTCATTTTCAGGAGTCTCTCGTTTATTTGCTTAACTGTAATATTTTAAGCATCCGTCTTTTAAAAGTGCTGCAGTGATTCACTAAAATAATGCTTCCATTATTACCATGTACATACAGAAAATCCATTTGAGTGAGATTTTGTGCTTCATTAGCATGAGTTTTTCAGGACAACAGTGTCATAGCGTAAACAAATACAAAATGTACAATCATAAAATTAAAGTACTCGTTGATAAAATGAGCCTCAAGGAAAATCTGAAATTTTTCTTATAGCCTACAGTATTGTGTTTAAAATTCACTCAATGCATGTTTGAATGGGTTATTGTAGAATTGACTTGGGCAGGTATGTTTTGTTATTTAGAATATGTTGTGTTTCAACAAAAAAATAAATAATTTAACTCCAGTGGTTGTGCCAATAACAACACAATTCAACCTTATGTCAAAGTCTCAAGTATGCAGTGACTGCAATGAAACCATGTTTAATACTATCTGTTTTGTATTTTAATGGGTGTATGGAGTATGGTTTTAATACATTAGCAAGCATATACTGCCCTCTTGTGGTTACAATTAAAATTGTATTACTAAATCAGAATCCTGGGTTTTAGTTGACTGATAATTAAACAATGGCAAGTACTGTACTTTTCTTTCTTTGATACAGTAAAGCATGCCATTTGTCCCTCAAAAATCATGTACAGTAGTACTTTAAAAATGCATGACCATTTCGACAAATGTTGCTACAGTGCCTTCTCGCTTTAAGAAATAATGTCACATTGGGCCCTGTGTGTGTTCATCAACAGCTACAGTGAAAACCTTACTAAAAGAAATTGGTGATGACTCCCAAACATAACGTATTAGTGCTCTTAGCAGCACAAAACAATCCATTCCTCCATTGTATTTGACACATTTTCAGAGATGCCGATCCAAAGCCTGAACACATAAAACTGTAAGTATCTGCAGGGCCAAGCACCATTTGCTGTGAGTGAGAAACTGGGGGTGAACCGACACTCAACTCTGCTGATCTACATATTTTTTTGCCTCCTCAAGTTCAGTTTTTTGGTATTGGTTTCTCCCATTAAATCTATTACAGCAGTAGGCAGCTATGCAGCAAAAAAGCTGTTTTAACCCACTATGCTACTTGCACCACCTGTCTCATTGGAAATATAGAGGGAAATAGGGAAGATAATATGTTGTCAGTTTTTTTTGTTTTGTAAATTTACTTGGTTATTCACTTACTCCATACAACAGTCTAACCAACAAAACAGTTGCCCATTATGAAACCGAGGTAAAGTAACATAATTTAACAGCTGTTTCCACCACACTGAAACTCAATGTCCAGTCAGTGATGGCCTGGCACTTCAATTTGTCAATAATTAGTCAATAATACGTCCATGTGTCCCAGTGGGGCTGAGAGTCTTTTTTATGACATCTCAAGGCTGGTTGGGGATTTTGTGACCAGTTAACTTGAGGGTCCACTCGGTCCGCTATCTCTACCAAGAATTCCAGTCAATTTCAACATGTAACTCGGTTTTTAAAAATTTGTAGTGCTGTCAGTAGTGAAACAAATGAAAACAATCGGTGCTGTCTACACCGAGTTATCCTCCTGCTAGATTTTTCACCCAACAGGTGCAAAAGTTTGAAACCGGGCAAGTTTGAAACTTGTTTTTAGCCCCCAAGCATGCTCAAAATGCCATTACCAGTGCTTAGCCATGTGCAGTGAACAGAGCGAATTTGACTGCAGTAGACAGAAAGGCAAAAGAGTTGTGTTAATTCAGCCAGTGCACAGTCCTCTGTTTATTTATTGCTTATTATTTACGTTGATTGTCACAACTATTATGTCTTTCTGTCACATCTACTGCAGTCATATTCACTGTGTTTACTTGGAAGGAATAACTGTACATGGCTAGTAATGACATTTTAAGCATGTTTAGAGGCTAGAAACATGTTTAAAATATGTTTAAGCATGTTGTGTGCTAACTCTAGCAGGAGGATAACTCGGTGTAGACAGCCCCAATTGTTTTCAGTTGATTAGCTAATGACAGAACTCCAAATTTAATAAAAACAGAGCTACATTAAAATACGACTGGAATTCTCCTTTACGATCTTCTACCCATGAATGGGTAGAAATGGACACATGTAACTATGTTGGGATGGCTTCCTAAACCCATACCTAAAATAAATTATAGAATTAAATTAAATACAGTTCAATGCCAAAATTACCCTACAAACAATGTAACACTGGATTATTGCAGTAACAGAGTTTTACATAATAACATGACAAAATGTAATATCTTGATAAGTTTGTATGTTTGTAAAAAACATCTTTTTATTCGAATAAACTTTTCACGTAATAATGTGATTTCTTTTTCAGGTGTGGCGGCAGTAGGCTTCTGTAACTTTAAGGAGGACAAAAGGGTATTTGGTTTAGGATTCCAATGGGCACTAGCTGATTTCTGAAACATAAATTATTGTATGTAGCTCTAAATAAAAAGTTTGTCTTACCGCTGGATACCAGGCAGCCTTTCTCACTAAAACATCTAAACCAGGGATCATCAACAGTGGGTGTGGGACCCCTAAGGGGTCCCTCAGAATCACTGTAGGGGGCCCGCCAAATCATTGTTAATTTTTAAAGTTAACATGAATCCAACATATTATTAGCAAATATACTGTATATGCCCACTGCTTACTGGCCTATAGGTAAGGTAGTCACTAGATAACCATCCACAGAGACAGTTCATCCTAAGCATACACTGTGCCACATGTATGTTTTACATTAAAACATGGTTTATAAAATCATTACAATTATCTTGTTAATAGCTTATTATTCTATGCAAAGAAGGTGTGCATTTTATACAATATATTTAGTAATGGATCCCTGCTCAATCTCTCTTTCAGTTAAGGGATCCTTGGCTTAAAAAAACTTTGAAGACCCCTGATCTAAACTATCCATAAGGGAAGGAGAAGAAAAAAATAATAATAAAAGGATTTTGACCCTCTCCGCACTCCATACTTGTAGAGCGCGTCTGTTAGTGACGCATGTTACGTAGAGTCATTCAATATTCACATTAGCGAGCTTTAACATTGAGAATATGTATTACCGAATCAGATAGTTGTTATTGAAGTGTGCTAGATTTAAAACTATTGGTGTCGTTATTTGCACATCTACAGTGTGGACGAAAATGACCGATTTGACAGATTCCTTGACCAAAGAAGGCTGGTAAGGAGCATAGTAGCTAACGTCAGTGAGTGAGCTAACATTAGCTAGCTAGCTCACTCACTCACACATGAGGTGCCAGATTTGTGTTTGCTCACAACACTAACGTTAACGTTAGTCATTAGCGTTAGCTATCAATAAACATTGGAGTTGTGCGAGAGCACGAGGCTTTCCAAAGTACACACATCCACTTTAGGTTGTGCGGATCATGGCAATGTTAGTCATTTTCCTGAAGCGTAACGTTTACTAAGGCTAACTAACTAAGAGCTAGCGATATAAATAAGCTAGCTAGCTAGGTACAGCCAATACACACGTAGCACATCATTATCATAACGTAAAAACTTTTGACGCTACAGTTTGCGTTAACTGAAAAGCAGTAGTTAATAAGATTACAAAGAGCGCCGAACATTGTCAAAATAAAATAAAATATAAACATGCAGCGCTGTTGAAAGAGAGAACTTCCAACCAGCACGTATTAATATAACGTTTCAATATCTAGCGTTAAAGTTACTAGAGTTATAACTCTAACGTTAGCCCACCTTCGTCTTTAAAACAGACAAATATAAACATTTACCTCGTTCCAGTTTTGTTAATGGGGCGTCCCTGCTGGATTGTTACAGTATTACTCCGAGGCTAATAAAACAAAACCCAGTAGTAGCCTAATGTTAATAGATATGCGCCTTTCAGAACTTAGGTTAGCTAGTTAGTTAGCTAGCTAGATACATGAACGTTTATTATACTACTTCGGTTGTCTTGTTTTTGGCTAATATATTTTCTCACCTAAAATACTGAGGACTTTCCTCCGGCCTTAAAACAAATAAATAATAGCCGCTATATTAAGTCTTACCACAAGGTGAAACAAATGTATATTAAATTCTTAACATAGTTAAAACGTCTCGTTTTGTGGTCAACTAACATGTAATAAAATTGTCTGAAATTATCAATATTAGTAGATTTCTTGTGATTTAAATGTCGTGGGTAAATTTCTTATCAAGAAGTTTTTGAATGTTTGAACATTATTGTGGTTAGACATGCTCACCTGCTTTTTGACACCTCTGCCAACTTCATCTTCCCCCTCTACTTTGTCCTCTTACAGGTACCTCAGTGATGAAGGCATAACAGAACTGAAAGGATCTGCTGAGAAAATAACACACAATGACATTATTCATATTGCGCTTCACGTAAGTTTTATTCTGGGAAGTTTTTCATGTAGCTTTTTCCAATTTCCCAGCAGTTTTCTCTGTATTTATGTTCCAGCAAGCAGATACTCTAATCAAGGCTTTGTACTGTAAACTATTGTGGGAAATGGTTATTAAATATGAATTGCTTTTCAGGCACCTACTGATGTACACAGCCACCATATACTCTAATGAAACAAACAAAGCTATGAGAACACAATTTTAAACTGGATGTCAACTACTCTGGCCTGTGTTTTATATATTTAATAGTGTAGCGTTAAGTAAACTTCTTGAAAAGCATATTATGGAGACTATTGCAAATTATGAATGACCCACTATTGGCAGACACAGTAGCTACACTTTCCATCTTCGGTAGCCCTAGCTCTAAAGATAATCTTGCACCTTCACATCAAACTATTTCCTTTGCCCTGTTTGAGTAGTCAGTTAAATGTGGTCCATTGCATACATCCTAACATGATATCAGAAATAAACATGAGGTCACAAATCTGTTTAAGTTTCATTGCATGGAGAGATGATGTAAAATGTTGCGTAAAGAGTAACATAGATTGACAATACACTAGACATTACATGAACATTAAAGTGGTAATAAGTAAAGGAGAACCACAGTCGTAGACATGGACATGCTTTTCTGTTAGACAATGTGTAACTGTTTACCTGTCTAGCAGTAAAAGACATGTCTAGAACACAGTACAGGTAGTTACATTTATTGCAAAAGCCTTGACCTTTAGGTTTTGGCTGAGAAGGCTTTCAAAAGATCGCAGTCTGCACTTTGAGTTATTATTGCATACCAGGTCGAACCAACATGAATCAAATTTGGGCTGAAGCTTGTAAGGCAGTGGAATCTTTAAACTAGTTCTAAGATTAAGTGGAGTAGTTGCGTCTTCACTGACACAACAGTCATAGTCACTTTTCCCAAACCCTGATAGAAGCCTTGAAACGGCCTTTTGAAATAATTGTATCGTAATTGCGTTTAGAGAAATTTATTGAGACATCAAGGTAAAGAAGCAATTGTTTTTTTTAGGTTTACTGGGGAAATAAAAGACCTGCATTTAGAGATATTGTCATCTGCATCAGATTTGGAATAAGGATATGTGAGGAACCAACTTGTAATCGGTATCTTGGTTAATTGTTATTTTGAGGCAAAGTACAGTGTAGGTAAACACATTTTTCGAATGTATTTTAGGCAAACTCTATTGCAATCTTTCTTTTCTTTATGACTGGCACATTATTTGTTATTTAATTTTAGTATCTCCTTTGCAGAGGGACCTTAGGCCTATTGGGAGAAAATTTCTACCGTCTGATATCAATAGTGGAAGAACTGACAAGGTGAGTGGTACATAGATTCTTATACATGCATTTTAATGCTATATTTCTGAATCTCGGTGGAAAGTCATGTGCTATGGTTACTGGTGTTTGCTGAAATGCGGTTCTCATGAGTGCCACTAGATGGCCCTAACACACTGCCAAACAAGGATCAAAGAACTGCTACTTCGTTTGTGAAACTGGATTTGAGCAACTGTAAAGAAAAAAAAGTCCAAATATTGTCAGAGAATTAAAACATGTAATTGTATGTCAGCTTAACCCCTGCTCGCCTCAGGCATCAGAACAACGTGACCACTTGTGAAACCCTGGTCATAGACTCTGCCGTGTACAGTGTAAATCTCTAACAGAGTGAATGCCACTAGAATTACATTGCCTTAAATACATAATGTAGTACCATGTTACATTTGTAACATTTACACGTTTCGTTTTGCACATCTAGAAATCATTATTTGAGAGGATAGATCTGTTAAATGGTTTTAAATACAATGGTCACTGAATCTAAAGTTAAGCCATGAAGCATTTTGGAGGATTAAGTAAGCCTCTGCTGACACAGTTATGCTAAATGGAAAGAGGTTTTTTTCATATGCCTTAGAAATTAGAACTGTTTGGTGTAACCATTGATTAATACTATAATAGCTAGATTTTTGCTTGTATTTGTTATTGCAATCCTCCCCAACATGCTGCTGATTTGCCCTTTCAGCTATAATTCTTTTGTTGTCTCTTGCACGTGGCCAGTTGGAAGGTCCCTGTGTTCTTCAGGTGCAGAAGGTGAGGAACGTCTCAGCTTCTAAAGACCACGAGGAGTCGCAGGGCGCACCGCGAATGCTGCGCCTACAAATGACAGATGGGCATACCAGCTGTGTAGGATTGGAGTATAAACACCTGTCAAAGATTAGGTACCCATATAACAGTTTTTTGTATTTAGGAATATGTTATGTTTAGTGCAAATAACTGGATGAAGTATATTGTAATTGCCTAGGAAGTTAATTACAATGTGTACTACCTGTAATAAATAACAGTTTTTTTTTGTTTTAGTCATGTTTAGAAAAACAAAACATAAAAAATATAGTATTTCTAGTAAGCAAATGTGTAAGATACTGCACCACCCTTCTCCTTCACCTCTTTGTCAACACTCTCACCCCACCACATGCCTCTATTTTTCTTTTATCTACAATTTCCACATGGTGGCAGCTATCTAACCATTTCAAGCCTTAATTACATCTCCGTCCCAGCAACGGTGGCCTTGGTGACTGCTGCCATGGTGACTAGCCATGTACAGGTGGAGTGGCCAGAATGTGGGCCTTGACTTCCTGATGGGAAGAGAGGAGAGAACAGAACAAATCCCCTCTTTATGAGCGGCACACACACACTGGCTGCCAACAGCGGTGGTTAGTGTTTCTTATGAAAGCGTCCGCTTTAGTGTGCGTGAGGATATAAGTGAGTGGCAAAGATGGATTACATTACTGTTCAGTGTGTGAGACAGGGATATAGAGTGATGACAAACATTAAGTAGCAACATTGATTAGATGGGGAATAGTGTGTGTATATTTGCTTGTAGGTTTTTAAATGGAGGATAGAGAGAGCCTTGCTTCTGCATTGGCTGCTATCATGAAAACAGCATCTATCCCAGAGGTTTGGAGTGAAATCCCTAATTGTTGCTTTGGCATCCGGCATCAGTAGCTGGAAATCCCTCTAAGTCCCAGAGCTTTCTTAATGAAAGCGGCAGAGGCCTTATCAGGCCTGATGAGATAGAGGGGCTTTTAATTTACCATGAGGATGGGTGAGCAGCTGGGATTATTAATAGTCTCTCCTAGCCTCGCCACCCATCCCCTGGCACTGCTCCATGTCATTTATAAAGTGGTATGGGTAAGGCGGTAGGGTGTGGGGCCTGGTAAATGCAGTTCTAATATCTATATATTTGAACTTTCAGTTTTTGAGTAACATCTAACAATCAGTTTAACGAGTCATATAAATGAAGCATCCTTTTATACATATATTTTTATTGTTTTATTTTTCAGTCTAAATACCCCCCCGGGAACAAAGGTAAAGCTCCTTGGTACAGTCCAGGTTAAAAATGGTCTTTTGCTGCTGGATGACTCAAAAATCTCTGTCCTTGGGGGAGAGGTTGATCACATGGTGGAGAAATGGGAACTACAAAGGGTGAGAGTTGATTTTGTAATGTTGACTCAGCTACTTGCTAAAAAATATGCAATTAATGTGTTGTCAATCGTTTTAAATCTGCATTAAAGGCCGCCCCCACCAGTCAGTCATTACTCTTGCTAATAATGCAGTTTTTTCTGAGTTTTTAAGAATGTTGTGCCTTTATCATTCAACCTGCAGAGTCTAGCCAAACACAGCAGGAGTAACATTGGAGCAGAAGGTGGACCTCCTCCCTTTGTGCCATTTGGTCAGGTAAGGATACTATTTTACAATATAAGTGCTTTTCTGTCAAACACCAAAAGGAAACAATAATTTAGAAATATGATTATACAATAGCAAACTAACCAAGCCTGGAAATGTTTACTTTTTAGTTTTAAAAGTTTATGGAAATGAGATTTTAGCAGTGACTAGAAGTCAGAGTCACTGTTGAGTAAAAATAATCTCACAGATGTATTTTAGATGCCAGACACAAACCTGGCTCCAGGAGTGGGCCTTGATGTCCCTTTTCTTTTTCTTTTTCTTTCTGATCTTTCTGAACTAATTGTGAAATAAAAAATAAAAGTCTTCATGAATTTTTAAAATCCATCACTGAATTTTAATTCTGCTTTGTTGTGCTACCACACATATTGCACTCTAGACAGTGCAATAACTTTCAATATCTGGTGCAAGTGTTTCATCATCAGAGATAAATAATACAGTACTTCAAATATACACTTCCATCACATTGTCAAACTGTGTATAAATACAAAGTTTTAGATTTAAACTGCTCAATTCCAGTGCTCTCAGAAACTCTTGAACCACTTAACAGCTCTCCACATTTTGTGGTTTTAGACATCGCCACATCATTTATCATTTTAAACTACTGAGTCTTGGTCAATACTCCCTAGGCAAGGCTCACAGCTTCAGAGTGGGATACATCCGTATCAGCTTGACACTAGGATTTGGGGATTTTCACCAACTCCCTCCAGATTTACTCAAGCTTTGTAAAGTTGGACGAGAGGCATTTTGGAATTATCATTCAACATTCTCTAAATTTCTAGTGTAAATGTGTTTCTAATGCTGGGTCACTCCAGGACTTAGTGTTGATTGGATGTCTGTTCAGGGTTGTTCTATATAAATAATATCCAGCCCATTGGCACTCTTAACCAGATTCTCAGAATCTGTGCTTACATTTTCTTGGCTCTGTTTTACTGGACATTTTGTTTCATTTTTTGAAAATGTACATTTAGTTTACTTCTCATTAGACAATAAAATGATTTTCCTCACGCTTTAAGTCCAATTTGACCTGTGAAGTGTTAACCACACTTTAGAGCATTGAAGGAAAGTAGAATGCTTAGTAGAAAGTTTTAGTTATTATATATTTTCATCAATTAGAGTAGGGATGTACCGGACTCATAATTTTGTCAGTTGAATCGAATCTGGCTATTCGTTCCTTTCTTTCAGGTATTTAGTATTAAGCAATGCTTTATTGAATGGGGTTCAGCGGGACATTAAGGGGACAAAGACGTTCATCTAATTATGTAAAGAAGCCAAGTTTGCCCTCCGAGCTAAAGCGTGCTAATTACTGTAGCCAAGGGTAAAACATTAATTGTAATCTGAACCAGTTTAAACCAATATATCAAACACATTTCATCAACTCTCTTATTAACAATGGCAGCGTATAACGCCACAGCTTTGCTTCTTCGTTTTTTTCCCTTCACAATAAAAGCCCGACCTAAATTTACTCCGAGCATTGCAGTGAGGTCTGTGTATGCTATAAAATGTAAATAAAAATAATAATATAAAATCAATTATTTTTAATTGAAAAACTGTAATTTTATTTATCTGGGCTGGTCTCATTCTTCCTGGGTGGCCACCCCAGTAGAACTTCTGTTTGGAAAACACTGCAGTTATTGTGTTGGGATTGCCAATGCAACAAAAAGATGGTAAACCTTCTCATAAGCAAAGGTCATTGCTGCAGTGATTTCCTACAGTTGTGAAACAGCTGCAGGAAGTGTTGAGTTCCCATCTCATTCTTCACAAATCACGGTTACTATTATGATACAGGTCACTGTTGAGCTTCAAAACATTAACTGTGAGCTGGGTAGCAGCTTTGGTATTTCAGTTGCTACAACATAATCTTAGAGTGTAACTTAAACACTGCAGGTGACTTCCTTCTAGTTCTCATGTGATTCCACGACATGTGGAAAATGTCCTTTCTTAACCATATGTTGTTGGCCAGGCGACTTTTTGTTTTTCTGGGTTTTCAAAATGTTTTTATTTTTGCACCTTTTGACAGTTTTGGGCGGATTTTTTTTCCCCTCAACATTCTTTTATTTAAACATAATATCCACATGCTATGTAATTGAATAAAACTTGTGAAGAGCGTAGTAAGGAACCATCCACGTTATTTCTTTTTAAAATTTGGTTGAAAGAAACCCAAATTTCTGATATAGAAACTTTTTGAAAATGGGTCAAATTTGACCCGAGGAGACCAGGAGGGTTAAGGAACTACACATGAAGAAAAAGCATAATTGAGAACATGTTTTTACTGTTATTTGCTCCCTGTAGAAGTGTATGATGAAAAGTGACATAGACAGCACAGAACTAGACCAGAGGAAGAGCCTCAAAACTCAAGATGTGGTTAAAAATCCAGACGAGAATATTGAGTTTGAAAAGCAGCGGACAGCAGCTATTGCCGAGGTGGCCAAGACCAAAGAGGTATGTAACCCCTGATCGGGAGTCTGGACTACACCTTGGAAATGGTTGTGGTAACTACAAGTTACTTGTGTACTATTCAATTCATCAATCTTTGATATATATATATATATATTTTTTAAGATTATTTTTTGGGCATTTTCGGCCTTTATTTTTGATTGGAAAGATAGAGGGGAGAATGACATACAGCAAAGGGCCGCAGGTTGGAGTTGAACCAGGCCCGCTACGTTGAGGAGTTAAACCTCCTATATATGGGCACCCGCTCCACCAGCTGCGATATCTAGGCGCTCATCAATCTCTAAAACTTTAATTATCTTGACCACACATATTGATGTCCTGAGTCAACCTATAATTTCCCATTCTTTAATGTTGGACATCTGATTTCACAACCACTCCTTTTGCCACGTTATCTGATTTAGCTGTTTCTCTTATCGATTGCACATAATGTTTGATTTGGCCCGCATTTAGGACTTGCCCCTTATTGAGATTCAGCTTAATCTTGGTTGCTTTTGATATTCAAGTAACTCTTCCAATTTAAAATCCTAATTACGTCTTGAAGTACAAAGTTTTGTTTCTTATGTTGGCTTTATTGTTTTGTCCCACTTAGCAGCTGTATTGATCTTCATGTTCTTTTACCTGTTAGGGTCCACGCACGTTTGGTGGTGGAGGGAATGCAGGCAGTAATTTAGCCAGTGCTGCTACCTCCTTCCGAAGTCGAGACTCGTACCAGAGGAGACGAGAAGACAGGGTTGAAAGAACTGAAAGCAGACAAGATGGAAACTATCGAGAGCTGGTGAGAAGACAATCTTTTGTCCAAACCTGTAATACAAGTCCTTTGTTTGAAATGATTTTAGGTCACATTACTGAAGCCTCCATGGATTGTAACAAAGCAGTTTAAAGGTTGGAACCTGCCCTGCTTTTCCTATTTTGTTTCTTTTTGTCTGGATTGAATTCTTATTTTATGGTTCATAGACTAGGTGAGCCATTGATTATGATATTTTATAAATCTAAATCAATTGGAGGCTTGGCCAGGTTTTCCAACCAAGTGGCAGTCCATTCATCTAGCCTTGTTTTGTGACCCGCCGGTTTCCAGGCAGAACCCAGCCAGCTTTGAGCTGAACAAATACTGTAAATTAGATTGAACAGGACATTATATTGTTTGGCTAGGGGATGTGTTAATGATGCTTTGTAACTTGAATGCACACCAATCCATCAAAAAAAAAAAAAAACTCACTCGATTGTTATTTTCTTTCTCCACAGTTTGTTTTTCTGTCACAATGCACTCTACATCTATGTCTAATATTACCAAACAGCCATCATCGACCCACGTGTCTTTTCCAACCCTTTCCCTGTACATTTTATACCTTCCCCATACATTGTTTTGTTTTCTCTTATTATGTTCTCCACTTGTGTGTAGGTGGATGAACGTGCTCTGAGAGATATCATGGAGATGGGATTTAACAGGGAGGCGGCTCGGCAGGCTCTAATGGATAATAACAACAACCTTGAAGTGGCACTAAACAGCCTCTTGACTGGATATTCGAGTAGCAGACCTGGCCCTGTGGTAGCTGAATCTGTAAAGCCCCAACCCAGAGGTTTATACACACACACACACACACACAACTGTACACATGCATGCCTGTTGCCCGCTTTGGCTAGAGAAAATTCCCCATAGCCTCAGTGAGATTGGGGGAGGGTCCCTTTTTAATGCACCTTCAGCCTAGTTAAATGTCCACATTGGTGGTTTTGCTTGTTTGAGTCCATTTACCACAAATTGCAAAGATATTTTACTGCCTACTATATTCCCAGGCACACCTTAGGGTTTCAGATGGATATTCTACTACACCTGCAGTAATTGTTTTGTATTTGTATCAGTAGTGGAAATCAACTTGCAGCAACTTGAAACTTAATCCCTCACAGTGAACTATCTACTCCCCCCCCCCCCCCCCCCCCCCCCCCCCCCCCCCGTCATGTTACAGCAGCTGTGAACAGGGACTGTTTTTGTCCCTGTATGCATTGATCCTCCCAGTCCGCTATAGAACATTAATCGTATCACACATGCTTTAGATGTAGACTTTCAGGGCTAGAAGTGTAATTTTCAAACATCCAGTTTCATTAATCCAACTTTTCTTATTTGCGTCTACATAATCTTATGCTTGGGTTGTTTAAAGCCAGAGGAAGAGGAAGAGGCAGATCCAGAAATGAAGAGGAGGAGGAGGGAGCAGGGGGAAGGCCATCTGGACCAAGCACTCTTTTTGACTTTCTTGAATCCAAGATGGGAGTTTTCTCCGTTAATGGTGGGTATAATGGTCTGGTTTTCATTACAAACTGTAAAAAACACATTTCATGAGTTTAAATATGGGTGATGGGTGTTGTTAAGAATGTCCTTATTAATAACATTACATCAACATGGGCAGAGTCACGATTGGATTGAGACAGATGGCTGTCTAGCTATCGAGAACTGAGGGGAATTAAGTCATGTTCTCTAAATGACTGGAATCTGCGCTGGCGTGGATGACCAATGCAGCGTTGGGCTGTAGTTGAAAGTAGGGCTGCACGATATGACCTAAATGTCCTTAGTTTTCGTCTTTGTCATTGTCTTTCATAGAGCAAATAACGTTATATATTTCTGACCATGACACATCCCGTAGACATGTACCGTTTCCGACTGGGAACCCAGAAATCCTGACATTCTACGTAAAATTGAACATGACAAACAGTCCGTGTCCCTCGTCTGGCCTCATGGCTGTACCGGAAGTCGGAAGAAAGTGGCAAAGTCCTATTTGATTATGACTGTGTCAGATAAAAGCAAGTGCCTTGTAGTGGAAGGTGGTAAAATATGTGGACAGTTTATTACAGGGAAACATCCCACAAATGTGAAAGTTGTCTACATTTGAGAAACAAACACAAGGAGGCTAACCTAGCTTACCTTAACAAGGTAAAAGAGAAAGCAAAGCTCCCTTTTGCTGATAAAGAAGCTAACCCCGGTAACGTTACAGGCATGGATGACTGTACCTAAAAGCAAATCATGATAAATTGCACATTTTAATCTTGATAACCATAAATGAACAATAAACACATTGTTCTAAATTGTCTTTTCTGAAACCAAAATGTTTTTAGACAACAAACACTGCATTTTTTGGGCACAAATTGCTCAGTTGACTCGGACTCTGTGTTTGAGTTATGCTTTCCATTTTCACTGGTCTGGGTGAAGTCACATGATTACACTCACAGGAGGATGTTTTTAAGAAAGTAGGCCTATCAACAGGAAATAAATATTGAAATCTTCATCATCAACAGCTTTAGTCATTTTGATGTTAATACATCAACCCTAGTTGAAAGTGGGCAATAACCATTTTTTTAATGCTATTAATAGGCTTTTAATGTCTCATTGTGTTTAACTAAATATAATTTGGTTTGGTGATTCCATTAATATTTGGTCATTTATTTGCTACTGTTTCCTTCATGTTTTTGTTGAGTGTTTTAGCAATCTTTAATATTCATTAAATAACATGTGTGGCACGTGTTAATGTGGTCTTGTCAGTGTTCCTTGATTACAATGCTCCTTTCTTGGTTTGTTTACTCAGAGCCAAAGAGCCAGGCGCCTCAGAGACACCATGAGAGTAAAGCAAATTTCTCCAACTCTGACTATTACTGCAAAGATCAGTCTCAGACCAAGTTCTCATCGCATAATGACCATAGGCACCAAAGGAATGACAGACCACCTCGCTTCCACAGAGACTTTGATTTTCCCAAACCTGGCCAGGAGCCTCTCTCTAACTGTTCAACCTCCCAAACATCAGCTCCGGCCCAACAGTGGAAGGGCCAGGAGAGATGGTCACGTGGCACACCAGACAGATCGCAAAATGACAGGAGAGAAATGAGAAATGAGCAGATTTCCCCTTCATCCTTCTCGACTTCTTTCACACATTCAAAAGAACCTCCTCAGCAGGCGGAGTTTAGTGGACCTCACCACCAACGATCCAGAAACGGAGATGGTGGTGGTGGGAACGTGGCTGGTCCGTCCAGCAGGAGAGGGGTCAGAGACAGCATGCCCACATCTAAACTGACTGACTCTGCAGGCAGTGAGACCGATAGAAGAGGAAATGGTAAACGTACCGACCGAATTGAAGAACCCAGCAACAACAGGAGGAAGGGGAAGATTGACCGGTCAAACTCGGACCACCTTGACAGACAAAGGGATAGCCGGCCACCCAACTTTAACCTGAGGGGAGGAAACTCAGGGACATCTCAAGAAGTGGGGTTACTGCAGGATTGTCGTATCATGACAGGGGAGGCTTCTCATTCCCAAAATGGAGATATGGAACAGAAAAGAAGTGGTCCAATCAAGCCAACAAACTCATCGTGTCCCCCCAGCAGGGAACCGCCCCCCAAGAAAAACCCTTTGAATAACCCAGGACCTAAAAGAAGGTCAGGACAAGGCAAAGGTCAAGGTCTTCGAGGACCAGAGAAAAGTCATTTTATGGAACATGCTTGGAAACCTGGAGACCAATGCCTGGCGCTGTACTGGGAAGACGGCAAGGTATGTCATTCCTGGATTGGTAAACTAGCAATAACTAAAACATTTTCAAACATGTTTGTAAACTGTCTACAGTCACAATTAACAACTAGATATGTTATAGTCTGAGAGCTTGTTTCACCGTTAACATGTTGAATGGCTTAAAAAGGGTTACCGAGTCATTTCTTTTTCTCTGTCATGGTGTTGAAAGTTTTTTAGATTTGTTTGTCATGTTGTATTCAAATTAAATGAAAATTTCTTGTCTTAAAATGTTCATCAAAATAACTAGACTTCTATTTGTCTCTGTCTGTGGTGGTGTGCGCGTGCGCTCGTGAAGTTCTACCATGCCAGAATAGATGCAGTGCATCCATCAGGCTCCACGGCGGTGGTTGTTTTTAGTGATTATGGAAACTGCGAAGAGGTCCTACTGCATAACATCAAACCTGTTTCTGCTGATTTATTGGTAAGGACAAAGAAAAGATCATAAAGTGTTGGTTAATACTAAGTGGAAGCAACTTATTAAACTGTATTCGAGTGGGTTGAGGAAGCAGAAAATGACATCTTAATCTGATTACCCACAGTAACATCACAACCATATCAAATGTCCAATGGCAGGAGGAAGATGATGGTTACTACGACAGTTCACTAGAGTTTCGCCTTGGGGGAGATGGACAGCCTCGACGCACAAGACCCACTCAGCAGTATTACCAGCCACCTAGGGCACGAGATTGATGTGTCTGCGTTTACACTGGCAGGTAAATAAATATGAAAGTGTGGTTGTTGTTAATTTCATTAATACTCAAACGTCAATGTCCATCATTGTGTGTACAATGTGTAAATAATGTTCCTATTTTTATATGGAAACTTTTTATTCATAACATCACTCTTCATTGTGGTGGGAGTCTTGAATTCTACAATAAAAGTAAAGGCGTTGACTGTACAAAAGTCATTTGTAGGCATTTCTGTAACCTTATCTGTCATAGAATTACTTGCATTTCATATACATATTGGAACCTGCTACCAACCACAGCTAAACAAAATCTCATGCTCTCATTTTCATGTAAAAATTGTTTGGATGTAATTGTATAATTTCCTTTTACTGCTTCTACTGGTATAATGCATTATGTACAAATTATTTCACAAGGTCTGCAGCAGTTATAATCTTAAAAGATACCCAAAGTTTGTAAATGTATTTTTTAATTTTCTTTCACTTCACCCATCTGTGTGCTTGTCCCATGACAGTGATGTCACTCTGCAACAATCCAAGTGCTTCCTGATTTTTTTTTATTTTTATTATTATTATTTATTGTCCAAATCGCCAGGACATTACAAAGGGCTTGGACAAAATGCAAAAATTAAATAAAAACTGACATGAGCACCTGTCGATTTCATTAAGAACATATCTAGTTTATATGTTGTGGAGATTTGTTAAATGAATGCATTCAAATAAACAATTATTATGGTCTCTAGCGGATATGTTGTTTTAATGTTTTATTTTTAATTCTCAAATTGAAATGCTGAATGAACTAAGCCCGAGCAGAAATAGAACCCTCTTAGGGGTCTTTGGTTTTATTTTGAATCTCATGCCAGTACTCAGGTAGTTTTAGTTTATCACTAAATTAACTAAGAGTTCTTGTCGCATAGCTTACCTCTGACATTCCTCCTCTTGGGGATAAGCATAGGCTCTATGAGTCCATAGCAAGCAACTTAAGCTCATTTGTTATGTTCTGTGAAGCAAATCCAAAGGGTAAGACAATCTCATCCCCCTGTAATAGAGACGGTTACACTGCAGAGATATCATTTTGCACAATACAAAAGGCACTGTACCTAGCTCTTCCAGTACTGCACACACCACCGAGCTGGCTGTTTATGGACTTGTGCTGTGCAGGAGTTTTACACATCAAGAAATAATCTCCACCTCGGTTTAAATTTCACTCATACCAGCAGTAGGAGACAAATGGACAATGCATAAGGGTTCAACAGAGAGGCCGTCGTGCTGTTCTCTATCATTGGTCTAAAGGTTTTGCTTCATTTTCCAACTGAAGCGCCAAGCGAGCATAGCTGAATAATTAACGGCCGGTAATATGGAAACCTAGCTGTTGGGGAGGAACTGAAAGGGAAGCTCTTGAAAGCGTTGTTGGGTACTGAGCATGACACACTGGCCAGATAATCATAAAGGATTGATTTTCAATCAGATAAACAGTTATATTTTTGGTAGAGGAGTTAAGCCAATTTCATTTTGAATATTTACTACTTGGCCCTGCAAGGCAAATATTAGGCAGAAGCTCTGTGGTCCCTATGTGGATTTTTTTTTTTTTTTCACAGTTATTACTTGACAAGTGTGAAATGATTCTAATCAAATAGAAAATTCCCATGTGGCTGTTGTATGAAAGAGCAACAGAAACTAAGGTAACAAGACAAACGGCTTGGAACAAATTATATTCAATATATTTTTTAAACTGAATAATAAGCATTTTCATATATATTAGCTTGGTTAAAATGGTATTTCTGGGGGTTCCTGGGGAAAACCTATCCAAATCTGTTTTGAGGATGTAAGTGGTTCATTATGTGGTTCATGATATTTATGAAGCGACAATGCTGAATAAGTGATCCGATGTACGTTTAATGTCAGTGTAACTTGCTGTTTTGTTTTTTTATAAAGAAAGTGAAAGACTGAAAGCTGGTAGGACAGATTAGATTACATCTTGATTTTCATGTTTATGCACATAGTTGATGCAATCCTGTTGATGCTGTAATCAGAGTAAATCTAAAACTTAAATTACTGTCCATGTTTTCCTGTAACGGAATTGGTTAGACACGATCTCAATTATCTAGTATTCTACAAGCAATCTTAGATTATTATTGGATTTTACATGAGGATTTGCAGTGGGAGTGAAATGTATTGGGGGCAGCCACTCACTTTTTTATGTTTGAACTTAATAGGTTTTATTACGGTCAGCTTCAGTTTGATTGTATTTCTATTTACAGTATCTTGGATTATGAGAGGGTGTCAGGATTGGTCCGTGTTAAGCACTGTCACCTCACAGCAAAAATGTCAAGATTCAAATCTGACTAGGATGTTCTTCCTACAGTCCAAAGTAAAGCCCGATCCATATATGAGCGGGCCGATATTAGCCATTCCCCGATCTATCGGTATTTTTTTATATTATAACATTTTTTAATGACAAATAAATGATTCTGTTAAATGAATATTTAAAATATAAAATAAAAATGGACGGATCGATGTTATGAGTGTTGGCGTTGTATAGTTTGTCCACCAGAGGGCGCTCTACAATGTCCCTGTTGTGTTGGCAACACTGATTATGATCTTTTGTTTTGGTGTTTTTGTCCAAAGGACTTTAAGTTTTATATCTTAAGTTTGTATTTTATTATACATTTTATTTATGTATACAATTTACTTATCAGAACTTTAATATATTTTGATGTTCCTCTGTGCTGTTTTGACAATAAAACAAATTATTATATTATTTTAGTATAAACTCATAAATAACTACAAATAACTAATGTTAGGGAAATCTGTTTGTTTTGTCACGCGTTTCAGAACATTTGTATCGGTATCGGCCTTAAAAATCCTTTATCAGTCGGGGTCTAGTCCAAAAGGATCTGGTGACTATAAAATTGTCTGTGGGTGTGAATGTGAGTGTGTGCGCTTTTTTTCCCCATTGATTATGATGACATTTACCTAGAAAACTCAAAACACCTTCATCTGTACATCAATTTTCCATATGCAGGGTTTCTGAAATACAAAATTATGTAGTTGTGGTACAGTTATATGCATGAATATGGGAAGTTAATTAAATGGAATATTTGGTACACAATATAAACACATTTGTTTTTAATGCTAATAGCATGCTCACAATGACAATTCAACCATGTAGTGTTAAGCACATAATGTTTACTTCAACTTCCAATAGTTGTAGAACCTTGTGGCACTACAGTAAAAGTGAGGGGATCACAAATCATTAGGATGTCTCTGGGGACATGAGTGTATGTACAAAATGTTAGTGCAATCCATCCAATAGTTGGACCAAAGGGGTGCACCGACCGGCTGACATCCCTAGAGCCATGCCTATGGTTAAGAACTATTGTTCTTGAAGCATTGCCTTTTCCAGGACTCTCTCAACCTGCAATCTGATAACCTTCAGCAACATGAGGAGTGCCTTTCTCTCCTCGAGAGGGAACAACCTTCTTTCCCACATTAACATCCCCTTTACTCCGCCCCTTCATTTCCCACCTGCTTGCCTCTCCTTATATCCCCATTCACAGCTGTTGGCCATTGTCTTTCTGCGTACCTGACCCCTCACCCTCCATCACATTACCATGGTACCTTTGTGGCATTGACATCTGAACCCTGTGATCCTTTTAAATGCGTCCTTTCTAACATAATTTCTACATCGTCCTCAACAACCCAGTCCTTTCTCTACTTCTCGTCGATGGGAAAAAAGGAGATCTGAAAGGAGGTTACGTGAAATGTTGACTGGCCCAGACAGTGGATTTCCTTGCTAGTATACTCAGTGCCTGGTGAAACAGAGAGACAGGAATGAAATTTAGTGTGCTTGGTTTTTTTTTTAAAAGCCTTTGTATTGGATGGATTAGCTCCACCCATCATACAGTCATTTATGGACGTTAAATAACGGGTTACTTCAAAGACTGGCATCACTACACCACATTTTAGGTGAATGGAAGAACAGCAATTCTGATTGTTTCTATTTTAAAAGAAAATATGCATTGAGCAAAGAGACTATTATCTGTATACAGTAAGTACTTTTTAGCATAATAATAACATCTGACTTTTTTTCTTTTTTTCTTAGAAAGTTAAATTTGAAACCAAAACTGTCTCAATTCCTACGCCTGGTTGTTTTGTAAAAAAAAAAGTAGAAGAAAATGGCAGCTTTAACTATTAAAAAGATTAAAGTCCCAGGAAATTGTCAGCACAGGATAATAAAGGGGTTCAAGTCAGTAGAATGGTCTGTTTGCACCGTGATGGATTATTGTCTTTTTCTCAGTTGTGGAAGGATCAGGGTTGTTATTTGCATGTGAATCGAAAAAATTAAAGTCAAACCAACATCTGGTAGATGGCTACACCACTAACATGCAAAACAAGTTTCTTTATGTCTATGCTTTGTTGGGATCTAGGCAAATGTAATTTGTATTGCAAAGCAGAGCACTTACACACATGGATGAAATTATAACAGCCATTGTGTTGGAGAAGACACTTCCAGCCTTTGCATACAATACCAGTGCGTTGCTGCACACAGAGTGAGGCAGAGTCGATGTAAATTTGGTTTCAGGCATGATAGGCTTTGTGTTTTAAAAGCTGTGTTAAACAACATTTTTTAGTACCATGCAAGTAATAGTTAATGCACTTCAATCACTGTTGTGGGTGATGTGTGATGATGATATACTGTATGTATATATGTATACATATATACTATGAAAACTATATACAGTATATAGCTCACTAGAGGTAACATTATTACTTTGTGCTAACAGTCTGCTCATTTGGTCAGCCTAACTGAGGCAATAACTTCTACAACAACAATGCTTACACAAAAAAAGAATTTGGCCAAGACTCAAACTTCACTGTTATTACTTGAACTGAAGTTGAGAGGCTCAACACTTAATGAGCAAGATAGGTGCTGCTTGTCAGTGGTAATGGCTGTTTTCAGTGTGCAGCAGACCGTGGCCTACATGGGTCATTCTTCAAACATCCTGCCAACATTTGTTGCCAAGCACCCTTTGTGTTACTCATAACACATGACAATATAATGGTCAAATGAGGCCAGTTAGCTGGACCAAAGACAGTATGGACTAAGGGTGAATGATGAATCAGCAGCTAGGTATTGATCTTTACCATTACCACATATGGGTCTACGCAGTGGAACAAACATGGAGTAAAGCACCTCTCAGTCACTTTTATGGACCCTGTCCAATTGTACCTAATGGCTACACGCCACGTGAAGAAAACCTAATGAGCCCAGCTAGTGTGGCGGCCTTTGTTTTTGTTTCAATTGCCACTAACAAACAAGACCGACCGAATATTTTCATTATGTCATCTGTCTGTCACTGAAGCTAAGCCTTTTTAAAACAAAACTATTCATAATATGGTTATCAAGATGTTGTAGGTGTTTTCTATTTGGCTAAAGTGGACTGTGAAGCCAGTTAAAACAGAATGAAACCAAAGAGCTGCAGTTCTGCTACCTGTGTGCGTCTGTGTGTGGGCTTTTTAGTGTGACTTGGGGTCACACTTGGGCCGGGTTACTGTGGATAATAAAGTTGGTTACGATGTCCTTAGTCCTGACTCCAATCCCCCCAAAAAGACATAAAAACTCTTTCAAGAGTAGAGCTTTCTGTCTGAGCAACTGGTTGGTCCTCATCAGACAAAAAGTTTTTCAGTCTGGTGTCACAGAATGTTTTCTTCATTAGATTTGGTTGGTACAGCGTGGGAAGGTGGTCGGAGCGAGGGATCTCAATGTGTTGCCCATAGAAATTGAATGACAGTGGAATGAACTTTCCCATTCAAATCCGCATAGCAGGATGGTCAAAGCGGTGGCTGTTTCTATGAGTACTGTTGCAATTGTAAAGAACTGTGACAGTTGTAACAGGCTAACTATTTTCTTTTGCTTTATTTATTGTATCTAACATTTATTTAATCAGGATTGAAGACTCATTGAGAAATCTTTTTTTCAAGAGTGTCCTGGTCAAGACGGGCACGAGCACAAATAATACGTATTTTAGACACAAAAGAAACAACAACGTCAACAGTTTAAAATGAAAACACAATGACATATTACAGAGTTGTAAGACCTCCAAAACACTTGAAACATCTACAGCCAGATGCACCGGCATCCAAGTAATTTAAAATCACTTAAAGCGCCCATATTATGCTAATTTTCAGGTTTATAATTGTATTTTCAGGTTGTACCAGAATAGGTTTACACGGTTTAATTTTCAAAAAACACCATATTTTTGTTGTACTGCACATTGCTTCAGATCCTGTTTTTACCCTGTGTATTTAGGTCTCTGTTGTACCTACAGAGTGAGACATCTCTCTTATATACTATCTTTGTTGGGAGCTGCACATGTGCAGTAGTTAGGTAATGAAACATCAGCTTGCTACACACCCAAAAAGCATTAGACCCACTCAAAACACCATGCTTAAAAAATTACCATGATGTTTTGAGTTGGTCCAGAAATGAAACTTCGCCAAACTGTTTAACAGAAAAAGACGGTCCAGTCTGTCAGGCTGGTCAGATGGCAGAACAGCCTCTTGGCCTTGTGTCATGTTATCAGCCTCTGGTTCCATGACTTTCCTTATTAGGCAATTGCTGGATGTTGTGGAGGTAGTGAATTGTGAAGCACAGATGTCCTGTTGACTCATGCAGAGGACAAGGTTTGACAGAATCACACTAAAGAGCCAAACAATAAGCCTGGATTCTATGAGCCCTCTGCCAGTGTAGCAAGGACATGTCTTCTTATTTAATTTACAATGTATCTTAGGGTTAGCCTCAGGGTTCATTCATAGACTGGGTAAACGCTGCCCACTCTGCTGGCAATTTGATTTGACCCTGCAGCTCAGTCTGAGAATCTGCACATTTAATTCTCCTGCTTCAGTTCATAATTTTTCGGGAACCAATCACAAACAGTCTTTATCTACCTGGCGCGCTATTCGTGGGTTTAACACGATGACGATAGAGAAGCCACCAAGCAGCTTCTTGTTTGCATTCAACACAGCGACTACCAAATGCCACCAAAGCACAGAAAACCGTTAATGGGGCTGTCGCTACTACGTCACCCAGATCGTTGGTCTGATTGGTTGAAGGACTATCCAATTGCGTACAGAGTAATTTGAACTATGCCCGTTGGTCTCTTGTGCAGAGAAAATACAGAGCAGACTCCCCAGATCAATTTTCAATCTCAAATCTATTCAGCTTGGCTTGGTCTGGTGTTAGCCAGACTAGTTCTTTCATACATTCCTGGCAACTACTCAATTAAGCTCATGTTGTGCTGAGGTAAAGTTTATTTAAGTAGTACCTTTATGGCCTGCTTCACCAGTCAATACAACAAAATAAATGACACAGACATACTTAAATCAATAAAAAGGCACTAAATCATCAATAAAAGGCTGTGCTTTATAAATAGAATTCCAGACACTTTAAAACAGTCCACATAGCTGAACATCCAATCTGGCAAGGCAAATCCAATCCTGAAGGCCAAACTTCAAAAGCTTTGTTACTGTTGGTCTTGGATTTTGAGAATGAGCCATGGAGTTTAGAAATCATGAAACTAAGCTGGGACTTGATTAATTGATTAACAGAATATTGAATTTGATCCTGTAAGCAGTGAGGACAGTGCGGATGTGATACTTTGAGTGACTGAAAAGATTTCCTTATGCGATCTAATTTGACAGCTCTGTTATACATATTCAATGTTGTTTACAATATGTCATAGAGGTGTTGATTCAACACTATTGTACTTTCCTACTCTATGTCATGGTGTTGAGGTACTTACTTCCGTAGTGTTTGTCATATGTTTTCTAAAATTTAAAGTGCAAAAAACACACCCCAAAAAAACAAACCACAAGTCTCAAAATCTCAACACTACAACATAGGACAGGAAGGTGTAACACTGTATTGAATTTGTATTGCTGGCCATTATTAAAAGGAACCATGTTCACTTTAAGAAAATACCTCACCAATACCACCTCACCAGCATAAAGGATGCAATCACCAAATTAGGGTCCAATGTTTCATCTATGCTCATCATAGCTAAATTTGTCCGATGAAGTACCTAAAATCCCCTAAATCCCAGGATTAACCTCTGGACAATAGAGATTTGCAATGCTGCCACAAACCTATGATCAACAGAGATGATGAGTGCCATATGGCTTCTCTTCTCCTAAGAGGCTTACATATAATGGAAGGTTATTCATTGTCTGGAAATATGGATTTCACAGTACAATTGAGAATCATGTGGCAAAGGGCAAAGGTTTCTCTTCTAGAGGGTAAAATAGTAGAAAAAAAACAATATAGGAGAATGACATAATTTTACATTAAAAAATAAAGCACTTATTTAGGCTTACAATCACATACTGGCGATACAAATGGCACCCAACTGCAAATCCTGTTTTGGCAGTATCACATACACAATAATCACAGAGTTCTTGAAATATTAAATAGACATTTCCTGCGGGACAAAAACACACAGGTTAATTGAAGTATCTGACGGTATTAATATCCACCCAAACTTTTCAGTACATAACGGTAATTGCTGCTAAATGGCTTGATGAGCTATTAGTATCCATTTATTCCTCTTTTTTTGCTGTACTATCATATCCAGTCTGGCAGAAAAAGCTAAAGAAAAGCTTAAAATAGCTTGGTGTCCTTTAGACCTCTTGCATGTGTGTATACTCATGTATACATAATAGTAAAGTGGCACTTCTTGCTAATCAGAGATGGATTTAGAAATTGCCAAAACAGAGACCCAAGGTGAACATCAGTGCAATGCCACTCACATACTTAGTCATTGCTCTTGGTTACCTGTATAAAACGATGTGGCACTCAGCACTAAGAGTTCATTTAAATGTTTTATTTTTGGATGAGCAATGAAACAAACAAGGCAGTGCTTAATCTTTAACGTCACAGCTTGTAATTAAACTGAAAATGAAACCATGTGGTTGAAAAGGTACAATTATGAATCAAACATATAACATTATGTGCAGTGTATGTGTTTCAGTCATTGGAAGAGGAAATACGCGGTGCATGTATCCAACAATATGTAGATAATAATAATGTTGATTTGTGTTCTTTCAGAAAAAATAGTTGAATTGCTTTTATTATAAACATGAGCAGTCAAGCTGGTTCGTGGCAGTATACTGTACAAGGACACATATAAAAAAAACTTTATCTTGGCCTCTCTGCAAATGAATAATCCATTTTCTTACTTGAACTGGTCAAACCTGAAATAGAGTGAATAATGATGGCTGTAAATGAGTATTTAGAAGGTACTATGGTTCATGAGGAAGAGTTGCATCTGTAACAGTCTTCACAAGAGAATCACCAGTGTTGGCAGGTTTGTTAAAATTTAACACTAACTTGTTACATGCTGACACAAAATGGGTTAGACATCGATGTACAGTTACTACAATTACCACTGCTTCTAACTAATCAGTAGTTGTTTAGATAAATATGCAAATATGCGTTCAGTTTTCTACACCCAGATTTTAGTTGCCAGCCCTGGGATTCCAAACAGTAAGTAATTGCCCCAGTTTTGAAGAAAGCATACGAACAAACCAATTAAAGAGCTTGTAACTGTGCAGAGAAGAACAGACTACAAGCTTATTCTGATTTTACGAGGAATGAATTATCAAACACGGGACATGATGTTAAACTGTCCATTGTGCCAAAAGATGGTATGCACATGAGGTTCGCCTTG
>NC_048407.1:14384026-14422185 GCF_013103735.1 Etheostoma cragini | reverse complement strand
CAGCTGTCTCTCCAAGCTGTCACATAGACTTTCCTATGTTGTCAGCTGTCCTTTCACAGCGGTCACTGGACAAGTCCATATAGTCAGAATTATCAAACACGGGACATGATGTTAAACTGTCCATTGTGCCAAAAGATGGTATGCACATGAGGTTTGCCTTGATGTTGAGAGTGGCATGAGAGCTGAATTTTAGATGTGGAAAGTTGTTAATTTCGGGACACATCATCAGTAGTGTACCTTTAAATCAGGGGGTGTTTCGGCCTTTCAACACTAGACACCCTCATCAAAGGTGGCCAGCTACAGGGTGATCAAACCTGAGCTTGTGCCCCATGCCCAATTGTAAAAAAAAAAAAAAAGAAGTTGTTTTAAAAGGCGCACCTTGTTCTCCCTCCTCTTGGAAGGTTATGACCTGCGCTCTCAAGTGGGGTATGGGGTGGGGGGGAACCAGTGAGCGGGTCATATTGATGCACTTTGAGCCCAACTAGGGTCTTTCCGCTTGATCCATATCCACTGGCTGCTTCTTTCGGCCGCTTCAGAGACTGATCTAACTGTCTGTCGCAGAGCCTGTCCATGGATCCCAAGGGTTTTCAGCAGCTTGATGGTGGAAGAAGCCACGAATCCTCTGCATCCCACCTAACCGGATAGATACTCGCTTTCCATCCTCGCTGTTGAGCATCTACTGCCAGTTCTGTGTAGCGCAGTTTCTTCCGTTCATAGGCCTCTTCTGTTGAATTCTCCCATGGAACTGTGAGTTCTATGATGTAAACAGACTTCAGTGAAGGGGACCAAAGTACCAAATCTGGCCTAAGGGTAGTAACTGCAATCTCAGGTGGAAAGATTAGTTGCTGGCCAATATCAACTAGCATCTTCCAGTCCCGAGCCATGGCTAGTTGTCCAGCTTCTGGTTTGGTATGAGGATGGTTGGACTTTTTCTGTCCCTCTCGAATGAAATTTGGGGCCATGATGGAACTGTTTGTTCTTAGGGGCCAGGAGTTGATGGTATTCCTCTTGCTCTCAAGAGCTGCTGCCAGACCCTTGAGGACTTGATTGTGCCTCCAGGTGTAGCGGCCTTGCGTAAGGCTGGTCTTACAACCGGTCAAGATGTGTTTGAGAGTCGCTGAAGTTGGGCAGAGGGCACAAGTTGGATCCTCGCCATACCACTGGTTGAGGTTAATAGTAAGTAGTAGGTAAATAGTAAATTGTGCTTGAATGACAAACAAAAATGAAATTAACCCTTATGTACAAAATCATTGATTCCATAATTGACCACAGAGTCGGCTGAACCCATGCCATCTGGAAGATGCGCATTGGCCCTCACTAATAAGAAAAACCTGAGACCAAACGGGCCCCGTCATGAGCACTCATGTCTCTGCCCACCTGTTCATATTTGTGTCTCTACGCCCTTTAATCAACCTTCCCACTATACTTCATTGCCTTTATGCCTGTTTTTCGGTCTCTTTCTGTATTTGTGTGTGTGATTTTCTCTCACTTTATTTGCCTATGGCTGTCAGGTGGGAAACCACAAGCAGAGTGCTCAAGGATTAATGGGTTCTCTTTTATTTCCACTGCTCTATTATAGCCATTCAGTCTGTAGCATGTTACTTTCAAGTGAATTTCCTATGGTACCAACAATTTGTATGCCTTTTTACCTGTAAATGCAATAAAATAATTAAAACTATAATTAGAAAATCTAATTATTTCAGTGGCAGAGTGTGTACGTAGCATATGATATAAGTATGTGTAATTCTGCCTCTGCTATAGCAACCTCCAAACATTACATGCCTTTTCAATTACGATGTAGCAAATCAGTGATCAGCATCAATCACATGCAGCAAATGAGAGGAATAATGATAGACCTTTTTTTCTCCTAAAAAACTGTTGCACATTTTCTTCACCAGATTAGGTGAGCAGACTTAGTTCCCCTTGACAGAAGAAACAGCTTCCTGAAATGCATGAGTGGCTAATATTAACAAGGAGCGCTCATCTGGCACTTCATTAACTCTGTCTGATACAGCTCGGCCAGACAGCCAGACCATATAGGGCACCTCCCTTTAAAGCCTTTTACACTTCTTTCCTGAGAGTGGAAGAAGGAACTATAACTAGAAACATACACCTATTTAACACATTCACTCCTAGTGCGAATAGACAAAAGAAATACTTTTACTTAACCTTAACTCAACAAAAATACTCAATATAATATAAATCTAAACCACAAAATATCTAAGGAGAGACTAAAGCTACCCCCTCCCCCAAACAAGCAGTGGTTGGGGGGATGGGAAAATGTAAGTGCATGAGGTAACCGCTCTTAAACTGGTTGTGTGGCCATTTAATACTTGTTTTCTCATATTTTGTGTGTGAGTCTCACGGACATTTACTGGATGGCTTCCACAAAATTAAGAAAAATCAAGTCATTTTTAGGAGATATGTTTATTCACTAGCATGGGCCACGCCACAACCATGTGTTAAAGATAAAAGTTAAAGATTTAATTAACATTCTAAATGTGCAGATGAACATTGTAAATGAGAAGATAGATGAATTGATGTGGATTCCGTCTCAGAAGCTGTTTTTGCCGGAATAGTTCACAGACCCCCAGACGTTACCTAGAAGAGACATGAGAGAGATGTGCAGCAGGAAGGGAAGAGGGGTTAGATGGATGAAGGTGAGGGAAAGGGAGGGTGGGTCAAGTAATCAGAGACACAAGCCTGGCTGCGCAGCACGGTATATGTAGGATTGCCTGGTGATTAGAGATGTGGTCTAGGCATGGCCCTGGTCCCGAACCTTAGTTAACAAATTAACTCCATTTCACTAGCATGGACCACGCCACAACCATGTGTTAGTTAAAGATTTAATAAACATTATGAATGTGCAGATAGATGAATTGCCCTGGATGTCGTCTGATGGCTGGTCTGGGAGGATGTGTGATGACCAGGTGGAGGAGACTCCGAGTGGGGGTTCCCTCTCAGAGGCAGTTTTTGCCCAAATAGTTTACAGACCCCCAAAAAGTGTCAGATTGTGTAGAACTGAGTTGTGCGTGGGCTTGACTAAGATCGTTGAGATAGTTTGTGAATGTAAGATTGGTATGCCTGGGATGACCAGCGGCCTGGGAACTGGATGGTTTGGCTGGAGATGCCTGATCTGGCAGCTGTGGTTGCTGTGCCGAACCAAGAAGAGAGGCTGGAATAATGTTTGGGTGATATGGCTGAAATGCAGAGAATGCTATTCAGATGTTACTGAAACCAGAGTCAAGTGGCCATTTTGTAATAGTGATAAAAGGGTGTTGCGAAGATGCCTTGGCGGCATACCTGGAGCTGATGTATTTTATTAGTGGCTCATAGGGTTGAGGTAGGAGCTGTGGTCAAAGACAAATGGGGAAACAAACTTCTAAGTGTGAAGAGGTGTGGATGGTGATGTTTGATAAACCGGATGAAGAGAAGGATTATAGACGGATGAAGTCGGTGCAAATTCTGAACCCCCCAAAAGCTGAAAAAGGATTGAATGGAATGAGCATGGGTGATGAAATTGCGGATGGACGTAATGTCCAGAGAGGGTAACAGAAGCCGAGATGTGGCTTGATGTGCCTTAAAGCATTTCCAGCCAGTTAAGTAGGCTGAAAGAGTGCTGGGCAAGACTGTTGCTGATATCGTCCTGTGATGCGTAAGAGGTTTCTCAGCTGGTGTGTTAGTTGAACGTTGTGGCTGAAAACGGTGGCAATGGTGTGGGTTGAATGTCTGATTCTGGAGACGAGTGTCTGAATTTCTTTATTTAAGAAGTCTTCGACTGCTATGTTTGAGTAAATGAGTATGACTTGAGATCGTTTGTGCCCCCAAAAGTAAGGAAGCCAACAATGGGGTAGGCCTATTCGACATGGAATAGGTAGGGGGGGAGGGGATGAGGGGTGCGGGGATGGGGAGAGGGGTGGGGATGGGGTTAAGGACAGACTGGTTGGACAGAAGAAGGCTAAGAATCGTCAAGCATGATAGTAAGTTGGGCCCCTTGAACGGCTGGAAGTGGCACTGGAATTGCACTGCAGCCAGCACAGAAAGGGAGGGAGCGGAAGCCAATCGGTCAGGAACATCTGAAGGAAGGGTAGAGGACTTAGAGGTCTTGTGAAGCCTGCGAACACAGGGATGAAAAGGCGAAGATCACCTGAGAAATGACAGACGGAAGGAGCTGGCACATGGGGAATTACAACATGACCCCCGCCAGGGGGAGCTGGTGAGACGCGCCGTGGATAGGGAGGCCTGTGACGTCATGTGTGACGCTGCCAGCCGCCAGCCGCCAGCCGACGCCGACGCTGGTGAGAGACCTGGAAGAGCCGGAGGCCCAGTGGTTGCCGCCCCCAGGGAAGCAACGGAGGCTCGGAAGAGCAGGCACAATGCAGTACAGTTGTCAGTCAGGTACCGTTGAAGGCGGGCCACGGTCCAGTCTCTGACATCGGGTTTCGTCTGTAAGGGTAGAGACGGCCGCGCCAAGGAGTCATGGCTGAGGTGATTAGCAGGCGCCTCCACGGGAGGAAGCCTGACGACGCTGAGAGGGTAGACGCCAATCCCCAGTTGTGCCTCTGCACCTTCTAATTAAGGGCAAATGAGGATCTTTACATTTAAAACATATTGGGTATTAGCAACAGTTATTCTTTAATGTATCCAAGTATCTGAGATCCTAAGAACTGATGAATCAAGAGCGAGAGAGAGAAGCAGTGATCCTGACCGTTAGGGAGATAATTAAATTCAACAAACTATCCTCAGTGAATAAAACAAAAGTGCAGTTTGTTAAATATATTAGTTTGAAGTCAAATAAAATATGGCCTTGAAACTTTGCCTGCAAATCATTAGCTTCCCCTTTACCAGTTCTGGTGCTGTATCTTTGAAGGTCCATGTAGCTTTGTTCTGTATCAGCCTGTAACTCCAACAGCGTAGTTAGTTGAGTAAAGAAAAGCAAGTGGAGGGGGAGTCAGATCCAGGCACTCTTTGAAAACACAAATACTTATATTCCAGCTGGCCTTGCAGTCAACGAGAATTTTTTATTTTATTGAACGTTCTCTTACTCATTAGTTCCCTTTTAGAATTCTATTTTCCACTCCAATTTAACACAAGCATGCATAAAGTTCATTATTTTGGCAGCAAACCAGTTAAATATGGTTGGTGTGATGCTACGGTTACACAGGGCTGCCTATTTTCATAAACGGACATTTCAACCTCTGTTTTCAAAGTCAGTTTTGAGAGAACTATTCAGTTACACATACCCGTAGATGCTTTCATTGCCGTCAAGAGCATGCCAAACCTATATGTGGCAGTGTAACGAGAAGCTCAAGCCCACATTGGCCAATCAAAATCCTGAAAATAACAATAACTTCCTCATTCTTCTTTTCCTAGGCTGCTTAAACTTCCATTTGTCTAAGTTTACGTGCCAAGAAACAAAGATTTCCAAAATCTCCACTCTGGCCTAAGTTTTTAGAAAGACTCATTTTTAAAAAGACTCCTTTTCAGAGGCGAATTCTCCATTTGTGTGCAAACGAAGGACACAAACAAAGGGAAATATGTCAGTTTTTCAAAATAACCATGTACGTGGGTAAACTATACTGCCAGGGTTTAAGTGAACGTCATTGCACAAAGGAATATGCTGGTTGACTGACAATTCAATCAGTTTTATTAGGGCTAAGAACTGTCACAATTCAGAGACCAAAGAACCCAAGAGCATGACTTAGAAGGCAGAGATAGAAGGATGAGTACTTAATAAGGATGCAAAAATCTACTTAACAAGGATGTAAAAATCCAGACAGGAAACAGTACAAAGGGGCCAATCTACGGAACAACACAAACTGGGTCAAAAATAAGGTTTGACCTTATTTTTTTATTATTTTTATTTTAACACCTTAACCCTGCAAAGCTCAAAGACAATCTGTCAAAGGTCAAGTGGAAGTAACTATTAAATATACAAGGGAGCTGATGAGGGAATAGAGAACAGGTTAGTGGGTAGGATGAGCATGTGAAGTGAATCTTCTGATGGGAGGGCACGCAGATGGGAGTGGCACGGTCTGAAATGACAGCAGAGTTAGAACTGAAACTATTAAACATACATTTTTTCTATTTTTCCCCACTACACAAAGGTCAAGAAATTGCTATTCTCAACTTTGTCTAGCTAATTTAGCCAATTACACACCAACCAAAAAAAGGGGAAGGGAAGGTCAGCACTCCCTATTTGCAGCATTCCATTACTAAAAAAACAACATATCAGCACTGTTCAAAACAAGGAAGCATCAACAGTTAGTGATGACATTTCCTATAGCATTTAATTAAAATATTATAGAGAGGGAAAAGATACACGTAGTAACTGTCGAAACATTAAAGCTAGCTTGTAGTATCTTGTTTAGTATTTCAATTTAAAGATATTTTCAAAAAGACCATTGTATTTGAAAACAAACCATTGTGTTTGCTGGGGAAATTAACACAAGGAAAGTTTGTCACAAAAATGAACACAACCTGATGAAGAATGGGGAGTGCCAACAATTCCCATAAATGTAGTTATATGCAGTCATTAAATTCTTAAAATGCTAATATTATGCTCATTTTAAGGTTCATTATTGTATTTAGAGGTTATATCAGAATAGGTTTACATGGATTCACTTTCAAAAAACACCATATTTTTGTTGTTCTGCACATCGCTGCAGCTCCTCTTTTCACCCTGTGTGTTGGGCTCTCTGTTTCAGCTACAGAGTGAGGCATCACACTTCTATTCCATCTTTGCTGGGAGTCGCACAGTATGCTTAAGATTAAACGATAATTACGTTTTGTTACTCCAGATTCTATGAGTGTAGGCATTGCCCTCTAAGAGCTGTTGCCATTTGTTTTTTCCCTCGTGCACGCACATTCGTGTAGATTTCTTTCGCGACTTTGTGCCCTGCACGGGCCTCGCTTACGCATGCAGTTACTGTATATTCCAGCTGCGAGACCAGATATCTGCTCCCAACTTTAGCATTTTTCTGTTAGTGAAGCAGGTGGCCTGGATCTTTGAGGGCTCATAGAATCCAGAGTTACAATACGTAACTATCATTCTATTTTGTATAGGCTTTGCCCCCTAAGAGCTGTTGCCATTAAGTTAACGGCAAAGCTGATGTAGTCAATGCCACCTGTGACAACAAAATCCATAGACTAGCTCATCTTCCTTCGTACACTGTACAGGTTGTTAATGTAACATAATTATTTTGTGTGCTTTAAAACCAGACAGGCTATCTTCATGACTGGCATGCTTAACATTGTGAGGCCCTGTCTCATGGATTCTGAAGTTGCTCCATAATTAAGATTAAAATCATCATTTATTAATGCAAAGCAAAGCACATTCCTCACAGGCATTCTGGTGCAGGAGGATTGAGATGGGCCCTTTGAATGAATTGGCTGTTTACCAGACAGCTGCTGTATAGTGAAGATTGTCGGCACTTAGTACATTCTGGAGAGTATTTCACTACCTAGTGGAAAAATGAGCAGTTACAAAACTTGAGTCCAATTTCCAAAAGTTTGTACTTGTGCTAATATATTATATTGGTACAGTAAAAGTAACTGTGATGAATCTATCACAAATCCTTTGTTTCTTTTTTTTTAATGTCCAAAGTTGAAACAGTTAATTGAAATGTATAAATAATAATACTGAAGCATATTCACTGTGGGAACAGAAATTGTTGAAACAACATTGTCCAAATGTGTTGCCTTAGGGTTGGGGTGGAGAGATAAATACAGTGGTAGAACCGGATGCTATTAAATTGTTGGCAGTTGTGGGAAAAAATAAAGGTTATTCCCTGGAAGTCCCTCTGTGTTTTGCTTAGATGAAACTGGATAAAACTGAGAGAAAAATAGGGCTGGAAGAATAAAGGAAATTAGTAACGTAATCCACAGCAGCATCAAAAGAGTGTGATTGGATTAAATTTTGTTGCATCATGGCAAATGAAAGATGTTTCAGATCAAAGGAAGTGATTTTCAGTGGGAGAATATGGGGCTGCATTATTGAAGATGGCGAACAAAGTGTGTGCGTGAAGGGGGGTCGTATTTGATGTCATAACTTGGGAAATGTAGCCTCTCCTATTCAGCAGACCTGTGTAACCCAACCTGAGCCTCTCATTGTGTCTTTATTTGTTTGATTTCAAGGCTTGGACATTACAATAAAGCCAATCTGGAAATGGGATCGGGCTGGGACTGATGGTAATTACTTGCTGTCTACACCATTAAGAATTTAATGTAATTTCAGATAGACTTACCTGGAGAGAGTGAGAGAGAGAGAAAGAGAGAGAGAGAGAGAGAGAGAGAGAGAGAGAGAGAGAGAGAGAGAGAGAGAGAGAGAGAGAGAGAGAGAGAGAGAGAGAAAGAGAGAGCTCAGCTATTTTATGTTTTAAGAAGAAAAACTTTCTGGAGCTACCAAGACATCAGCTCAGACCACTATGTATAATGTCTACTAGTCCTTACACCTTCACTTTACCTCCACACCTGCATACAGTATAAGTACAGAACATTAATGGGGAACAAAGAGTTCAAGACCCTGATTTAAGCCAAGTCACCTCCCCACTGTCCATTTTGCCCTGATCTGAAGATTCTGGACTGACTCTCTGCAGGATTACTGTAAAAGGAGGTTATCAGCCATGTAGAAAAGCTGTGGAGTGTCTCGGTCTGGTTGATCCCCTTTCCAGCTGTTTCTAACCATGTGTAACTCACAGCAGGATTCATGTAATGAAACAGAGATCTGAATGACACAATTGAAGCTTTAAAACAATAAGCGTTGGGGTGAAAGGACGTTTGGAGGATCAAGTCGAATAGAGGAATGTATAGATCAGATTGCTATTTGATAGGGTCTTGATTTACTGACTGCAGAACAAATTGCTAGGACTGCTGACACAAGCAGTAGATTTGTATTTCAGCAGTCATTAAATTCTGTATTTTACAGCAGTTGGAACAGTGTGTTTATTTTCATGCTTATAAAACTTTGGACCAGACTGAACTATCACAACTATTGAATGGATTACCATACAATGTGGTACAGAAAGTAACCTATCTAGCTACTGCTAGCATACGCTAAAGTTAGCAGACTTTCTGTTCTGTCTGTCTGTTCTGTTTTGCAGATGAATGGCGGCAGTACCCAGAGGTCCTCATTTGTCCACTTGTAAAACAACCATAAAATACCCTGGCTCTAGCCAGTTTGCTTTTTCCTATTTGGTGCTGGAGAGAGTGCACCCATTGGTTGTTGATAATGTTCACAGGATTTACCTTAATCACCAAGACTTAAAACTGCCTCATACTGAGTTTTATGAACAACTTACACCAAGCAATTGAGACGCCTGGAACAGACTCTAACTTTAGCAAGACTCTCATGATTCAATTACGATACTGGAAATTTGTCTGCAACAGTGGAATCGCTTGAAAAGTTGCATGATATTCCCATCATCCTCAGCTGTAGGTCTACTTTGTGTTTAGTGCTAAGTGCAAAATGTTATGATGCTAACATGCTAAACTTAGATGGTAAGCGTGGTCAACATACTTGCTTGTTACTCTAACCTTTAGCTCAAGTAGGCCTACCCAGAGGTTAAATTGGGCCGGAGCTCAGCTCCATCTCCTTCAGCACCAAACATTTTCCTGGGGCTTCAGCCCAGAATGTTCTGAGTGTAGTCCTAAATGTATAGTATTTTGAAAAGTTGACTGACAAATATGAAATTGGATGTCGCTTAGTGTCCAGTATTGCTGTAAAAAGCAATGCAGCTTCAGGTTTATGGATAAGCTCTGTTGTTGACATGTTGTGGCAGATGTGTTTCATTTAAGCTCAGTGTATTTCTGTCGTAGTTTCGCTTTTCCACCTCCGATGTAGAGCAGTGTACAGGCACGTCCCTAAAGTTTGGCTCAATCAGAGACCAGAGACCCAAACGGGGAAAAGTAAACGACACCTAAGCTACATGTGTGCTGACTCAGAAATACTTAGAAAGGCGATCTAAAGGGGAATAAACACAAAGCAATCAAGAATGCCTAAGAGCCTTAATGCATTGTATTCCATTATGTTTTTATACTTGGATTGTAATGTTTCCCATCACATTAAGATATTTCAGGAATTTTGATTCAGAAAAATATAGAGAAATAGAAATACAAATAGAATAGAAAGAAATAGGTGCATATTGCGCATAGCTGGCTGTAGACTTGAGATAACCCAATATGTATAAAAATACACAAACTGTAACCATAATTGTGGCTACTTAAATTTGTTGCCAACAAAATAAAGAAGAGCTCAAATAACTAATAAAAGCACGAATAGCAAGTTATGATCAAACCCTTACATTTATTAACCAGAAACAGTTTGTTATTGCACACAGGAGCATACTCTATCATCATAACAGCTGTGTTTAAGCCATGGGCTAAAGGATTGTGTGACTGTTTTTCCAGTCCTAACATGCTGAGGGAAATGACTAATTGAAAGAGTCAGAATTGGTGAATGAGAAAGGTTACACAATAAAATTAACCCTCCATTGCTATTGCTGCAATTAATCATATGGTGTAATTGTTTGCTTAGTGTAAGAAATGACTTTAAAGTTGTGCAGAAACCATCTTAAATGTGTCACTTGGCAGCTGACTTACTCACTGTAGGCAAATATGGAACGCACCACCAAGGTGTGTATTCAGTATTGATTTTGCTTGGTAAATGGGATGGTTTGATCATGACACAGCACATGGCATACCAAGGATGCAGCATTTCAACCTGTTCCCACAAAAGCAAAACATATATAGTACTTGTGTGCCATGTTTTAAATCAAGTTTTCTGGAGACTTTTCAGAAAAGTGAAGGCATTTTCACAAATAAGCCTTGATCTTTGGAAACGCAATCCACACAGATTGTCTACTTGTCTGAATTAAGCTGCTACATGTGGGCAAATCTTCAGAAAATGTTTGTTTCAAATTCCTTTAGTCAGGGACACTTTACTAACATATTGAACTTGTTTCTGCTCACAGCCTTAAAAGCAGTAAATGCATCCCGCTCTTTCTTTCTCTCTGGCTCTTGGTGGGAATGAACATGCTTGCATGGTTTGTTCTACTGATCTCAATTAACTTGACAGACATGTATTTTGAACCTGTTCAAGACATTAACCATGTGGCCAACTGGTCTTCAAGCTATCTGTGTAAGCCATCACAAGTCAACAACACCAGCCAGTTACACTTGCTATCATGTCATGGATTCTGCATTATTTTAGTGGCATGCCAGCACTCTTCTTACATGACGTGCCTTAATCCTGAAAGGATGATTAGAACTTGAGGAGCTGCATGTGTGAATACATTCTCAGCAGGTTTGTTTGCATATTTCCTGTTTTGTAAGAGCCAAACCTAAACAGGTTCCAAAGGACACATAATGCCACTGAGTTCCTCACTTGGGAGTGTGCGTAGTACGTAGTAAGTACGAATACAAAGAGTCCTTAAGCCTTTCTGTCCACACAACTTTCATAGCAAACACAAACAGGCATAGGGCCAAGGAAAATAAGAACTGTGGTTCATCAACCCCTTTAACAATTTTTGGGTGATATTTCACAAAAGCTGTGGTTGTACTATTAGTACAGTGCTTCCTAATACCAATTAAGAAAGGAGAGAAGTGTTGCTTGGGCTAAATTGATTTCTATCCTTAAATGTTCCAGACAGAAGCAGCTGTAGTTACAAGACAGCACATTGTTTTTCCATCTAAGTGTGACACTGGCTGTTACCTCACCAGCTCTGACCTATGCAGGTGTTGACAGCAACGACACAGGCTTTCAGACTTTTGATCTTTAAATGTTTCATCTCGCGCTGAGGTACAATGCAGTAGATGTACAGTACACAAGATTAACGGGATGCAATCCAAACGTGAGTTGATTTGACTAATGAAACACTTCATTATCAACACACTATACTGATTGTTTCAAGTTTTATGTGATGTTATCCAATCTGTTCTGTTTTGAACCCACACATACACACACACACACACACACACACACATACACACACACACACACACACACACACACACACACACACACACACACACACAAACACACACACACACACACACACACACACACAAACACACACATCAAATGTGCTGTTGTCCAGTGTTAGCACTGAATGACAGATGATAGATGGATTGACTAAATTGTGCCTTTAAACCTAACTATCACAAAGAATTGGTATATGCACACATTGAAAATATGTAGGTACAGTAATTGCAGGTTATATAAATACAGAAAGAAATCCAGTGTATTATAAAAAATAAAGCATCTTTAATAGTTATTTTGATTTTCTTTTACAAACACTTAGCATGTTTTCACAGACACATTAAGAATTGCATGATTGTATAAAGGAAGGTGATGTATGCAACTTGAAGCACTTTTAGGACAGAGTAGTTTGGATACAATTCAAATTGTTCAGTGTGATACAAAATATGTCACTCATTGCTATACCAAGATGGCCTTTAAAGGTTTTACACGTGTGATCAGTAACTACTGCGAGCCTTCACAGAAAGTAGGTTACTGGTTATCTGGTTGCTAACCATAGCTCTTAGACATCATATAATCTGACAAGGTCCACATATTATTTTTTTTCTGGAACTTCCAACTTTACCTACCATATAATGGTATATTGGTATAACGGTATAACAATCTTTATCTCTATGTGCTATTGTATATATGATGGAAAGTATATCACTCCAGTACAACTGACCTGTGAGACTGTGAGACATGATTGAAATCTTTGGAGAAACTAGTAAGTGGGATTTTTTTTTTGGTCAAATATATGGTGTAAGTACAGTTCCTTAAATAAAGTAATACATTTTGATAAGCCTTTTCTGTATCAATCAGTTTTTTAATATATGGTTACATAAAAAAATAAAATTATTTCGATTCCAGATGTATCCAACTTTCAAGTATGATCACTTAAGTATACATAATTGTGATAGGTAGTGTAAAGAGAAACATTAGAGAAACATTCTGAAACATTACTGAAGAAAGACACATTTCTTGTGGTTTAAGTGTCTTTTCATGCAATGCAAAAGTTTTATATAAAGTTAAAATAAAACTTTTTATACAGTATTTACATATGACTATTGATAGATTAATCTTCATTGAGTTGCTCTCGTGACTTTGTAATAAAGCGGTTATTACTTTGACGCCAATACGAATTTTTTCCTTAATTTGGTTCTTTGACACATCACCTCTGGACAATTTTCATGGTTATCAGATGTTATTAAAAGTTTGGATGAAAGGTAGAAAGGTACTCTGATGCATTTTCAATGATAGAACCTCATGGCATATAATTTAAATCACATTGCAGTAATAAAACTAATATGATAAAAGCAAATGGAGCAACTTTATGTAAGAACTACACTTCTCACAGTGAGTTTTTGTAAACATTCATGTAAACAGTGGTTGTTTTGGATATGTGGACAACTGAATATCAGAGGTTTGAGATCTGCCTTAGCTTTCTGTTCACAACCTGCATTGAGTCATTCTTCATTTTTAACGGTATCTCCACTTCTGATCTTTTTTTCCGCTGGTTTTTAAATCTCTTGCAGCATATGTAAGATGTCAGTGTAACAACTGAGAAGAACAGCCCCAGACATGTCAGTGAAAGAGCGATGAGGACAGGCTGACAGTGGAACAACTCATACCTCTCAGGCCCCTCTGTCATGTGGCCTTTGTACCAGGGTCTCTCCTCTACCTCAATTTCAGCCTCTCTGGTCAGCAGACTCTGGATGTAACTCTCGTTGCTTACTGTTTCATTGACAAAGAAGTTAACCATGACTGTTGAGTAAAGTGGTTCAGGCTGACCATGATCACTGACCTTCACCAGAAGGCTATAGAGCCCCCGGTTGCTGAGCTCCCTCTTTAATGTGATGTTTCCCGTTTCAGGGTCAATGGCAAATGACCCTGGCTCACCACCTTTCCTCTTAACAATGCTGTAGGCAATCACAGCGTTCATGCCTGTATCCTTATCCACAGCGTAGACCTCTGTTATTGATGTTCCTGGTAGTGTATTGGGTAGTACCAGCATGAAGGACTGATTGGATTGGGGGAAGAGGACAATAGGCGGGTTGTCATTGACATCCAACAACAGCACGGTCACCATAGTCACACAGGAAAGTGCAGGCTCTCCACCATCGGCAGCCTCAATCCACAGCTGGTATGTCCCTTGTTGCTCACGGTCCAGTGATGTCTTGGCCCTCAAAGCCCCTCGGCCTGTATCTATCATAAAGATGTCGCTGCCATTGAGGATAGAAAGGGCCACCCAACCATTTTCCCCAGCATCAGCGTCTGTCACAGAGAGGACCCCAATTTCACCATACCCCGGGAAGTTCTCTGGTACAAAGAACGTGAAGTCCTTATTGATGAAGCGCGGACTGTTGTCATTGCGGTCTTGCACGCTCACCACTACAGTCGCAATTGACTCCCTCCTGGGTGTCCCCTGGTCCACTGCTCTCACTATGAACCGGTATGTGTCTTTCTCTTCACGGTCCAGCGATGTGGTCACAGTCAGGACACCTGTCACACGATCCACAACAAAAATCCCTGGGGCGTCACCTCCAAGGAAGTAGATGACTTCCCCTCTGCTTTCGCTGTCCTGGTCTGTGGCTTGCATCTGGGTCAGAAAGGTATTTGGCGGATTGTTCTCCTCCACAGATATTTCAACCAAAGACTGCTGAAACACTGGTGCATTATCATTCTCATCCAATACCTGCACCTTAAGGAAGGTCTTGATGACAAGCTCCCGAGCATTCTTAGCAACCACAATTAGCTCATACTCCTGTATCTTTTCATAGTCCAAGGGCTCTGTAGTCTCCAGAAGGTATTCATTCTTGAACAGCTGATAGGGGCCAAGCCTGAATGGGCCAGTGCCTTCCAAATGACAATCCACCCTATGGTTCCCATCAATGTTTTTGACAGTAAAAAAAGCAATTGGAGAAAACGCTGGCTCTGATTCCTTTATTGTCACCACCCCATCCTTTTCTAGTGCAATGTATCGCGGTATGAGAGCAGGGGGTCCTGTAACAACTTTGATGAGGTGGACAGAAACAGTAGCAACTGCAGGGATACAACCAGGTCCGTTGGCCAGAATGGTGAGTTTGTAAAACGTGGCTGTGCCAGTGTCTATTTTCCCTGATAGCTTGATCACCCCTGTGATTCTGTCCAAATGGAACAAGCTCCTGGTGTCCCTTGGCACACGTTCACTGTAAGCATAGCTGATCTGAGCATTAGCATCAAGGTCATGGTCAAAAGCATGCAGACGTGCCACATGTGCCCCTTTTGTGGTATTCCCATGCAGAGTGACATTAATGTGTGACTCTGTGAATTGGGGGCAGTTGTCGTTCACATCTGTGATGACAATTTTCAAAGTAGCCGCTCCGAGTAGAGGAGGGGTCCCTCCATCTTCTGCAATGATATCTGTAATGTATTCAGCCTGAGTCTCTCTGTCCAAAGCGTCTGTCACAATGAGGAAGGGTGTCAGCTCACCCCCTTCATTCTCCTCAACATCCAGTGTGAACACGCCAAAGTCATTAACAAGCCAGTAGGTCTGTACACCGTGAAGACCCAGGTCTGGATCAACTGCTGACTGCTCCACCGCATAACGAGCATTGATAGGTGTGTTTTCCGGGACAGACATACGGATCTCATCCACAGGGAACTTTGGCCTATTGTCATTCACATCCTCAATAAAGATCTTAACTTTCACGAGCTGAAAGTACTGTTGAGGCAACACAAACACATCCAGTGAGAGAACACATCCATGGCCTTCCGAGCTACCAGGACAGAGGGTCTCCCTGTCAATTTCTATAGCAGATGTGAAAAATTCCCCGGTGGTATTATTTAGGCTCACATACTGTCCATTGACCTTCTTTTGTGGAAGACTGAATAAAAAGGGGGGCTCCACAGTAAAATCCAAATTTAAGTCTACTCCAATGGCCCCTATGAAGGTGCCCCTGGGTAATCCCTCCTTTATCTTATAGATCAGCTCTTTTGCTTTGCTGAAGTTTGCAAAACAGGAAAACGGGCTTGTGTAAAGCAAGAGGATGCCCAGTCCCTGTAATACAAGATTTTGAAAGATAATACAGTTTAATAAAAGAGTTGCAAAATAGAATATTCTTAAAATGATGAATTCCTGAATTATTATTATTTGGTGTGAACATTAGTATTAAGCTATATTATCACTTGCAGAGCTCTCTGGCCACCTGCAACAATGATTTGAACTGTAATCAATGCAACCAATCACTTAATTTGCATTATAATTATATTTTAAGTCAATCAATCCATGGAATTAGATTTGCTGAGAGTTTAAGGTTTATTTGCACAGGTTTAAGCCATAGAAGAGGACATGAGAATAAAAGCAGTATAGTATAGAGGAAGAGGGGGTAATCATGTCTCTGCCTAGATAATGTAAAATAGTATTCATAGTACCATACAATGTATTTGTGTGTTACAGAATTATGTCTGTAAAGTTAATCAGCTTAAAACTTACCCATATTCCTCCTCTTTTGCTAAGGCTGGGGTGTCTGCTGTTGAACATGTTTATGTCCTAGTCCAGCACTTTCCACTTATGGCAGGAAGAGTGACAGCTTAAGTAACCTAGACATTTTGAGCGTTGAGCAGCGCAGACCTCTGCTGAGTGCTATGCCTTCTTACTATCTGAATTGAACAAGTCATTCATCCCAGTGCTAGCTCAGGACACTCCCACCATATGCAAATCAGTCCCTTGTGCTAACCAATGAGAGCTGATGGCCACTGGGAAATCTACTTTAGTTCACAGATTCCTTTATAATGCATGGTATCAAAGCACATCAACACGCATTTGCACTTTCTAAACACACCCTTGTTGTCACAAGCAGCTGCATACCTTGTATTCCTGTGGCAGAGTGAAAGCATATTTACCAACTGAGTTTATAATGACACCAGAGACCGAGCAAGATGTGAAATATCCACAACTAGAGATTATTTTAATCCAGCATTAGTTAAAAACACCACACATGAAAATAAAACTGTACAAAATGAATTAAAGCAAGTGTATAATACTAAAATGATGGATGATGTTTCTTACAACCAACAATCTTTTACTTCATATGTTCTAAATATATTTGTAGATAGATAGATGGATAGATGGTATTTTATATGACTTCAAAAAGAGATCATTGCACAGTTTACAACATTGAAAAACAAACAAATTGCCAACAAAACTGGGAAATTAATTTCATGTTTTGCTTCTATACATGAAATGAAATGAAAATATCATAAACAAATCTCGCAGAGAGGTGATCTTGGCATCATAAGTGGTGCTATGGTCTGATTCTGGATTGAGCCTTTAACTAAATCAACCCCCTAATCCTCATGTGTTCCCAATGCCCGGCCAGCTGTTTGCTGGGATTGGAAGCATACTGCTCAGAGAAATTGAGTGATTGAAGTTCTCTCGAAAAGGGCAGATTGAGACAGTCACACACATACATTCATTTTGTCTCATACTGCGTTAGGCCTTTGCTGCGATTTCTTGTAATGGTCTGGTGGATGCACAATACTGGTGCCTAAATGTAATACATTTCATTTCATAACCTCATTTAGTAATATCTAATATATTTTAGTGACATAGCTGGACAGTAAAATAAAATGGATCATTTAGGAATCTGTGTCGCATTCAGAGTTTTTTTTATCCATGCGTTGAGCCAGAAAAGATTTCTGTAAACACAGACTGTTGGCACAGTGGGTTGGGAGGCTGGGAGGCCTTAGAGCGTGGCAAAGCAGCAGATCAGGGAAATGAGAGTCATTTGAGACCTGCCTTGAGGTGCAGAGGGTCTGAGGTGCTCAGCTGTTGATCATCAGTGAGGAGTCAGTCCAGAGCACCTGCCTTAGACGGCACAGTGTTTTGCTTTGTAAGATGAATTCATTTGTTGAAAGTCCTCAGTTTTTTTCTAAAGAGTGTTTTTTGGGCTTATTTTATAGGACAGCAAGGTGAGAGAGAAAGGGAAGACATGCAGGCAATCTTCACAGGTTGGATTCCAACTCTAGACCACTGCGTTGAGGTGTAAACCTCTCAGCTTATGTGTGCTTTCTCTACCCACTGAATCAATCCGGCCACTACCCTCAGGTTTTTATTTAGTACAACAATTTGAATACAGCATAAAAAATTAACATTTTGACATAGAGAGTAGTGCATCCAATGCCGTTTTATTTCTTTTGTTTTCTATTCATAAATCTGTTGTGTGCTTGCTATGCAAGCTCCCTGTTTTAATTTATCTTGGATCAATACAATGTTTTACAACATATTTGATTGTTCAATTGTGGGCTTGCAAATAGTAGAAAATGAAAGAGCTGTTTAGAGGCTTGCAAATGTACCATGTTTTAATTTACTTCATTAAATGCGTCAGAATTAACAGGAGATTATGCATCTCATGTTGCAAATTGCACCTTTCATGTTGCACATTTGGTAAAACCCTGTGAGCCTTGGAGCATGAAAGAGCACGTCAGAGACAACATCCCATTTCAAACATGTCATATGTTACAGGCTACTGTTTGCTTTACATTATTTATTCTGTAGCAGTTGCAAAACAAGGAGCTGTGACACAAAGGTCAATGATGCTATGTGTCTGTCATCCTGATTCTGTTACCTCTGTGTCTGTTAGTCCCCACTGGTCCCCTGTTGATGCCATTTCAACTTGTCAACAGGCTGAGGGTAAATTTGGTGAAATTGGTAAAAAATACTAAATAGGGGAATAAGAAATGTCATTTATCTCCATACAATGAGACTGCAATGTTCTGGTTTCAAATCTGTCACCTTTGCTGCATGCCATGATGTTTATCGTCCTAATCTTTATTTCTCTGACACTCTCCATGCACCTTATAAGGAAAAAACTATCTTCAATATGTATTAATAATGTTCTCATAAAGAACAGCTCTACAACAAGTGAAGTGTATTATACCAATTCAACTTTGTATATTTTCCTGTTTTTAAGTGCATTCTAAAATGTGAAAATTTGTGGGAATTGTAGTGGCCAGTCAAAAAACTACTGCAAAGGTTGAATAAGGCCAAGAGGCAGTATTACTTGGGTCTTAATTACATCATTTGCTGCTCTGAGTCTGTGTGAGATGAGGTTGGGTAATCTCTGCCCAGATTTCCCAACAGATGTCCTGTTAACCTTGGTCTTTTAATCAAAGTGCTGTTAAGCTATCTTGATAGCTACGAGACAGCTCCATGGCTGTTAAGTAAGATGGATATGACCACACAAATGTATTGTGTCAGGAGATAAGAATAGCTTGAAAACTTTGGAATCTGCATAGAATCATCAAAAACAGTCTAAACACAATGTCCTCCACTGGGATGATTTGTAGTTTTTCATGTTATCAATTTGCCAAGTTTTACCCTGGAAATCTGTGCCTTCCTAAAAATAACATTTTGTGTACATCTGAGGAAATAAACTTATTAAAAAACATACAAAACTAAAAGATTTGACATGTAATACTAACTAATTAATGTTTACTTTGGGGCATAACATACAGTATCACATTGTTGTGACTTTCCCTGGTCAGTCTCTTTTTGGGCCGATCAGTGTAATTGTCTAAATGATGAACATTGGGGAGCTGCACTATTCCCTATATCTAAACAGTATGTGATATAACATACAGTATGTGACATTCACAGAGAAATTAAACAAATGGTCAAAAAAGTTGTAACTTGAAAAAGCAAAAAAACCTGAAGCCAGTAAATTTAGCCACAAATCAATGCATAGACTCGCTGATTGTATACAGTTCCAGAAATATGCATCAGCTGTGTTATAATGAAATGTCTGTAGAATTTCCTCTTGGCAAATCAATACACAGCAGTCAGAAATACTTCCTCTATAAAATCTAATCAATGAAACCTGCATTTCCTGTGTTTATCTCAAAACAATAATTGTTGAAATTTAACAAAAAAAATCATTTTAGTTGGGGTAACTAATACATACACACACACACACACACACACACACACACACACACACACACACACACACACACACACACAGTTCAGTAAGACTATTCAACAAGCCAGAACTCTTACTCAGTGGTCATTTATTATGTTGGTCAGAGTTGAAAGTGTGCCATGGAAGATAATGCGCATGGTTCTGCTATACTTTGTAAAATCTGGATGCATAATAGGCACCATTAGCACGTATATATTCTCACTTTACAAATATGTTAACAATAAACAACCTATCCTTTTTTCTTTATTTCTGTCTTGGAACAACATGTTCCAGCCCTGTGCACTCCAGTATGCATCAGTCACACTGCAGCTGCATCCTCCAGACTCAGGGGCACTAGCATTCCCTGTGATCACTAAGCAGTGGCTTTTTTAATTAATTGTGTCTTTTTTGCAAGTGTAAGTAACCAGGACTACTAGTTTCTACATCTTCATAGATATACAATTACCTTTTTGTGTGAAGTGTATACTGGTTAACTTTAACTTTCAAGTCAGCAATAGAAGTTCTTGCTCTGTCACTGCCATCTACTGGTTGAATTGACATGAAAGGAAAAAAAATACAGGTCATGTTTCAGTCGCACATATGCCGTACAGTATAGTGCAGTATTAGTTTGGTGTGTCACATTGCTGCTCCAGACCCATAAAGCTTTTCTTTACAGTTTCTTTTTGGGTCCAAAATGCAATTTGGGACTAAATATACAGTTTTGTTTTCCTTGGCCTTTGTTCTACAGCACAATTATATCATTATAAATGTGAGAGTTGAAAGCAGGGGTGAAAACTTGTAAGAGTACTTATTCCTGATAAGTAGATGATTTGTCATTTTTGCTGTGGAGACCCAATTTTCTCAAAGAGGGAAAGGTACAAAGGAAAAATGCTTAAAAGTTTCTATGTGGCTTGCCATCATGGAACCAATTTCGGTGTAAAATGGAGCTGTCCTAACATAATATTATACTACACAATTTCTGAACCCCAAAGGTCTATTCCTATTAACTGAAAAAAATACTCAACTGCTCTGCTTTTTTTCACCCCACCATCCTCACACCTCCCCTGCTGCTCCTCTCCTCCACTGTTTTCTCCTCATCAGTTTTTTCCCTTTCTGTTCTTGTCAGCTGCTAAAGATGCATCCTGGCACGCATGTGAGAAATCTCATCTGGAAGGGCGAGACATAAACAGGGAGAAAGTAAAAAATAACATAAAAACCTTGCATTTGATAGGCAGACAGACAGAGAAAGAGATGGTGAGATAGCACGAGAGTGTTAAACCTCGGTGTGGTGTGAGAGCTCCTTTGTGCCTCTGCAGGTGCAGGCTGGATATATCATTGGGAACAGGTGCTGTGGTAGAATGTATGCCCCTCACAGCTGCAGCCAGGGAGATTACTAGCCAGGCTTCCCAGTAATGAAGTTTCTATCGATTGGCCCACCACATGTTCTTGTTTCGGCCTGCTAACAGTGTGACGGTTTCTGAGCCTCAATGTAAGGTTTTTGAGTACATCAATTAGGGTATAAAATGGAGGTTCCAAAAGGGTACGATTTACTGATGATAAATATTGACTTAGCAACTTCTTATACTTCCATAACTCCAAACTTAGCCAATAATAATAAAAAGCCAACAATGCTTCATCAACGTTGGAGTAAATCCATTTTTGCTCTGGAATTACCGCTCATTAACACCTTTTTCTCCCCTGTTTCTGTCAGTGTGGAGGGATGCGAGACAGCCTGGTGAAGGCACACGAGAAGTTTGAGATGTAAAGACTAACACATTCATACTGACATAATTATTCAAATTGATTTCAGCAATGGCAGCATTGTTGTACAGTTTAACCACATCATGAACATTGCAACATTCAAGTACATTCCTCCACAATAATTACAATACGTATTTATTTATGTAGCAGTAATTAAATTAATTTCCCCAATGATCATGCAGCAGATTACTGATGAGGTCTGTAATAAGAGGGAAATGGAGAACAGCAAAAGGAAATAAGAAGGCTCAAATAGTTTGCTAGGATTTTTATTTAAATTCAATGCATTCTGCTCCAGTGGCTATAGAAAAAAAGCTGACAAATCCCATATGCTCTGTGTATTTGGAGAGCCCACAAATCACAAGAAGCTGTTGGCCGTCTATCTCAGGGGAACTATTTTCTCAGACAAGGGTAAAGTTTGCATTTCAACTTAACAGGAGACATCTCCTGGAAACTGCTCAATTATGGTCTTCGCCATCAAGAGTGGTGGGTTCTTAATGGAATACTTTCCATATGTCCATATGACCATATGTAAACTTGTGGCACGGAACACGACAGTGTATTAAGAAAAGTCATAGTAGCTGTAACTCTCATGTGAGCAATGATAAAAAGAAAGCCATTTTGTCACTGATGATTGATTAGGTGTTTAAATAAATGTAATAATAAACGTGATTCTGACTGACGAACGTGTGGCCGTTAAAAACAAAAGAACTAGAAACATTTTTGTTTTAAGGTGCACTTCAATATGAAACACTCAGAGACCACTTTATTGGGCACACCTGTACACCTGCTCGTTATAGCAAATTTAATCAGCCAGTAATGTGGAGCAATGTGGATCTAATAAGTGACTTGAACTATGGAATAATTGTTGGGGCCAGACGGGGTGATTTGAGTACTTTAGAAAATGCTGAGCTCCTGGTATTTTTTTCATGCACGGTCTCAACAGTTGACAGAGAACGGTGTGAAAAACAACATCCTTTGAGCGGCAGTTCTGCATGCAGAAACACCATGTTAATGAGAGAAGTCAGAGGAGAAAGGCCACACTGGTTCAAGCTGACAGGAAAGCAACTCAAAAAGTATCTCAAATAACCAGGCTTTACAGCGCTATGCATGGAGCATCTCTAAAAGCACAGCACGTTAAACCTTTAGTAGTTGGGCTGCAGCAGCACAACATTTTTTGTGCACAACTGTACGCAAGGTTCAATGTTAAAGGCCCCGAACACCCACACAGATGTTCTGAGTTAATCTGGTTGATTAGACCTCTTCCCAGGAATGTGTGGGTGTGTATAGAGTAAATTGGCCGACATCTTCCTGAGTCTCTTAGTTAGCTCTGTTACACCTGTTTGGGCAGGACAAATGCCACCTTTATCATTCTTATTGGTTGAATAGATTTGCAACAAAATAAATTCCCATCTAAGCTACAGCCCTGAGCAGAAGCCTAATCAGCCAGAGTAACTAAAATCACCTGTATGGGTGTTCAGAGGTCTGCATCCATCTGCCTGTGTTCAAACACTCGTTTACACAATGTTATTTTTGAAAACGGAGAGGTTGAAATTAATATTTAGTTAATGAAAATAGCCGGCCACATGGAAACGTAGCACAAGTAGGCTCATTTGCATCAGGAAATCGTTAAAAACACAGTACAAAGTTACAAAGGTAGGTGCAGTACCATTTGTGTATCTTAACAGTGTAGATGATGGAATAGTGGTATTTATTGGAGAGACGTTCCTAGAAGACACAAACCAAAACAAGGATGTCTCTCCGATGTGTCAGCTCTCACAAAGAAAATTATTAGACAAGAATACTAGTGTAGAAAATCAGCTTGAGCCAGAATCATGAACATAAACATGAAATGTGACTCTCTACATCATTAACATTATTTCAATCTGCATGTTGAATTTTTTCTACTTCATGTGTCATTTTGACACTGTGAACATGTGTCCAGCTGTAAAACGTTAAGAGTACTCTCCACTCTTGCCTTTTCTGAAAATTTTCTCTCCACAGATTAACTAAAATGTACTTTGTGCAGACTCCTGCTTCAGTCTGATGATATTTCTGTATCTGGTCATTTGAGTTAATCATTATTGAACATAGTCTGGTGGTTAAGTGCACCTCACAAGAACAATGAGAAGGAACCTTTAAATGATGGATCTTGTACTAACAGGAGAAAGGGGAGTCTACCACACACAATTAGAATAATTCACACAGGAGTGACTAATAAAATGAATTCATATGTAAAAACCGGTACCTGTAAAATACAATGGTGTTTGATGCATGCAGAAAATAATTTAAAATAGGTCTGGTCAAAACAACCAACATGACTAAAATACAAAATGTTACCAAAAACTAAAGCAAAAAGTTGAAGATATGCACAATAACAACATCCAAAAACATCGTGCTTTGAAAATTTGCCTTGAATTCCTCGGATCCCTGTAATGTGTGCACATGTATGTTTGGGGAGCTTCATTTTTGTATGACCTGGCTTCAGTGCAGGGATGGGTTTATTACTTTTGATCTCCACCTAGCACAAGAGGACGGCAGGTTAATTGTTGTTCTGTGCTTGTGTCAAAACATCCAAGGAAGAACAAAACGTGAGAGCCCAAGAGATATAGCCTAAAAAAGAGTGTGCATGCCCATGTAAACTATACATGAGCACCCCTGCATAAATGAAATGCAGATTCCCCTTTTTTCAAAGGTGAGCAAACAGTATTTATGTACGTTTACCCCTCACCCTCACCCATGCAGGAGTTTTCAAACCCCTGTTTGAAAGCTTGGATCTGAGGTCACTGTTTGCCACCATCACTTGGTCACTGGAACCACAAAATTCAAATTGGGTGCATAATAAAATTGTGTCATAAAATCTGTGCTTAGGCATTTCTCAAACACATTCACAGTCAAGCCACAGGTTTGACATCTTACTTTACTTACTTACAATTTTGTGAAAGGATAGTACATATTAATCAACATTTCTGTGTTAGCCGGCCGGCTAATTTTCAACTGTAGTCCTTTGACCAGATGATTTTAGAACATAGCAGCAGGGTCTCGCCATGTCATTCTTACATGTAAGCACTTCTGTTAATGTGACAACTCAAGCATGATTTTCACATGACTTAAAGGTCTTGCCTGTGATGTGCTGTGTGATGATTTAGAGGCAGAAGTTGGAATTTAAGCTTGTGGCCCACTCATGATCAGAAGGACATTTTGCTATAAGCATCCATTACGTTGTAAACTATGAATAATGTTTCCTAAGCACTGCACACATTCAAAAACGATTGTTTGGACTATCATCATTTGAACAGTTTCACACTCTAATTGAGCCTCTCCTCACACATAGGTGCAGTCAAGTCACCAAAATACCAAAAGGGCAAAGATGTGCTGCAAAAGAAACACACTGGTGGAGGTGAGACTATTCCTGAAGGCACAGCACTAAATGTAATGCCTAAAAGCAACATACTGAGGCCAGCACATCCATCACTTAAATTCCTCACATATTTGGGATGTCCATTGTACAAATCAAATCCAAATACATGTAAGTCCTGCATTTGGTTAAATATCTATGAATGTGCACATTTTCTGAGGGTTTAGTATTATTTACATGAAATTAAATTACTTAAAATAAATGGATCCAAAAGCCTGTAAGATGCCATTCCATAATACATGTATAGGCATTGCGGATTGTCTGAAGGTTTTTTCTTCTTCTGTTTGTTAAATGTTTTATGGGGACCCAGTAAGTACCCAGTAAAACCAGACAGAAGAACAAAACAGGCTAAATCATAAAATTTTCACTAGGAAGACATTTGAAGCCACTATACAGCTCCAATGATTGGAAATGACAAACCTGTACCAGCTGTTTGCTAATGCAGCTGATGTGCAGCAATACATCACTGGGATGCTTTTGTTGTGTTATTTTTTATGAGAACGCTGAAGTGGTCTGATGTGACAGTGTAAGTGAAGATTCTGGGAGACAATGGACTCGCTCAAGGTCATTTGTGACTAGACATTATGGGCAGAGCCTATCTGACTGTCTGAGCAGGCACAGAGGGGAATAAATACAGTATGAGCCTCCTGTCCTCTGCCTGCATCTTTTCTTTCCTTCCACTCTGTGTGTAGCATGCTGAGTTGGGTCCTCTAAGATACATTTTGCTATATATTTCAGATTACTTAATGGTCTGCACTTACTGGCAAGCATTTAGGCCGTAATATGCGGGGCAGCTATATTTGCACAGTATGCTTCCCATTCTTTCTCTGTGCACATTGGTGTTACACATTTGGATCAGCATGGGAACAGCCTGCACTAAACAACATAATTCTATGCCAGCAGGCTCTGCAGGTGATGTATGTCCTTCTGCCCTCTGGAGAGTTACGAGCGGGATGGAACGAAGGCAGAATGCGGAGCCTCTGGTGTCCTTTTGATGGCATCTTTATTACCTATTTGTGACATTAGATTGAGAGCCCAAGGAAACTGCCAGGGAAGAGAAGGCTGTGTGTCTGCTTTAGTATCTTTGTGTGTGTGTGTGTGTGTGTGTGTGTGTGGGGGGGGGGAGCGGAATAGGGGACAGAGAACAAAGAGGGCAAAACAGTTGGTGGCACTGGAGTAGGCATAGAGAAAAACAAAGGTTAAGTAAAGATGAATTGGACATGACGAGAAGAAAAAAGGCAGACAGGAAGTGAAGTAAAGTTTGAGAAGGAATGGTCAGTTTGGAGGAGGAGCATCTGATTAAAAGTGTATTTTCTCTCCCAGGGGTCAGGCTGTCAGAGCGCCTCGGTGGCATTTGTTGTCCCACCTTTCCACTGTGACCTTACGTTAAGCCAAGGAGAAACAAGAGACAAGCATACTGATCTGTCATCAGTATCACATCTGAAACCATCTCTTTCACTCCCTCTCTCTCTCTCAAGCACATGCCAACCCATCACTCCATGCTGTGCAACTGCAAAGCCACAAAGAATCTTTCATGCTCAGTTTTCCACGCAAAGATTAAACTAAGTATATTTGTTTTTGTCTTCTTCCTTTTTGGATGACCAAACAAAGATGTGTTAAAGCTACACAACAAACCATGATCCAGCAAGTGCGTGGCCTATTTTGCAAACCAATTCTGAACCTAATTGTATAAGCTAGTCTAGGACAAATCTGACATTTCAGAAATAGCTGCCATGTTATTATAAAAACAATCATCGATGAGGGCAAGTGACAGTCCAGTGAATGGTGCATTCTTCCCGCCAGGTGTAGGAAAGATTTATATAGATGTCTGAGTGAAGAAGAGAACTATCAATCATATGTTGTGCAGCCTACCTGGAATAATGTCCTTCTCAAACAAATGCCCATTAGCAAATGCTCTCAGTCTCATGCTCTGGATTGGGGAGATTTATCTATCTGTATGTCTATCTATAGATTCTAATCAATGTGAATGACTGATTTCAATTTGTGTTTATGATTATTTTCATGCTTTACAATTTACTTTAGACATGTATATTTTTTATTTATTAGGATATTGTAGAAAACATGCCGAAGAGTAATGTGATCGCCATCACCGCCATCCACTTTCAAACATGTCTCTCACACACACATTCACATTTTAACTCTGCCATGTCCATCCTTTATCACCCTTTGTTCAAACAAAAAAAGACCTCCAAATGATAAATTCCCCACTAACCTGTCCCAACTGTCCTCCCTCTGTGTGATTGTCAGCATCGTTTACCCCTGCCATATTTTCTCACTTTGCTAATTTACCCGCAAGGTGAGAGGATGCTGGGTAGCTCCTAAAAGTCCTCTGGCTCCAGATGTCTGGACCAGATGTCTCATTATTTCTGCAGTGGTCCTGCAATTTTATTTTTTATCTGTTTCCAGCTCTTTGCACCTTTCCTAACCCTTGCCCCCATACACACATAAACACACACATATATGCAGACATATGCAAATAGAGTCATTGACCAAAACTCCTTCGAGATTAGCCCTATGTTTAGAAGTAATCAAAACATCTCCTAATTAGACGTTTACAAGTAAAAGCTCTGTGCACGGTATTTACCAACTTAATTCCACATATGTTCTTTTACAAACTTCAGTAGTCTTAGAGAATGTAAATGAGGCTACCCATTATACTCTGAATATCCTATCAGATTGATTACAACCTACAATATATCCACAAAGTTCCACTTCCGAGGTTGCTCCGTCGACGATGGAAATTCCGCCGGATTTCACTCTTTTTGGCCGGATGCCTCATGCCTTCCACTTTCTTTGTGTTGGAATTTTAAAGAATTTAAGAAGACTATAGTTAATTTCTCCTCCGATCTCTGCAGGGTAAATCAAGACAGCTGGATAGACTATACGTCCTGTCTGAGATTTTTCTTTCGCATGACTAAAACAATTTTTTAACGCACACGGGTTCCTTCGTGAGGCTATGTTTCAGCGGCACTGTGGCTCTGCCTGGTGCTCAACGGCGCCCATGACAATTGTGATTGGTTTAAAGAAATGCCGATAGACTAGAGCACATTTTTCTCCCATTCTGGAATGCTGTGTGGACAAGCCAGACCCTCCGCCACAGCGCTGTGGTGAGGCTAATAACAAACTGAATCCATGTACAAAGAGATTATAATAAGAGGCTAAACTAACGTTCTTTTTAGGCAACAGCCATAACAACTAGACCTCTCTTCCAGTAAATAAGTTCAGAAAAGACTTTCTGCTTGCTGCAAAGAGAACCTTTTCATGACAAAGTATTATTCAGATTGTTATTTAGTTCAAAATACATCAGTCAGATCAAGGCTCAAGGTTCATTTACTGTCATTGTACCACAGGGTTACACAACGAAATGCATTTGTAGTCTCTAATTCTCTGGCCAGATAATATGACTGGAACTTTACCATTAACACTTTGATATCTAAACATTGTCTATCAGCTTTGAGCACCAAGCATCACCAATGTAAACAGTCCCCCTCCCCTCATCCCGCTGGACTCCTGCGCTCTGTCAGTGCAAAACACAGTCCTTCAGTGAAGTGCAACCGCCCAATCTCAGCAAAGATGTGGGCACAACCGCCTCCACTGTACCCTTGCTGGATCACACCGCCTTCAGTGCCGCTTGGTAGGCTGTGTGGTCAGAAGATGCCATGGGCAACGACGGTCTCAAGGTCCACTGAACTTAATCCCCACAGCCACACTTGAATAAATGAAACTCACTACAGGTAACAATGAATGTTTTAATATGTTCATGAATCTACTGTGATCTTTTTGTTTATAGTTTTTTTTGTTCTCTGCCCAGATGCCTAAACTGTTTTGGTCATTGAATGCAATTGCCTATCCTCTATTTTATTTTCATCAGCTGTAAAATTTGTAATTGGGTTTGTCTTAAAATAGCCTACTGGCTTTTTCAAAAAAACTATATTTGAAGGACAGTCAAGTATGGGAAATAAGTGGAAGTATTGTGTTGGTGATGGTCAAACCTTTTTTGTGTCAAAGTGGCTTTCATTTTTTTGTATATAATAATAATAATAATAATAACTTTGACTTATATAGCGTCTTTCACAAACCCAAGGACGCTTAACAAACAGGGGAGGTTAAAAGGTGAAGGTGTGAGGCCAGGAGAGATTAAATTCCATAAGCCTCAGTGAAGAGGTATGCTTAAGCTGGGTTTTAAAGGTTATAATAGAGTATATATAGTTGTGTTCAGAATAATAGCAGTGTGTTTAAAAAAGTGAATAATACTCAAAAGCCTTACAATAGATTTTAATTCCATAATGGCAATGCATTGTGAACATTCAATTCCTAATCAAAACATGACCAAAATTGATCAAGTTTGTGTTCTACTTTTACTGAAAGTGAAGAAAAAGGAATCTTGGGCTGTTAAAAAAAATAGCAGTGTTTGCATTTTTCTTTACAAACTCAAACAAATGAACTGAAAAATGTCTCAAGGGTTTGCTTTACTTTGAATTATTGCACTAATATTTAGTTGCACAACCCTTATTTCTGACTGCTTTCTGAACATCTTTGTTAAATAAAGTCAACCAACTTCTGGCACCTTTAAAAGTTTGGGCACTCCAGGTAAAAATTTGTATTAATGTGCATAAAGAAGCCAAGAAAAGAAAAGAAAAAAGAAAATCTCCAAAAGGCATCAAATGACAGATTAGACATTCGTATAATATGTCACAAGAAGATGAATTTTATTTTCATCATTTACATTTTCAAAATAACAGAAAACAAAAAAATGGCGTCTGCAAAAGTTTGGGCACCCTGCAAAGTTTCTAGCATGCACCGACCCCTTTGGAAAGCTGAGACCTGACAGTGTCATGAATTGTTCTCAGTCATCGTCTGGAAAGACCAGGTGATGTCAATCTTAATGTTCTAAATGCCCAGACTCATCTGACCTTGCCCCAACAATCAGCACCTAGTTGTTCTAAGCAGTTGTCTAGAAAACTGAAACTGAAAATAGTTGATGCTCACAAAGCAGGAGAAGGCTATAAGAAGATAGCAAAGGGTTTTCATATGCCAGTATCCGCTGTTTGAAATGTAATTAAGAAATGGCCGTCATCAGGAACAGTGGAAGTTAAAGCAAGATCTGGAAGCCCAAGAAAAATATCAGAGAGAACAGCTTGCAGGATTGTGAGAAAAGCAAGTCCAAACCCACGTTTGACTGCACGATCCATCCAGAAAGACCTGGCAGACACTGTCCAATTGTAAAGCATGGGGGGGTGATCAATCATGCTTTGCGGTTGTATTGCAACCAGTGGAACAGGGAACATTTCCCGAGTAGAACGAAAAATGGATTTAGTCAAATTTCAGACAATTTTGGACGCCAACTTGATGCCATCTGTGAAAAAGCTGAAGTTAAAGAGAGGATGGCTTCTACAAATGGATAATGATCCTAAACACACCTCAAAATCCACAGTGGATTACATCAAGAGGCGCAAACCGAAGGTTTTGCCATGGCCTTCACAATCTCCTGACCTCAACATAAGTGATAATCTATGGATAGACCTTAAAAGAGCAGTGTTATGACAGACAAACCAGAAATCTCAAAGAACTGGAAGACTTTTGGAAAGAAGAATGGACAAAGATACGTCAAACAAAAATCAAAAGACTCTTGGCTGGCTACAAGAAGCGTTTCCAAGCTATGACACTTGCCAAAGGGGCAGTACAAGGTATTAACTCTGCAGGGTGCCCAAACTTTTACAGATTACATTTTTGTTTTCTGTTATTCCGAAAGTATAAATGATGAAAATAAAATCTAACTTTTTGTGACATACAATACAAATGTCTAATTTGTCATTTGGTGCCTTTTGGATATTTTTCATTTTCCTTGGCTTCTTTATGCACATTAATGCAAATTTGTACCTGGGGTGCCCAAACTTTCAAATCCCACTGCATTCCAGCCCAGGACCATTGGACTACATTTCACAATTTCTACGCATTACTGGGGTTTGCTTCAGAAACAGCATTTTTAATGTCACGTTATGTCCTGTATTGAACCTGATCCATGATCTTTGGCATGCATTAAATAGGCCCAACACCACAGTATGAGAAACATCCCCATAACATGATTTTTGCACCACCATGCTTTACTGTCTTCACAGTGTACTGTGGCTTCAATTCAGTGCATGGGGGTCGCCTGACAAACTGTCTGCGGCCCCCAGACCCAAAAAGAACAATTTTGCTCTCATCAGTCCACAGAATGTTGCGCCATTTCTCCTTTGGTCAGTCAATGTGTTCTTTGGCAATTTTCCACCTATTCAGTACATGTCTTTTTTTCAGCAGAGGGACTTCTAGCTGATAGCTTTGCTTCACATAGCCTTCTTCTGATCGTAACAGTCCTCAGGTAACTTTAAGTCTTCTTTGATTTTCCTGGAGCTGATCATTGGTTGAGCCTTTGCCATTTTGGGTATTCTTCGATACATTCAAATCGTAATTGACAGTTTTCTCCCATGTTGTTTAGGCTTTGGATTTCATTTCAAAGCATTTGAAATCCTTTTGGCAGAGCAGCCTACAATTTTCTGCATTTCTTAATATATTTTCCCCTCTCCAATCAACATTTTAATCAAAGTCCGCTGTTTCTCAGAGCAATGTCTGGAACGATGCATTTTGCTGAGTATTTCAGTGTGAAATGAACTATAACCAGCATCCACAACATTTGCTTCCTTCCATCCTTAAATATGGGCCATAATTGACACCTGTTTCTTCACAGAATCAATCACCTCACTAATTGAACACAACGCTGCTATTATTTTGAACATGCCCTTTCAATTACAGATTCAATCACACAGAATGAGCAGCATGCATGTCATGACTGTTGGGTCTGTTGGTTTTCTATGACTCTACAACACTAATAGTAAATAATGTGCCATAAAATAGGATTTCTGAGGCTGATGATGTTGGACTACTATTATTTTGAACACAACTGTATAAATTAATAAACTAACAAATGCAGTGTAATTATATTCCCTTATAATAATGGCTCACTTCTGATATGCTATATATATAGTTTGATTAATTACACCACACTGGCACTGTGTGCTCATTGGCTGTTTGACCTTCTACTTAGAAGTAATTGTGTAATAGTCTTGTAGCTACTTTCAGTTGAGTTATATTGAATTCAGATGAGTAATTAAAATATAAGTACATTTTGCTTGGTAGGAGATTTATAATGTGAGTAATTCAATACAGCCTTGTGCTTTCAAAAAATATTAAGAAGAACATGGCGAAAGCATTAAATGGATTATACAGAATGGAGGTAAGTGTCAAGCCTGTTTTATTTTTTTATTTTACAAACAATATCAGTTTTGCTTTCTTAGAAATGCATCTGCATACCAACCACATTTGGTCTGAGAAAAAACGTTTTAGAAACTCTGGTACAGTGTGTGTCAAGTGCTCTTCATCAAGCTGTTTAAGAAACCGTAATTTGCATTACTTAGCTGTCAGTTTGCCGGAACAAAGGGGTTTTCGCACAATTTATAAGTATGGTGTTGCAAGGTTTTGTGTTTTACAAAGCCTCGCAACACACACACACACACACACACACACACACGCACACACACACGCACACACGCACGCACACGCACGCACACACACACACACACACACACAGACACACATACACACAGAGAAAAACAAATGTACTGCAGTGCAGGGCTTTAAGTGTTTCATTGCACTCTGTGAAACACCTTCTTAGATGTGCTTTTTGATCACATTGGTGTCACGTAACTGCCTGTAACTAATGATCAGCGGCCTTTGATGGAGCTCCTGCAAAGCTACCCACCACTAGATGGCAGAGAAGCACTTTGTGAAACACGTGCCTCGCCATAATGTGTTTGCTGTTGTCACTGTTGGTTGGTCCTATCTTATCTTTTCTCAGATCCTTCTTTCCTATTGTAGCACAGGAAGATAAAACCTGCCAGTGCAGACCGGTATCGTTTAGGGATCTGTTGCTGCTGACAGCACATGGATAGTTAGAACAGAGATAAAGAAAGCGAGAGAGAGGGAGAGAAGAGGAAAGTGAGAGGAGAGGACAGAGCGAGAAGAAAAGCAGAGAAGAGATAGGAGAGAGGGGTAGTTGCAGAGTAATTGGCCTGAGAAACGCTGTTAATGCAGCCTCATCTTCATTGTATTCTTTCTTCAAGCACTACTTCTCCTCCTTCCTTTCTCTCCTGTCTGTTAACCCCGTACACCAGGTTTCGAGCCACTTCTCCACTCTCCTCATTCCTCACTGTCCCTTTCCTTCCCCTTGACTCTTTCTTTTACCACACTCATTCACAGCACTTTCTGTCCTCGCTCACCTTCTTAAGTTCCTTGTCCCTCCCTTCCCACACTTTCCTTTATTGCCTTTGCATACAGCACCACTTGTTTTGACTTCATCTGACACCTCTAGGGAATGAGCATCAGGGATGGGCACCTAAAGGTTGAAGGTCAAGAGAGCTCCCAGAGGGACTTGTGCTCAGCGTTGACCTCTCTGTGCTTTTTGACTGTCTGGTGGCTGAAAGAGGGGGGCTGAGAAAGGGCTCACCATCGTCACAGCAAATAGTCTTTATCATTTAATGAAGATGTCCAATCAGACAATTTTGAGTTAAAACTGTTTGTTAATAATTTTGGCAAATTAGGACCTCAACCTGCGCATGTGTTTGGTCCCTTGTCTTGTGTCTCTCTGTGTGTGTTTATGTTTCTACATGTGCTGTTTTGTCTCCCTCCCTCCCAGCTTTCCTTTCTGAATATTTTGGCTTTGGGACGTGTTCCAATGTCTCAGTGTATTGTTTGTAATTGTTGATATCTGTTGAAAATGTCTGAATATATAAAAAAATAAGAATAATTTGATCACAAAAAATTAAGACTCTATCCTTAGAACTACAGCTTTCTGAGGCTAAAATGGTTTTTTCAGGACCCTACAAACTAGCAGTTAGCACTAGCAGAAAACATAAATGCAGTTGTATCCTCTGTGATGCAAGAACGACACTAAAAGCTCTGCAAATAATGGAGGTGACATTTTCAGTGATTGTGCTTTATGGCATTCATTTATTGCACCGACCATCTCATTCTCTCTTCTTCATCCACCTCACTACAAAGCTTGTGTTAACATGCAACACCCTAACATCAGACTACAAGATACATTTACAATATAAAATAACCATAACCTGGTTTCACAAGACTGCAGTGCATTATCTTATTTTATGGTAATAACCCATAGCCTTGACCTACACTAACACGTTGCTCTCGCCTTGGCTGCTATGCAATGCTGTGTGATAAGTGATGTGTGATATATGTGTGTAATAATGTGCATGATAGATTCCTTAACATAGGTGCACGGTTTAAAAAGTGTTTTGCACCTAAAGCTAAGAAAACCAATTGACTTTTTCATTAGTTTTCAACATTGAAACTGAAAATTAGGCCAGAGTAATTAAAAAAAGCGGTAAAAGCCAACACTCCCAATTGTTAAGATTCACATTGTTAAAACCCAAACCTACGCAAGCACGCATGCACGCACGCACGCACACACACACACACACACACATACACAGACACACACACACACACACACACACAAAAACACACACACACAAACATAATTGGATCCTGCACACTGCTCACAAAGGGGGACCCATCTGGAGGGGATGTTTATGTGTGTATGTGTTTGTGTGTGTTGTTGTAAGGTAAATTTCTCTTGCAGTCCACCCTCAGGCCCTGGGCTACATTTGCTCCCATCCATCAGCTAGATGAGCTGTGTCCTTTTAAAGTAACATTGCTGACAGCATGGAAAAAAATACTTAGACAAAATATTTATTTGTAGATTAGGACCCAAATCAATACCCCCTTTGGAGATAAAGGGTAATGTTGCTGATGGAAACAGACAGCTCTGAAATTAGAATTTAATAATGACAACTTTGGATTTCCTCAAGAAGATAAAAAGTCCCCTTTACTAAAACTCCTTTGTCATCACCTTTGTCAGGATGTACCTGTAAAAGTGTGTGCTTCGGTGACAGACAGGGATATATGCTGTACTGCACATGGCAGTGTGAAGAAACAGAATTTATGTTTGCATTACAGTAATGTGTGTGTTAATGCTATGGATGAACCTCTCTGCTGGATATCCCTTGTGTGTATAGAGTGTTTTTTCAGCTGTCACCTTCCACACTCTATTATCTAGTACAGCGGCTGTTGTTTGTGTTTAGCCTTCATTGTAAAGGATTAGTTCTTATCCACATGATGTTTTTGTGTACACGGACATGCCTGTAATGTTGTGGGGTCCAAGCAGTGTTAATCAGATATTTACAAGCACTGCATGGTAAATGTCTTTGCTAGTTAAGTCTGAGCATTTCTGTACAAGCTTTGAAGAAAACCAACACCACATTTTTAAATGAAACCGCTTTAGATATACAATATGTCAGTGAAATGGACAATGCAGTGGTTTGACCAATAAAACATGTACATGTCTTTTGAACCAATTTTTTAGCACTTCATGAACACATCCGGTGGACTATACGTCATAACGACATAAATTACTGTTACAGTTTGTTCCTTGAGTGAAAAAGAACAATTTGAATTTATGATTATTTTTCATTCATTTAACAGCAGCATATAAGATGGAACTTTTTAACAACAAGAATGTCAGACAGACATCTAGTGAAGTAATTGGTTAAATGCATTTATAACTGGCAGTTCCAATTCTTTAAGAGTACAAAAAGATATTTGAGAACAAGAAACCAGCAAGGAAAATACGTTGTGTTCTGACTGTGATCCTACTCTATTACCCTAGCACATGAGCTTAAGATAAATATACAGTGTTTGCAGGGCCAATGCAGTCCCAATTAAAATACTCTATAGCCCATGTCTCTTTTTCAAAGGAAATTGCTGCATGTTATTTAATTTACTGATCAATATACCTTCTAATAAAAAGTTAAAAAGAGGGTGTTGTTAAGGTATTGCAGCAAATCTCCATAGCCATGAAATGCTTCTCATTTAAAAAAATAAATAAAAAAATCTATTGCCCACTCTCCATGCTGGACCATCCACACATTTCCACCTCAGTGGTGAACACCAAACAACTTCTATCCACCCTGCAGGCAACAGTTGCTGATGTGCCTCTATTTCCATCCCAATTCCCATTTGCTTTCAAGTGCCACCACTTCCCATGTCTACAAGTCTGTCCATCTCCCTAGGGGGTACACACATCTCCTGAGCCTTCCTCTATTCCTCTCCCTGTTTCATTTCACCAGACACTTTCTTAAAGGTCAGGTACCTACAGGGCCATAAAAATCGAGGGAGGTGAAAAAGGGTGATGAAGTCGTACCTCCAACTCGTAAACAGTGAAACCACAATTTGAAGGACAAATTATATAATGGTCAAGTCATTTGGTCAAGTGGAATCAGCCATGGCTATCATTAACTAAAATAAATGCATGGTAGCATGAGAGGCTTGGGATGGTAGGCTTGGCTGTCCTGCATTTGTGATATGATTTGTTTGCATACTTAGTGCACTTTTGCTTATGGGTTTCCGTGTGTGTGTGTGTGTGTGTGTGTGTGTGTGTGTGTGTGTGTGTGTGGGTGTGTGTGTGTGTGTGTATGTGCATGCAAAGGAGATGGAAAGCCATTATCGTTAATGCCACTTAAGAAAGCACGAGTGGCCATAAAAATAAAAAACAACTGTACAATGCAAAGCAAGGTAATAAAAGAGTAATAGAGTAATAAAAGCCATGAATACCACCATTTGTAAATTTTTCAGTCTTTGTTCACACATCTTCTTCAATTCTTTGTGTCCTGACTCAAGTATATTCTGTGAGAGGAAATGTGAGTTATGTGATCCATATTTGAGATATGTGATATGAGGTATGATTGCATTTGACTGCATTTTATTAAAAATTGTTTCTAACATATTTCCCACTGTACTTACAAGGGGATGTAAGTTCAGTGTAATGTAAATTTGTTGAACACCGTTTAAATTTATTCAAATTGAGTAAATAATACCAGTAATATCAGCTTTAAAAACTATTAATGAAGCTCAGCGTAAATTCATTCAGGAAGACTTCTAAACTAATCACTTCTCTCTCTCCTAACTGAACTGCTGTTTGAGGCGTTCAATTTTCTGTTAACCAATCAGAAGCAGCCATGAATTTTCAAGCGCCAATCACAGCATGACACCCCTTCTTTAAATCCGTTTTCTTCTCTACCACTGTCAGTTCTCATTTCAGGCATAGAGTGCAACACGGCATGTTCTTGTGGTGGTAGCGGCGGATGTCTGTCCTTAGAGGAAATCTCTCTCGCCCTCCTTCCTGTCAAGTAGCCTTTTTTAATTTTTCTTTTGCTGCACAGGTGGATTCACGCAGGTACAACCAGTAACAACCTGGCAGTGTTACTTTCTTCCAGTAAGTTTCTCACTCACAACAACACCTGCACTACTGCATCCCCCTGCTCTGACCTGCGCGGCTCTGACCTCCGGCCGCCCAACTTTCAATCTGCCAGCGCTGTTTGCGACTTCAGCCGGTTCCATCAAGGCGGGGGAACCGGTGTGTTCCACCTGGAACAAACAACAAGTAAAGTTGTCTAATCAGGCCGTGTTTTTAGTTAAATTTATTTTTAATTTTTGCTGCTACTCTAGTTCCAGGCACCGTCTAAAAAATCTGGTTCTTGGTCGTGACTTTCTGCGTTTTGGGTTTTATCGTGAATTCTATTACAGTGGCAGCTGGGGCATTGTTTACTTCTGATAAATGCTTCAGCAAGCACTTAGGCTGGCTAGTCTATGTTCTTAGCGGGCATATTACTCAAACTAACTTTGATCTTTTCTACTCGTGGTCATAGCAGGAAACTGCCGAGACCTGACGCGACACACACGGAACGTCAAAGGTGTGATGCTTTTGATTCTCGCATGGGGCTGTTGCCAGAGGCAGCAGGCAAATTTAATTTCCAAAGGAGCTGGAGACAGTAAAAAACAAAAAATACAAAAAACGCTTGCTATACTATTTAAACACGGCAGTTTTTTTTAG
>NC_048407.1:14350866-14384016 GCF_013103735.1 Etheostoma cragini | reverse complement strand
CCCCCCCCCCCGTCTGTTGCTAGCATGGATGAAGCACTGAGTAGTGACGATTCTCTCCTACCAATCAGAAGTTTGCAGGTTTTCAGGTCACCTTATGGTGTCTCCTCAGGTCACTTCAAACCTCAACTGAGGGGGTACTACAAAAAGTACCTGTTAGCAGATACCAGGGACTTTTTTTTCGTAAACATGTTCAATGCACCTCATCCCTGCAGCAGGTTGATTTTATCTCTTATTTCAGCTCTGCATTATTTTCAACAGCATTTCATCTTTGCAGCAGGGATCTCATCTTTGCAGCAGGGATCTCATCTTTACAGCACTTCTAACGCGATCTTATCACATTCGACGTCCTCATCATTGAGCATGTTTTATGTGACATCATTGCAACATGGTCAACTAGACCTCATTATTCAGCATGTTTAACCTGTCCTTTTCTTGCAGCATGGTTAAACTGACTTCTTTTGGAGCATGCTTATTGTAACTCATCATCTTATTGCAGCATAATTACATGATATTATCACTGACGTTGAACACGGCCTAACTCATGACATTTAGCCTTCATTAAATCATACTGAGTACACATCTAATTTCTAAACTCAGAGGTGCTGCTTCTTTTTCGTGCCACGCAGACACAATCGTCTGCTTTTTAAATCTATGATTAACTATGTATTGTCTGGCTCAAACTAGCTCCCTAGTATATTATTTCTTACTTAGGGGAATTTCCCCCTGTAAAAATCTTGCTTCATTCAGATAAGGACTGCTACGTGTGGTAAATCAAAGTTTCTCATGTCTCTACAACAACTTGGTAGAAGGTAATCTCTTGCCAACTCCTCTTACATTCATCCCGATGTCAATGACTTCCTTGCAAACCAAAGATCTCTAAAGCCATAATTTTCTGGTAAGCATGGATGTAACTGGTGGTGGTGTATTTGCATGATTACTGACATTGTTCTCTCACATCGTATGAGTTGAATTTGCTCAAGTGCATGTTTTCATCTTATATAGGTGTATTTTATTTTGCCTTTAATTTCAAACCCGGACGCTGTGCCAAGGGCAAGAATAGCTAAAACTGGGCGCTGTGCTGAGGATAAGAATAAAAAAACCTGGCTGAGGTGCCATGGACAATTTAAACACGGGTAAATAAAAATAAGGATAAAAAAATATATAAATATATCCTTCACACTACCATCAGTGTCTAGACTCCATCGGGGACTCTGTGTATATTATGCAAATAAGCAAATGAACCTTTGCATATCTGCAACAAAGTCTCTCCTGATTGAAATAGGATTGAATCAAACATATTTAACACAGTGTCAACAATATTTTCAAATTATACAATTATGTTAAATAAAGCCAGTGCTCATTATAACAGTATTTGACATAACAATACATATAAAATGTCAAAGGACAGGGACCTTATGTACCACAAATTTGAATTTATTATGCCTGGATTGCATTAGAATATAAAGGGAAGACAATTCTTCTTGTTTCTTGTCACTGAGACAAATTGAAAACCTTTAAGATACTAAAGTGAATGACTGTCCTGCAGAGATACCACTTGTGATTACCATGATCTGCTAAAAGATCTGTGCTTCTGATGTTTGAGGTGTTTTCTATGGCACTTCTCTACCAGGTAACACTATGCATCCCTCTTGAGAGCATGTGATCATTTCCGTGCATCTTTGTATTGTTACATCCCCCTTTTGACCATGTATCTTTTGTTTTATCCTTTCTTCTGTCCCTTTTTGTACCATAGTTATCCTCTTCACCGTTCCATTCACCCTTTTCTCCGTATTGCTATTCCAAATCTACTGTATGTCTCTGTTCTATTTACAATCGCTGCCTAGTTTCTATCTTCTATCTCTCATCCTTTTACGCCCTTCAGCCAATTTCCCCACAGTCCCCTTTCCAACATCTAGTTTTCTCTCTATATCACCGCTGATCTACCTTTCATGCTGGGCTCCTACATGGTCTGATGCCCTCCCTCTGTGTTTATGCTGTATGTGTGTTATTTGTATCCCCTACCTGCCATAGTAAAACTCATTGCAATGTGTAAGGCCCCACTGGCCCCACCCAAACCACTTACTATGCTGGGTGTCATAGGGGCCAGGCCACTGAAGATTACACTTAACTGAGCAAGTAGCCTCTTTGCAGGCTCATATCCAGAAGATGTGGCTAATGCAGTTTATTATCAGTGTCCCCATGCTTTCTCTTCATGTCTCTTTTCCCCCACTTTATTTTATTATTTAAAAATACAATCTGGGATGTGAAGATAGGTTATCTCTATTAAAGGCAAATTGCTTGATCTGTTATGTCACCCTTTTGTAGTGTTTCAGTTTAGTGTACTTTATTATCACTTGTAGTCACATGCAGTAAGTCCATTCTTCCACATCTTTTTTCTTGGTTTGCTATATGCCATGTTATGGTAATGGTATGTACTGTGGTGTGGAGCCCACCTGGTTACAGGTCACATGAAGAAGGTCTGTGGCCTCCACAAGCCAGCCCTCAAGCTGTGTTGGCCAGTTGGGCAGAGCACCAAGGTCCTGCTCCCTCACAGCACCAGGTTACCCCCTCCCTCTGTCTCACAGCTGAAGCTTAGAAGACTTTAGAGGACACCATGCTCCTCTACATCCGCGCAGATGGCCCATACTTCTTCATATTGAACTTTCTCTAACTGAACCCATGAATCTGTTAAATCTAATGTTGTCATGCTTCATTAACAGATGTTTAGCAATACAGCTGAATCAACTGGATAAACTTAATTTAATCTTACTTCATGACTTTTAAAATCTAGAATTTAACTTTATCTACCTCTGAGTCAGCATTTTTAATGTAATTGCCCTTATTCCTCCACGTTCACTTTTTTAGGGCTTTTTTTCTATGTATCGTTCAATGGACTATATCTGCCATAATACCACAGACTTAATTGTTGGTACAAAACTGTTTGCCTTGTTTCAACAAAGATTTAATGCAGACTGAATTTTTTGATAGTTGTTGAAAAATACAGGCTTTGAAAATGTAAACACAATAGCCCATTGTCCCCATCTACAGAATACATAGCATATGCATGTTGCGCTAAGTCTAAGGCTGTATTCCAGCAGCCCATAGTCTGAATTTTCACTGATCTGGAAACGACATAAGTGAAGTCTTTTAGAGTTAACATGTTGAGCAGAGCAGTGGAAAGGCAGCCTTTTTATTTTATTTTATTTAATAATACATAAACAAAATAGCAAACTACATGTCTTAATCATTAAAAAAATTAAATTGTGCACTTTCTAGATTATTGTTAATTCTTAGTAATTGTGATGTAAAAAATATGTATGCTCTGCCATTTCTCCTCTGCTGTAACTTGTGTCACTCAGGGATGGTTTTCCCCACTTGCTGACCCACCCATTTCATCCCCACAACCCCAACGATTAGTTGATTTTCTGCCCCGGCAGTACGATTTCTGCCCGAATCGTCAATTTGACTGTCTCTACAGGTACTTAACAGAACAATTTTGTGTTTATCAAGCGAATATCTACCTTCCACTCCAAGCTCTCTGCAGTTAAATGTCTTCTCTTTTCTCTTATTGTTCTTAAATAAATATGTATTATAATAATATAAGGACAAATTTATGTTGTTAATTATATTGTGTCGTATTATGTTTTTCCATCTCAAAGAGGAATCTCTCATTTTCCGTGGTGTTGTAGAGGAGACATAAACGACTTTAGGTAAACTGTTTTGGAAAACTGACTGGATGCTCTCACTGTTTCACTTCCGGCCCGGCTTTCCAAACGGCCGTGACTTGCGTGAAAATAGACCTGGAACGTATCTTTATTGGAGCAGAGTGGAAGGCTGCTTCACGCATACTTCTGGGATGTGCCGTGACATAGCTGGTGGATTGTCAAGCATTGACTTGAAAGGCCGCATTGCTCAAACTTTTTACTGCTATCTTCATACTTGCTAAGGCTTTGACTTCTTATTTAAAAAATGTTTTACCCAAGTAGATTCAGATACTCCACGACTGGACAGCTGGACAGCTAATGTCCCGCATCCGCTGCTTTGCCCTAATGTCAACTGTTGCTACATGACAGCTGTGGCTAAACATGAACATCCTAGGGAGACAAGGCTGTGAGGATCGCCTTCATGTCCTCAACCCTCTTCAGCAACCGAGTGGAGGACCAAGTTTAGCATTTCAAGTGAAGGGATGAGAAAGGAGCTACAATTTTGTTGCCTTCTCTCTCTTGTTTAGATGACCAATCCACAAAAAAGCTTAGGTGGAATCAGGCAGCAAGACCACATCTGGTTCTACTTTTTTAAACCTTTTGGTGGCACATGGCGCTAACCGTATCTCCAGACTGAGACCAAGCATTTTGTCATCCTTCCTTCTAATTTCTTCTGGCACACTCTCCTGTTAAAATGGTAGACATGGCTGGTACTGCTAATAATGATGATTCTACTTCCATCCCTACAGGGACATGGCAGGGGACTCTCACGCCTACATTTTTCACTCAAGCTTGGAACTTAAGTGAGATAGCCTTCTGGACAAATGGTTTACCAACATCGATTGGAAAGAAGCTTACTTTGACATCATTGTGGCTCCAAGATCCCATATGTGCCTTTTATCTTTGCATAGGGTATCATACAAATATAACAGTACACTAGCATACTGGCCAGCACCAATATGCTGATTTGGAGATAGAACTGCACAGAAATGTCTAATACCATAAGACAGGGGACTTGTGGAAGTGGGAATCAGTGAAATCACGACTCCTTTGGACTATCCATGAGCCAAGATCCACCGGCTAAGAGACGGGGCTTAAACTAAGATGATCTGATTACATGGCTACTGGACCCTATGATTCAAGTGTACTGACGCATGTAAAATAGCAAACCTCTATTACGTAAAAAATTATCTATCTATCTATCTATCTATCTATCTATCTATCTATCTATCTATCTATCTATCTATCTATCTATCTATCTATCTATCTATCTACATTCAATGTGTCACTTTATACACAGAAACCGAAAGTGTATACTCTCTCTTCATGATTATGTTCATCTCATATGATTAGGATTATACAGTAAGTGTACTACAAATGTTTTAAATTAAGTAGGATTACTGGAACAGAACCGGTACATACTATCAGGGTAGGATTTGTGAAAAAATCAGAAAAGGGTATGTTTTTTGATTAGGCACAACAAAACAAAACATGCAAGAATTAAATCCCTTAAATTTACTTCGCTTTCAAACCGGAGAGTGGAGTTCACTTCGCGGTGAAAACTTTCACCCAGGAAACGCTTGTTCATTCCTCCGGAATGTTTTAATCCACATAATGTTTTTGCATAACTTAAAAAGTCATTTTGGTGCCTAAACCTAACTATCATTGCCACATGATGCTAACTTTTCCAGGCTAAACTCCACTACATTGCCCCCGAAAGGACTGTCACCTGGCGGTGCCTATACCCGCCTCACAGTCACCTATTGCCGGCTTTTTGGTCTACATATCCCAGCCTCTGCTAACTTTTTTTTATTCCCAGAGGGGACAAAATGTATTCCCCTCTCAAAGTGATCAATGTATACCTAAAATATAAGTATTTTAAACTAAGTAAAATGCTGTAACTTGAACCGTTTAAATAAATTCTGGGTTCCAGCAACAGTTGTTTAGCTGCAATAGGTGACTATGAGCTGGGTCCAGGCACCGGCAGAAGACGGTCCTTTTAAGGGCGATGTAGTGGAGTTTAGCCAGGAGAAGTTAGCATCACTTGGTAATCAGGCAGATGAGCTAAACCAAGAATGGGTTGGACAGCTCTTTGCCTCCGTGTTCATCTGATATTCTGATTAAACATATTATTAATCTCCTTACTACTTGACATGTACACTTTTTGTTGTTTGCATTTCACAATACCAAATATGTGTATGGTTTGATAGATCATGACTGTAAAATGTGCAGCTACATCACAAAGCAAGATGTTTGATCTGTTGCAGTTGTACGCACCATCTCAGTAATTACACGTGCAACTAGTTGATGAGCAAAGACAAATTATTTATAAGTCAATGGTGGAAGGAGTACTCAAACCTTTCACCCACCCATGTTTGTTCCCTAAGGTACAAACCTAGCAAGTGTTCCCTTAAAAGTACAAAATATATCTTGAAGGTACAATTATGCACCTTTAGGGTACAATTATACACCTTCCATTATGCATTGTGAACTTTCCGAGGTGTAAGGTACATATTTATACGTTAATGTTTAAATGTAAAAGGACAGGAATTAGTAAATGCTCATCACAAATGAATTTACTCTATTCAAAACTCAATCACTCAATGATTGTCAATCTAAATTAACTGTATAGTTTTGGAAAATGTGCAAAATAAAGCAGAATGTTTTTTGGTAAAGTGTCCCTTGAATCATTTTTAATCATGTTAAAAAGTAGTATGTAATAATTCACATTCACAACAGTATTGAAGAATTAGATTTTCAAACCCTTTACCCAATTTATGCTAGAATGAAACTGACAAATAATTTTTAACGCTTTAAGTTGTGTTCTATTGAAAGGACCGTGTAAGGGTACATGAGTGTATCAACAGGAATCCCACTGTCAGTCACTGTCAGTGTGAATCAAAGTCGAGAGGGTGGCACTTGGATTTATAAACTGAGAATTTAATGACAAAGTTAATTCGTTTTAGAATAGATGTGAATGTAGATGAGAATGAAATAAATTGAAAGTTAAGTCATGTGAACTGTGTGAAATTAAGTGTTTGTGGTGTTAATATTCAAAGTTGGAAGTTAACTTTATCATTAACGTTTATTGCTAGCCAAGTCCATACTCTATCACCCAAAGTTAGCTACACTCGACATTGGTGACTGGCATTATTTACGTTAGCTAGCTAGTTAGTTAAAGCAAGTCTATGTCACTTTTCTATCTTTGGTCCAACTACAGGTCATTGGAAGTACAGGTCGCGTGACTTGCTGCTTCGGTCACCCTACAGGCTGTCTCATTGGAGGGAAAAGTTAGATAATGTTGCTTTAAAGCATTAGCAGTATTATGTCCGATTTTGCCATTCTACAAGTTATTACATGGTACTTAGCTAGCTAGCTAATGGCATTTACAGTTCACCAACGAGCTAGCTAACGTTTTTAAAACCTTACTCTGTCAGAGGAGAACAATACCTCATATTTTGTACATTTTGTATTTTTTTTGTACAACAAAATGTGTACATGTCAAGCAGTAACAAGATTAATAATGTGTTTAATCAGAATATCAGATGAACACGGAGGCAAAGAGCTGTCCAACCCCTTCTTGGTTTAGCTCATCTGTGCATGATTGACAGCATGGCACCACACAATGCTCCATGCTCATCCACACACATCAGTCACATCATTATGTGCTGAAACAGTGCCGAGTGGGTGGTGAGTGTTGTCTGTCATCTCCTGCTGGAAAAAAAATGTATAAAGACATTTTCAGACAGGCAACAATTGTCTCCAACCAGGCACTACAGCTTCCACAGTGTGGTCAAGTAGATTTGAGATTTCAGGGGCAGGGACAGAGAGTGACTGTTTTCTCCCTTCTTCTTATCTTTTGACTTTCCAATCTTGTATTATTGGATGTCTGACAACAAACATTGCCCAGATGCAGCCAGAAAAGATTCTGCAAGTTGTGCCAAATGCCAGCTAGAGTATGCAGAATTGCCATGGCAGAAAAATCTTCTTGCCCAAGAATGGATGAAAACCTGCTCAGGAAGGTAAAATGTATAATCAGAGTTCTTACTTCTTGCTCACATTATACTAGCATCATAGCAAGTAAAAGTTGAGGGGTATTGCAAGGGGCTGTTCAAGACTGTATGAAAATCTCTAAATTCTCATTCATGTCATTGATCTTGGCTTGTGAGGGCAAACATTTCTTTCAGTGGCTGACCACCTGAGGTTAGGAAGTGTTCTTCCTCATGGAGTGCTCATCTATGTGATTACATTACATGTCATTTAGCTAACGCTTTTATCCAAAACCGCTTCCAATTAGGTGCTTTCAACCTCGAAAGTACAAACTCCGGTCAGCAAGAATCAAGTGCAACCAAAATCAGCTTCAAATAAGCCAAACTACAAAGAGCCACATGAAAGTGTAACTATAAGTGCATTTTCTTTTTCTTTTTTAATCCAAGATGCAGACTGATGTGTTCGTGGCACACTATGCAAGTACTAGTGTCTTGAAGTGGATGCCGGCCACATCTGGTAACCAGTGAGGGTAACAGAGCAGCGGTGTAGTGTGAGAGAACTTGGTTAGGTTTAAGACCAGACGAGATGCTGCATTCTGAATGAGCTGCAGGTGTCAGATGGCACTTGCAGGCAGGTTAGCCCGAAGGGAGTTTCAGACTTTTAGACATAAGATGATAAGAGCCTGAACTAGAACCTGAGCTGCCTTGTGCATTAGAATGGGATGTATCCTTGTGATGTTGTGCAGCAGTAAGGGAGAGTTGGTCTTTGAGTTCCACCCCCAGGGTCCTAACAATGTGGGTGGGGACTTCCACAGAGCTGTCAATTGTCATAGTAAGGTTTTGTCAGGTTTTGAGTTTCAGGTGGTGTGTGGACATCTAAAAAGAAATGTTAGAGTACAGAGAAAAGAGAAGGGGACCCAGGACTGAACCCTGAGCAACCCCAGTTCTGAGTGGCCAAGGATTTGACACAGATCCACTCGAAGTTACTTGGTAGGTGTAGTCTGCCAGGTAAGATGTGAGGAAAGAGAGAGTAGAGCCCTAGACACAGACAGTGTCAAAATGAAAATCTGGTTGTTCCCCGTTTCAAAGGCAGCAGAAAGGTCCAGAAGGATGAAGACAGAGGAGCTATAGGCTGCTCCAGCAATGTGAAGCAATGAGGTGACAGCAAGGAGGGCAGTTTCAGTTGAGTGGCCAGCCTTGAAGGTCCCATGACATGCTGCCATGGTGCTGAGATGTTGCTTGATATGATATGGTGCTTTCATATAGGCCTTAGTGGTCCCCTGATACTGTATCTGAAGTCTCTTTCCCAAAGTTCAGCCTTGGTGCAGAATTACAGCCACTAGAGCCAGTCCCACAATGAGCTTTTCTTAGGATGTGCCATTTCTGCTTCTGTAGCTATTGAGGAAGAGAAAGGAAAGGGGGGGCGGGCACACGGTCCCTTGGCAGAGGCCATTGCTTATCTATCCCATCCAAAATATATTTGATGTGCAGCCTAAAAACGGTGGTGTGGTATCTGGATTTATCAGTTCTTAGTGATATCTGGCTGCTCTGCCCTTCCTAGTGAGAGGCTCTCGGTACGCGATTTTCCAAGTATTGATCTCGACTAGCATGATGTATGGTCTAGCATTTCAGAAGTATCATGTTATCCAGACCATTAGCAGATTCACATCTTTCATTCATAGGACATATCTAACCCCCATGAAAATGCACACCATGAAAATAATTAACATCCCCTTATGCATTTTCTGCCCAATAACAGCACAAGGCACATATCTTCACGTGATCTGGGAGTGCTTTCCCATTGGTCAGTTCATCTTACTCTGCCTGTTAATGTCAATGTCTTGATTTTGAATGATCTGTCAGCCTATCAGCTCTCTGGGACTCAGAAAAATGCTTTAATTTCTGGACTTACAGCTGCAAAGAAAATGATTTCAAACCCACCACTTACAACCTGTGTCTCCACACGTGGACCATTTACTATTTGGTTGTATATGTGTATTTGGAGCTTTCCACGGTGCGCATTAATGGAGGGCCTGAAAAGACTCGGGACACTTGGTGGAGCACTTGTGCTGTGGCACGGACCTCTACTTTGCGCAGGTGTTTGGTCCCTTGTCTTGTGTCTGTCTGTGTCTGTGTCTCTTTGAGTATGTGTTTGTGTGTGTCTGTTTTTCTGCATGTCTTGTTTTCTCTCCATCCCACACGTTTTCCCCTCTCTGTGTTTTTTGGTCCAGGGAAGCGTTTCTATGTCCCAGTGTATTGTTTGTGACTATTTGTGGATGTTTGTGGTTTCCGAGTTAAATAAAGTTTAAAATGAAAATAAAATTTGATCACAAAAAAAAAAGAAAATAGCATTCTCAAGAGTTTTTGAAAGAAATGGAGGAAGAGAGACAGGTCTGTAGTTGTTTAACTCATACAGATTAAGTGTTTTTTAGGAGAAATGTCACTCTTGCTTATTTGAGAGTGTTTAGGAAACAGCTGACAAGGAAGTGTTAATACAATGGGTGAGGAAAGGAAGAAGAGGGTCAAAGCAGCATGAAGTTAGGCGGGAGGAGGTAATCAGGCGAAGAACTTGATTTGGAGGTAGAGAGTTGAAAGAGGAAGGAGTACTGCATGTGTTGGATGAAAAGTTGATTTCAGAATGTGTGGTGGAGAATTAAGAGTGCATGGCATCTATTTTTTCATAGTATTTGACAACGTTGGTCGGTAGGAGGGAGGAAGCAGGAGGAGACGGGGGTCAAGGAGGTTAGAGAACAATGAGAAGAGTATTGTGGGGTTGGAGAAGGAGGATTACCTTGCTGCAGAAATAGAGGAAGCGAATGAGTAAAGAAGAGACTTCTCTTAGCACACACTGAGTCAGACAATCACAGAGCTGGGGAGGTCTTGCAACCTGCCGTGAAGTAAGAGGACAGAGAGCGTCAAGACAGGATAAAAGAGTAGAGAGTGTGGTGTCTGTGGCAGCGTTGGGTGGCATGAGTGAGAAAGAGTCTGATTAAGGGAGCGCTGAAATAGTAGATGAAGCCAGAGAAGAGGAAGAGAGTGAGCAAATTTTGTGTCGGACAGGTATAATACGTAAGTACAGTGGTGTGAAAAAGTGCTTGCCCCTTCCTCATTTCCTGTTCCTTTGCATTTTTGTCACACTTAAGTGTTTCGGAACATCAAACCAATTTAAACAATAGTCAAGGACAACACAAGTAAACACAAAATGCAATTTGTAAATGAAGGTGTTTATTATTAAAGGTGAAAAAAAATCCAAACCATCATGTACCTGTGTGAAAAAGGGATTGCCCCCCTTGTTAAACAATTGTTTAAATTGGTTTGATGTTCTGAAACACTTAAGTGTGACAAACATGCAAAAGAACAGGAAATGAGGAAGGGGGCAAACACTTTTTCACACCACTGTAAGTAAATTTGGATGTAGATCAATTTCAGGTGAGTATGAGATCAAGGTGGTTGCCAGCTTTGTTAGTGGGTGGGGGAAGGATAAAGTTAGAGGGAAAAAGAAGAGAGAAGATCAAATAAGTCAGTTGACTTCTCTGTCTGGATGTTGCAGGAAGTTGGAGGGCCATTTTTAGGGATGTTTGAAAGGAGAGCATCTAATTCCTCCAAGTAGTCTCCGGGAGGACCTGGTGGGTGGTAGATGACAACAATGATTAGTTGTACCACATGAGTTATGGTAACATTATGGAATTCAAAAGACAGTGGAGGGAAATGTGGGCAGAGAGAAAATAAAATGTGTGGATGAGATTGATAAGGGATAGGTAAGGGAGGTCAGGTTACGGCATTGTTGTGAACATATGCAAGGTTTATAGTATTTACAATAGGATCCCTAACCGAAATAGAGAAACTGCACGTGTCGGATAAAGAAAATGAGTTGAGCAAAAAAGATACCTAGCCCACTTACCCCCAATTTCCACAGGCCATGGATTTGCTCCACTGCGTAACAACTCTGTGCTGCGCCGTCCGTCAATAACCACCAGGTCCGTAGTTGTTGTGGAACGCCAGCGTCCATGACTGACAGCTGGATTCTCGAGGACCCGCTACATCTTGCAAATTCACGTAGAATAGAACCACAGAAACAACACAACTCTACAAACAAGAAACAACTCTGTGCTGTGTTTTCAAGGTGTAGTGCAGGGGAAATATGATCTGCCGTGAGCATGGTCTATTTCATTTTGTTCATTGTTCATTGATGTTTTAATATGTTTCTGTGCTCAACTTCTTGTCCCGCACTATCTGCCTTGTGCTGAATTGCTGCGGAACTCTCCGGTGTCTGGCAAAAATAGAACCTCTGCGTATCTGCTCCGGAGGGCTGCGGCTCGCCGGAGCCGGGACGGAGCTGGGAATACACACATTGACTTTAATGGAAACCAAATTACTCAGACACCGGATCCGCAGCCTTTCCACATCCTGTGGAAATTGGGGGTTAGCGTGCCACAAAGACTCTTACGTAAACTCCTTTGTTAGTGTCATCCTGAGTCTGGAGATTCCTGTTGCTAAAGCTGCCGCTCCACACAAATGCCAGCATTAAATACAAGTAGGCGGTGATGGTGGTTGGCTGTGGGTGTGGAGGCCCCATCTTTGCTGCTCAGTTAATCAAAGGCCCTGGTGGTGATGGCTCCAAAACCAGAAAAACACACAGCAGAAACTGAACAATCAGCAAAGTCATCAGCAGAAACAGCAAAGACAATAAGCAAAAAAGCAATAGCAGCAGAATGAGCAAAAACAGCTAAACAAAAGCCGTCAACTTAACCTAAGACAGCCGATCCAGTGACAGTGAAGCAGAGAAGCCTATTAAAAGTAAGTACTTATCTTAGATTCTAGCAGTCCAGCAGTAAGTCTCCTCAGAAGTCAAATGCACTCTAACTTTGCCTTTGGCTCTGGCTACTGGCATCACTGTGTGCAACATGATACTATTGCACACACAACAGAAGAGCTGCTTGCTTTCTTGCTTTCTAGTTTTGTGTGTGGGTCTGCCTTTTACCCGTGCACATGGAGCTTGTTTAAGAGATTACTAAGCAACATGACCAATTTCAGCATTTTTCTATTTGTGCAATTCCATTTTTACCCCTCTTTTTTTTCATTTGTTTCTTATTTCTCGTTGTGCTATTTTGTGCTTTGACATCTCTGAACTTTTAAAACCTGTGGTGATAATGATATGTTTCTATAAATGTGTCTTTCTTTTTAACAAAACATGTTATATATAATGTAACAAATGTGAGAATATTATAATTGCCCTAAATGTACAGTATATATTTTATGTAGTGTGACCTAGTGTGTAATACGTCAACTGTCTATAATAATACTTACCTGGCATTTCATGTTTACATAATGAAGATTTTAATAAGACAATTTTGTATCTATTGCTTTAGTTTTTTTTAGAATTTTTCATCAGTGCGTTCAGCAGACAGCAAATAATTAACTACGTGGTTTCAAAGCTAAGATGTAAAATGAATCTGTATTGATGTGACTTGTCATCAATTTACAAAAAAAAGTCTGTTTTCAACTGAGAAGTTGAAACCAAGTGAAACAGCCTTTCCCTTCAGCTCTACTGAGAATCTAAGGTCAGTTTCTGACTACTGCATTCTTTTATGTGCAGCAATTAAATGCTGCATGAAGAGATGGAGCATGGTGTGGGCTGGTGTGGAAGGGATGGAGTCGGTGTGCAAAGGTCACTGTTGTAGTCACAGGCAAAATATATTTGTAAGATGGTAAATGATTATGCCATGGCTGTCTCTGTTTTATCTCTGTGACTATTGAACATAATCTCTGTCCTATACGTGCAATTTAAAAAAGTACTGTAAGTGGCACGGAAACTACTGTAATGGTTGTAATGATTCAGAACAGAATTCCAATACTTTATGTTGTGGTTAGTATTTTTTTTTTGGCGGGTACAGTCCCTGATTTATCACCCCACGATGGGCCTGCTATTTCACAGCAAGCAATTGATTGTGCAGGAAAAGCACAGGTGTAAATAATAAGATGCTCTGTTCTATGAAAGTGTCCCAGTAAGCCAGTGAGCCAGCATACACAATGGAAGGGCCTTGGAACTGGAACGTCTAAATTAAATTTAGCCATTATTAATGTTATTAATGACAATTGCACTTTTCCTTCTCTGATTTGTGAAAATGTCTGCCCTACATAAACATTCTTAAAAAAGGTTACAAATGTTACAGTATGTTCGCAGTCCAACAAACCTGTGAAGACACTTTTGGGGCCATCAATCAGGGAGAAGTTTCTTTTACTCCAGCTCGAGGCACTTGTAGATAAAATGTTTCACAACATAACAGGGCTAAATTCATGACATGTTCACTGCCCTCCCCTCAAGACAGAAAACCTAGAGGCAGGTTTTGTAAAAGACTGATTCTCTCTTAAACCATCTTGATTTAAATGTTTAATAAAAAAAAATATTGCTCTCCCCAAAATGAGCAGCATATGAAATGCGGAAGAGGGTAGAGAGAAAAGAAAATGTGTGGATGAGATAGGTAAGGGATGGGTAAGGGAGGTCAGGTTACGGCACTGCTGTGAACATATGCAAGGCTTATAGTATTTACAATTGGATCCTTAAAAGAAATGGAGATACTGCACCTTTCAGATAAAGAAAATGAGTGAAGCAAAAAAGATATCTAGCCCACATATCCTTGATTTCAATCTTTTATAAATGTATTGCTCTCACCCAAATGAACAGCATGTCCTTGTGAGTCTGAATGTCACCCCAGTGAGATATAGTAATTAATAGAAACATTAGTCAAAGCATTTTTAAATGGGATAGGAGTCACTTCAAGAACATTTCAAAATGTCCTTCTCCAGCCGCCCTGTTGATGGATTTATGCATTTCAGGATCAACACATGGGAGCCCTCTATCGCCTGGGACAGCATTTGGCAGACTAACTAAATAGGCAGAAGCAAGGTTCTGTATGTAAATGAGTGTGTGAACGTGGATACCAGAGAGTTTCTATGTTTAAAGTTATATTCTAACTTTAACCTTGAGTTCTTGTTGTTTGTTTGGGCTCTGGCTACTTCGTGTTGTCCTGGTGTCCTGAGTGCTGCTGATTACATTCTGACTGGACCTTAATAATTAAGGATTATGAATACCAAAGCCACTGCTTAGAATCCCCAAATCTGATCCAAAAACTGTAGTTGGAACAGCAACATTGTTAGTTGCCCGGATGAGGAAGCTTATTCTCTTTGCCTTTATTTCACTGGTTTTTCCAGATGATGTTCCTATTCTCAATGCTTTCCCATAGCGTCCAAGGGCCTTGCTTGTCTTGGGAGACAGCTTTGACAGTCCTGGTGGCTTTTTCTTGATGGTGCACCTCCTCCCCTACAAGCTGTTGGCGCTCCGCTGGTGTTGCTTTCTGCAAGGTGGGCTTTGGTGTTTTAAGCCCAAACCACTCTCTTCCCATGTACCTGCCCCACAATGTCTCTGTGTTGTAAGACTAATTTTGCATCCTGGACCTCTCTTGCTGGATTCCACTTCCTCCCTGTAAAAAGGTTTGGGGCAGCGTACCTCACTGCTCTATCCAGGGACTCTTTGAGAAGCGTTTCTCACCTTACTTTGCATTCCTCCAGAAGGCTAGCGATTGGTAGTGAAAGGGCTCCGTTTCCATACATGTCTAAAGCGATCAGGCATCTTGGTAGCCCCACTCACTTCCTCACATGTGAGCTCATCAGCCTCTTCAATTTGAAGCACAGATTTGAAGCACCAAACTTTCCTCCTCCCTGGGAGAACAGAGTTATAAATGCGCTTGAGGTCAGTGAGTCTGTCCTCCTTTGGCTTTTGGATCTGAGTGAGTCTTTTAGGTCTGCATCATACCAGTGTCCAAGGCTTTTGATTGGCTTCTCCAGGACTGTTCCTGTTCGTTAGCAGACAATACATAAATGGGCATTACCCTTTTATTGTATTAGAAAAACAAAATACAAGAAAGGCACATAACTAACTGTAAATTTTGATATGAATGGAGTAGATTTGCATTAAGCATTTTATCTCTCTTGCTGAGAGTTTCTTTATATAATTAAACATTTTTTCTCAATTCCTTGGACTGATCTATTCGGGTGTGTACGACATTGCACAGGCTATGTTGATGGATTTAACAGATGTAAGATGAAAGGATGAAAAGCATGTAAAGGCCAATTCATGGTTTCAACATGGGTGTGCATGATGTTATCTGACCAAGTCGGAGAGATTCCGAGGTGGACTGTCCGCACTACAAGCAAACCTTTGCCAGTAATTGACGTTTTAGCATCTACAGTAAATTACAGTGACCTACTGCTACACAGGGGTTTTTAAATGTTTTCTTGCAAACATGCTTAATATTACTGCAGTAAGAAAAGCTGAACCTTGGTGTTTGTGAAGTTAAATTAATTTCATGTAGCTACTGGACATTTTACACTGCTTAATGCTAAATGCAGAATAAAGGAAGGGGACAGCCCAGAATGCTGATGTAGACATGGGTAAAGGGCGGATGTCATGAGAGCTTTAATGTCAAAACTTTACAAAGACAGTTTGATACAGTTTGGACTATATTCAGACATGATTGACCAGTGCCCATTTACAGCATAACTGCAACACATTAACACAAATATTGTCAGAATCACTGTTTCTTGGTGAAGCACAGACACAAGGCCATGTAGACTGCATGAAGGTCCAAAAAACAGTAAACATGTCTACTGTGCAATGGCCTTCTCCAAATGTTTTGGAGATTTTAAGAAGCTCCACTTTTATTTTTATCCAACTACAGACAACCTCGCCAGGCTAATGCAAAACATTAGCTATGCTCTCTCTCTTCTTGCTTCCCAGTGGATATTGAGTATCTAAATGCAAGACACAACATTCGTTAATACAGCCAATTGGGGACATCAAAGAGAGAGAGAGATATCTTAATGTTAATGTTCGGATTGCCGTTTACTCTGTAGCCTACTGTCCAGATATTGGACAAATTCTATTATAATCATAATATATAATAAGCCCCTTTAAATTGGGAAAAAATCTATTGAATTGAACTGAGAATTGAGAGGGAGACAGATTCAAAAATAGTCCAACCCCAGCTGGTCCCAAACCCAATGTCTTACACAACAAATGTTCTTAATCCATCCAGACCACACCAAAGCTGTCAAAAGGTATATGAGCAAAAAACAAAATAAACTAAGCTAATTTAGTTTAGAATGCTACATCTGGACTAGTTCACTAGTTAGCGTGTTGGCAGTACACTAGTTAACATGATAATTTGATAACATCACAAACAATATTATTATGTGTAAAAAAAAACAACAACCTTACTCTATCATTCTCTCAAGTCTTGTATTTTTGGCATGTTGTGGCTGCAGGCAGGACCATCACTTAAATTGCCTTTGTGCGGAATGTGCTGTTGGCTCTGTCCTTGGGTTGCCAGATCTTTAACTCCAGAGTGCATTCTTCAGATGTTCGTTTTGTTGTTTTTTAATATCAGTAAGAACTTTTTTGTGACCACAATACTATATCATGACACCAGCTTTATGACTTTTATCTGTGATAACATTTTTACAAAAGTCCAATTTGGCAGGAGAGCTGTAAGCCCGGCAACACTATCTAGGGGTTTGAATGTGTGTGTGTGTGTGTCTGTGTGTGTGTGTGAGAGAGAGAGATTGTATGTATGTGTGTGCATTTGTGTGGCTGGCTAGCTGGGGGGCATGAAGCTGAGAGTAGGGCATTATTAAAAACCATCTGCTTTCCTGCAGAGTCAGAAGGCCGTCTGGACACAGTCTCTTAACAGGCCTTGTTTTCCTAGATGCCCTAAGGCAATATGACAAATTTGAATGCCCAAACTGAAAAATAGGGAGTAACTGAAACAACATTTGTTGCTAATACAAATCTATGTGTGTCTTGTCTTCAATCAGAACACTTAAAACAAACAATGTCTTGAATATCACTATTCAAAATGTCTTTCTTAATGTTTTAGGTATCTTTTAAAATGTATTTCTCAATTTGCTTGAGCACTTTGACATCAGGCAGGAAAACTATATTCTGCCATATATTCTGCCATTTAATAAAGTTTAAACACTCACTTTTTGTAACTGGTCTTGAGATCAAACCATAAAAATCAACGCACACACACTTAAATAAATGGTCATGATTTAATCCAGGCTTCTTTTGGAACCTGACAAATGAGAAGAAATAACCCTTCCAGACTCTAAAAGACCATAACATGTGTTCGAACAAGGAATTAGGTGATGTAGCTCCCTGTTGGCGGCGAGAGTGTGAGTTTCAATCTCCTGCACGCAAATCTATGCAGTACCTCAGAAAATGGTGGGTCTCTAATAACACCTTTAAAATTGCAAAGCCAATGCACACTGAAATTACTGCCCCTGATTGGGTTTAGATGATGGCCCTCTTAGTTTTGCTTTTCATGGTTTGCGTCACAGCACAATTTCCTCTCTGTTCCGCTCAACGACCTTGTTTTTTCCCATCTTCCCTCTTCTGTTGGCATAAACAGACAATAATGGCGTCTGCGTTTTCCTTCCCCCTCACTGGTCCTTCACATGGCTCAGCAGCTTAGCTTGACAGCTCTGCTGTCTGTGAGTTCAATTGGTGGAGTTGAAAGCCTTTTGCAGCATTGGGGTTTGGACTGATAGAATCCTCCATTTACCTTTTTGCCCTCAGGCAAAGAATAAGGTTAAAGCCATGCTAGTAGCAGAGACTAAATAGAACATGATCCTAAAAAACACATAGAAAAATGCAAGACAAAAGTAAGAGTAAGAAGGAACATACAGAAATTGAGTACAATTAAATTTAGGTTTCAGGGGATTATTTTGTGTCAAAGCCTCGCATCAATTACCTTGGTTGTTTATAAGACATCAACTGAGAGCGGGCTTGCATACACAAATGCACACAGTGAATTCTGCAAGGGTTCATTTTTTTTAAAACCTAGCAGCACTGTATGTCATTTCGTCATAAACAGCAGCTCACAAGGCAACAGGTTCTCAAAGGGTGAGCAATCATGTGATAAGATGTCTGCAATTAACAAAGTAACCTCAGAGAAAAAAGACTTTTACTTTTCATAGATATGTAAGAGGAAATGTATTACAACAGAGTCACTTTGTTTTTTTCTGTCACATATCCCTCAGGAACTGGATCCACTGATATATTGGCCACAATATGAAACCCAGTTCAAAGGGAGTTTTGGAGTACAGGTCTAGACAAAGAGCTGGGAGGTAAGTTGAGTCCCTTGTGAGGCTCTGAATTGGCTGATTTGGAGAAAAAGGTGTATATAGTAGGTGTGAGTTGTAGTTGTCATGGAAATGTTTGCTGAATGACAGCTGGTGGTCTTACAGTGAAAATATTGACAGGAAGCAGGACTTACTGTATTGCTGTTAGTGGTGATGGAAATATCTTGCAGGAGGCAGAAACAGGCTTGGAAGAAGAGCAATTCACTCTTGTAAAGGCTGAGCTTGAGGTTTTGGGCAGGTATCCATTCAAAGATGTCAATGTGGCATCCACAAATTAATGCTTCACACTGGGTTTTGCCAGGAGGAAAGGGAAGGTTAGATTGAGTGTCATCAGCATAACAATGGCAGGTATCATGGACATTTTTAGTGTGAAAAGGAAGGGAATTGCATTTTGGTCCTGCGGCAATTCATAGGACAGATCTTCTTAGTGTTGACAGCAACCAACAACTACATTGATGAGCTAGGAAATGAATGACAAGTTCAAGTAAACATCTATAGTTTGTGTAACAAGAAATGTCTAAATTTTTTCGGGGATTAAAATGTCATAAAATGACGAGGACTGAGGGCAGAGGGGGAGCTTCAGTGTCTCGGTAACACATTAACACATGAATTTTGCTTAATTTGTGCTGGCATCACACGTTCATCATTAGTAATTTCAGGCTTTATGCGTGAACAATGTTTAAACAAGCATCTGAACAAGTGTCAAGATTCCTGAATATGAATACAATGTGAAGGCTTTAATCTGCTAAAACTGGACACAACAATAGGAAAATGTGTAATTTTAATCTATACATTTTATTGTAATGGGATTAGAAAGTATTACATAATCAGATCAAGAAAAGGCATATTGCAAAAGGAACATAAAAATAACGAATTCAAAACAATGCGGATGAACAACCTTAAGTTTACAATTCATCCCACATTGTACTTTTTTTAGGGCCAGTCTTGAAACTGGCTTCTTTTGTTGAAACAGTGCTGTCGTTTGCTCATCCTTTGATTATTTTACTTTCCATAATTGGTAGTGTATGTTCAAAGGTTTGCACAGAATGCTCGTTCTGTGTGAGGCTACTGTGGACCTAAATGTGGGCCCTGTTTGGACTTGTGACTTATGTCACATATAGGGCATGTAACTGGGGCAAAATTGTGGGCATATGTGGGCATGTTTGGGTAGGTCCTTCTTTAGGGAGTGAGTATTTATGTTGCAATCTTTTTTCCAATCTTAACTAGTCGTTTTAGTGCCTAAACTTAACTGGCTGTGCCGCATGGCAGGCACCTTTTGTTGGCTAAACTTAACTGCAACGGTTGCTGAAACGACCAGGACCTTAGGGTGCTCTCCACCCAACTCATGAAACAACACATAGCTTTTGTGTTTGGTTACAGTTTTGTGCAAGTACTGTGTGTTTTGTTTTGCTGTATTTTATTTATTCCTGATTTGTCATCTATGTTGTATGTAGGAGGGCTGAGTAACAGTGAAATCAGAAAGAGCAAGTAATTGTCAGTAACTTGAGAATTGGTCACAGTACATTGAACAGTAAACGTTTTATTATGGGAAAACAACCAACTGGACACTGCAGTTTGTGTAAGGAAAAGGAGACGGTGGAGGATGTCGTGCTGGAAATACAATCAAGAAAGAGGGGTCATGTTCACAGGATTACATAAGTTAGGGCCAGTGGAAATCAGGTTTAAAGATGTCCTTGAAAAGGGCGTTTCCATGAAATGGACGGAAACGTATATTTACATTTTTGAAAAGCACCAAATCACTTAATTTTATTTATTACAGTATAGTGAAATTAAATAAATAGTTAACAAGTGATTACCAGTAGGAGGCAGTAATGCAACGTGTAGGATGCCAACTGCTGTAAAAACCCTAAAGAAGAAGAAGAAGAAGAAGAAGAAGACCATGTGGAACCATAGACCGTATATATATTAACGGTCTATGTGTGGAACTGAAGTGAAAAGGACAAACAGAAGAAGGAGGTAAACAGTTATAATTATTTAAAGATGTACACAGAGAGATCCAAGAACATACAGGAATGTGTGGGAGTTGGAATACACATCCCAGAATTTTAAATAAATTGCTCCAAAAGAGTATTTGACCAGTTATCTGTATATACACCAGAAATAGTGGCAGCAATCATTGCACTACAGTGGGTTGAAGAGGTCAGACCTAAAAGGATTGTACTATGCAGACTCTTTAGCTGTCATAAAAAGCATACAGTCAATGGTGACTATCAGGGAAGACCTACTTATAGAATAGTTTGCCAAGATTACACCGGGGTGGCATAGATGTTAAGTTTTGTTGGGTGCCAGCACATGAGGGGTTAAAAGGGAACAAGGGTGCAGACAATCTAGCTAAAGCGGCATTGCTAAAGGAAATAATTGTTCCAATTACTCTAGGAAAAGGCGATCTAAAGGGGTTACTGGCATCAGAAGGAGAGGCGATAAGAATTACCAGGAAGGCACTACTTAGCAAGCAACAGGGTTCATGAGTAGAATTTAATTGTAAAGTGACATGATGTTACACACTCCAGTACAGTAGGTGGCGGTATGCACCTAAAAGTTGTTTGCAATCCGCCATTAAATAAGAGAAGAAGGAGAAGAAAAAGGAGGAGAAGGAGCAGAAGGAAAAGGAGATGGAGATGGCTAAAATGAGCAATACACTGATGGAATAGTGGGACTGGCAAGACAAAGCAAACCCACCAGTCGGCCATTGGGAAAGTGGCGATGACCGGAGAGACTCACTGGACACCAGATGAGCGTGCTGTAAGGGGAAATGTCGGATGGTAGGGGGTTCCAAGTGTTGCACTAAAACAAAACATGTATTGCATGGTCAGTGGAGTTTGGTTACAGTCTGCCGCCAGTGTCTTCTCCTGTGTAGTTGCCGAAAAGGAAGCAGTGTGCAAAATGTTTTTTAAATGATCCTCTTAAGTGGTGTTTTGTTTGGGACTTTTAACATCTGATTAACTGTTTTTAGGAGATTTCATCATTTTAGGTTATTAAATAGTTTTTTGAACAGCTACTTTTTCAATTTCCTATTATAACATACCCTGTTCTTGTCTTTTTCCTTTGGGTAACACTGCTAACCCTGGCATAAAATAACCTTTTTCAGTACATTACTGAAGGTATTTTAAATTAAAGAGTTCCTATTCTTAACATATAAAAGTAGGTGGCATTGTCCAACCCAGTCTCATATAAAACATTGTCTGACAGCAGCATTTTAAAGTAAACCACGCGGTGCCGCACCATCCTGGCCTCACACACACCATTTGTCCGTTTAACTTAACGGTCGCCTTAACGACCCGGGCCTCGCAGTCCTCCTTACCTGATTCACAGCAACCTTTTCCCATCTAAATTTCACTGTAAAGACTGCATAACTTGTCATGCGAAGATATCATACAAATTGTTGTGCATGCGTTTTTGTACAATATCATACAAACTGGTTCATGAGAATGTGTTGCCAAATAGAAATAGAGATACCTCAAAATATTTGTTGAACTGGCTTTTTTTTGATTATTTGGGAAACGTGATTATTTGTATAGTGTAATCATTTGTTTTAAAGTAAGTAGCTAAATAGTCTTTTATTAAACAGTTTTATTAAACAATAAAGCGAAGTTAAATCTCCACCAGTCTATAACGACGATGTTTGACTTAGGGGATTGCTGCGGTGCTGCCGTAAGATCCGCTAGATGTTCCTCATCTTTGGCCCTGAGTTTGTCACCTTCCGCTTTCTTTGTGTTGGCTTGTAGAGAGATAGATAGATAGATAGATAGATATTTATTGATCGCAAAAAATTGGGCAATTATGGTGTTACAGCAGCAAACATACATCAGTCACACAGCACAGAATATAAATAAAAAAGTAGGATACGATATGCATACATACAATATAGGCAAGGCAGCTTTACTTGTATTGCACATTTCAGCAACAGGGCAATTCAAAGTGCTTTACACAAAATCTGTTAAAAAAAACAGTTAAAAATAAAAACAGATAAAACACAAGAATAAACAGTTAAAAATAAAAAAATAAGAGCAAAAGTTACAGTGCAGTACAAGAAATTAAACATTAAAGAAATGAACATCATCATTTAAAGAAAGTCAACATACATGAAATCCTAATAATAATATTAATAATAATAACAGTAATAGGAATAAAAATATAACAACATATTTGAATATATACAGGATGGGAAAACAAAATGTGCAACTGCTTAAACGGTATGCTAAAATGGATGCTAAAATGTAAATAAAGCAGTTGTACAGGTTGCATTTAGTGCAGTATTGTGTTGTCTCAGATTCTTACCTAGCACCTAGTGATGACGTGGTAAAGAGTTTTATTGCCTGTGGTAGGAATGATTTCCTGTAGCTGTCCCTGCAACATTGAAGCTGTTGGAGCCTCTTACAGAAGTTGGTCCTCTGTTGGAGCAGCGTGGGGTGGAGAGGGTGGTCAGGGTTATCCATGATAGATAACAGTTTGATCAGAGACCTCCTCTCCACCACAGCTTCAAAAGTTCCCTGTTTTCAGCCAATCACGGAGCCAGGCTTCCTGATTAGTATGTTCAGTCTGCGTTAGTTTAGTTAGTGTTGCTGGCTCCAATGCTGCTGCCCCAGCAGACGGCGGAGGAGAACAGAGCGCTTGCCACAACAGATTGGCAGAACATCTCCAACATTCTGCTGCACACGTTAAAGGACCTCAGCTTCCTCAGAAATAGAGTCTGCTGATACTCTTCTTATGAACAGCAGTGCTGTTGATATTACAGTTCAGCCTGCGGTTGATGTTGACACCCAGGTATTTATACTTCTCCACCATTTCCACGTCCCTTCCCAGGATGCAAAGGGAATGCGACGCCGTTCCCTTCCTACTAAAGTCAATCACCATCTGGTCTTTTCCACGTTCAGCAGCAGCTGATTCTTACCAGAACACTCCACAAAGTCATCCAGTGCCCTGTACTCTTCCTCCTGTCCATCCCTTACACACCCAACAACTGCAGAGTCATCAGAAAACTTCTGTAGTTGACATGACTCTGAGTTGTACTGGAAGTCTGTGGTGTATAAGGTGAACAGAAAAGGGGACAGCATAGTCCCCTGTGGGGCCCCCGTACCACTCGCACTCATGTCAGACAAAACATGGTCCAGGCGGACAAACTGTGGTCTGTCTGTCAGGTAGTCAGAGATTCAGGAGACTTTGGACGCACCGACACCCATGACCCGCAGCTTCTCACCTAGTAGAAACCGATTGAAACCGATTGAAATAACGATTTAGCTCATTTGCTCTCTCCTGGCTGCCTGGTGTTTGTCCTCTTCTCCCCCCTACACCCGGTGATCTCTTTCATCCCTGTCCACACCTCCCTCATGTTGTTCTGTTGGAGACTGGCCTCCAGCTTCCTCCTGTAGGTGTTTTTACACTCCCTCAGTTTATCCCTCAGTCTGTGCTGTACTTCCCTTAGCTCCTGTCTGTCCCATGAACTGAAAGCTTTCTTCTTCTCATCAAGAAGGATTTTCAGGTCACCGCTGATCCACAGCTTATGGTTGGGAAAATAGGGTACAGTCCGGGAGGGCATGGTGGTGTTTTCACAGAACTTTATGTATTCTGGGATACAGTCTACCATGTTATTGATATCCTCCTCATGTGGCTCACAGAGCACGGCCCGGTCTGTAGACTCTAAGCAGTCCTGCAGTGCCTCCTCAGCCTCCTGAGTCTACCTTCTCACAGTCCTTTTGTGGACAGGCTGCACAAGAGGAACATACATAGGAGACAGCAAGACAAGGTAGTGATCGGATTTGCCAAGTGGGGGGGAGGGCAGTGGCACTGTATGCATCCTTGGCATTAGCCTACCGGAGGTCCAAAGTTTTATTGTTTCCCGTTGGGCAGTTAATATATTGTTCAAAGTCCAGGAGGGATTTATCCAGAGAAACATGATTAAAATCCCCGGAGATAACAATGAAGGATTTGTGCTGCTGCGTCTGGAGTTGTGAGACAGTGGTGTGAATGACGTCAGCAGCTGCCTCCGCATCAGCAGATGGTGGAATGCAGAGAGCTATCATTATGGCGGATGTAAACTCCCTTGGTAGATAGTACAAAACCCAACAGCCAGCAGTTCAATGTTTGGGCTAAAGAAACGTTTCTTCATGTTCACATGTCCAGGGTTGCACCACGTTTCACTCACATACAGTCCAACCCCACCTCCATTCTTCTTACCACTTTCTTTAACGTTCCTGTCCACCCGAACCATCAAAAAGCCGGGCACCGCCACACCATAGTCTGGGATGTGCAAGCGCTGGGTTTTGATGAACGCCGCAAGTTTGTCCGTCCTATTCTACAGAGACCGTACATTCCCCATAATGATTGCTGGGACGGCAGGCTTATGTTTTCTTCTTTTTTTCGTTACATTTTATTCCTCCTCTACAACCCCGGCGTCTCCTTCTGTTATTGCATCCGGAGCTTAGCGCCTGCCCAAGACAATTGTGATTGTTTTATTTTAAAAAATGACAATAAACCCCAACATGTTTTTCTGTGGTTTTATGCTTTAGTTGCTTCTCAATTCCAGCTTAAGTAGCTTTAACTACATATTAGAGGCTAACGTACCTAGAAGTTGGAACACTCCTGTAAAAAAGTGGCTTGTGATGTAGCATGCTCTTAATGCAACAAGGCAGAAGTAAAGGTGTGGAGGTTGAGGTAGTGGATGGGTGTGTAGAGGCAGAGGAAATTGCTCCTCTTTTTTTAAGACACAAATAAATAAATAAATACATTTTTTAAATTCTGAAAAGAATTCTGAATAAAATATTTCAACAGCAAAACCCCCATAAAAGGGCAGTCTGGGGGGCGGAGGAGGACAAGCTCCTTTTGTTTCTATCTAGGCCCTAATCTCCTATGTCAAATTAATGTACTTCAGGGTTTTTAATGCTTATCTGTTACTGGCCAAAACACGTAATATGACGCTCCAAGGAAAGATATCCCCCCTAACCAATCAAAAAACAGAATACAAGGTTGACACTGAATGATCAGATGACCATTTTAAAATGTTATCATCAATTCTGAGTGAGGAACTGTCAGTGAAGTTATTGAGGTTCATACGTTAATAGAATACATCCATGGATTCATACAGCAGCATATTAGAAAATAAATAATGTGCACATTACAAACTAGCCTACTTTCAAACACATCACAAAAAAACAGCAGCTACAAAGATAATCTCCCAATATATGAAGTGGCTGAAACCCTCCCGCATGCAGCTCATATCCAGAGCCTGCAGTGATTAAGAAATCCTGTAAGCCATTTATTGTCAATGCACCAAAACACCAATGCAAATAACTTTTTTGCAAAAACCTACTTTGCAATGAACTGGATTCTGATTCTAATTGTTTGGCTGGTTAATTTCCCATTGAACACTAGAAAGTAGAGATAAGTAGCCAACTTTATAAAACAACGTGATGCAGAGGGTTGGCTTTCCTCCTGTCCTCCCCAAGTGTTTAAGTCACAAGCTACCACAGGTGTGTAGCATGTCTGATAATCAGGGTTTCGCAATATGGGCCAATATCGATTTAAATATTGATTGTTCGTGTCTGGCAAAAGGGTTGTGAAGTGTAGCTCAGTGAGAAAAATAAAACTCCTGAAAATATAAGGTTTTTCTTTGGAATATTCTGGCTATTGCCACACCAAAGTCATTTGTTTAAAGTTCTACTTGAACAGCTGTTTAACTTTTACAAAATAAGCCAGCCACAAAAGTTCTTTGTATTTTTCTCTTCCTGAGTTATGCTTTTACTGAGTATGAAAATGACAGACACCAGGGGCCATACTCCCTGATTGACAGGAGAAATCAAACGGGCAATGCTGAAAACCTCCAAAACACTCGCCTCCAGAATAGTTATGCAATTGTTGTAGGCAACATCAAAGTAAATTCCCTGACTTATTGGGTTGAACAACCCAATTAAGACCAGGCATAGATATTATAAAAAATTTAAAAATATAGAAAATGCAAAAAAACACAATTCCGCAACATTTTCCTGGTTTCATCAATAGATACATTTTCCAGCTTCTTATCCAGGTCAGCGTCACAGCAGGAATAAGACAGCACACATATCTCCTTCTCCATGTAGAATTTTTTGGGCTAACTGCTGGGTCTTGACAATGGTCCTCTTCAGAACAGTACAGTTGGCCATGCCAGGAACAGTAGGAAAGTACTTGAAGTTTTCTGTAAAACACCTAAATTCAGAAAAAGGCCACTCAATAGATCTTTCCAAATCACTGAACCTGAACTCCATTGACCCTAAATTGGTTTAGTGGACTCATTGCATTATTCAATGTAAAAGCAGGAAAGCAACAAATGTTGAGATTACAGAGAAAGACAGAAAGAGACCATGAAAAAAATGAAGACACCATATGGGCTGTGAAACATCTGTTGCCCCTGGGGGCGACAGGAACCAACGAAGCCCCATTACTCCCATGGATAATACATTATTATGATTGAATAAATAAATAAACCATTAAGTCGCTTAAAATTATCCTAAACCCGTGAAGGCTTTAAGAGATTTAATTTTTCATCTGTCTCATTATGATAGTGTAGTATTACACGCAGGAGAGTGAACTATATTTTTAGGGATGTTGGCACTCAACTTTTGGCTTTTTGTCTACGACGGCTGAACACCACTGCCAACATTACATATTACAACTCAGTCAAACACTATTTAGACACAAAGTTACTGGAATAATGAATTAAAGACGGGCAAATGTTAACCTCTGGGCATGTTGTACACATTGAACACACATAATGCTTTTAATGACGTAGTAAAGATGGTGCAGTAGACGTTACTTTGTCCTGAGGCAAAGCAGCTGCAACAGACATTATGTCAGTTGTTACAGTTATTATAAGAGAACCTGATTTTCTGAAACTCTTTGTTTAATGTCTGGTAGCCTACATTCTCTTTGCTCTTATTATTAATTATTCATCATTCAAGCATGTTTGCATTGTATGAGACTTATCTGTTTTAGTCTTTGGTTTTGCATGTCCTAATTTAGATGAAGATGCAACAGTAAACTAAAATAAAGTAATAAAAATTACACCTTAATTCATTAAGTGAATGATAATAGGGAGTTGCAGGGACTTGAAGCATGACCATTACCCAGTTAGTGTAGCCTTCAGTTGTATTGTGTACATTAAATTATGACATCTCCACATACGATTGAAGTAGACTCCAAATAGAACAGGCAAACAGTTTGTTTGTGAGTATTTAATTGATTGTTCCTGCCACATTAAATGACAACTGAATAAAAAGTATACAGTAGTGAAAGTAATGCATAAAATAACTTACATTTAACAGACGCTAGCAGATGTCTAAATGAGACTGAAACAAATAAGATGAAATAGACCGGTTGCTTCAAAACTTGTACACAACGTTATTATAATGTGAAGCTGACATCTGCTTGTTTAATAATGGACTGAAATGACTGATCAATAATTGTATGGATTTTAGACATAATTAAATATCAGAATCAAGAGTACAGTTTACTAACAGCAGTATACAACATGTGGTTTTGAATACACTAAAGAATATTTCAGGGAATTCTCTGTTTGGTTCACTTAAGCTCTGAAAAAAAGCCTCAGGGAAGGAACACCGAAGGGACTGTTAGAAATCCAAGGACTGTGTGAAAATAGCAAATCATTAATCTATTTGTCCAATATCGTGTCTCACAATTAAACATACTGCCTGCCAATCCTCACACGGTTTAATTCACTGTAATTGTGTGGCCAATATTTGCTTATTGGACTGGCTGTGCTTATAAGTGCCAACTTGGAGCACACTAAAGTATTATTGAGTAGATTTGCTTCAGATTTGCCCACTAAAAACACTGAAGGAAAAATCCCAAGGCTTTGTTGGCTCAGCTGCAGTCACTGATTGTGTTTGTACTTGAAAATTATATATTCAAGAAAAGACAAACGCAGTTAACACCAAAGTAATGTGTTAGCCAGGGTTTCCCTGGCAACAACAATGCAGCGTCCCAAATACATACTACATGCTCTAACCTAGTTTTAAGTATACAGTGTGTTTACACGGGAAAACCAACAACATTAAGTAACTCAAAGCTATGCATGCATTTTTAATGCAAATACTTGTTTTTTAAGTAAGCTATTGATGGCCACTATTGTTCCGTGGTGCAATGCAAAAGGAAAAAAGTTGCTAAAAGATTTACAACAAATTGTGGATGTTATTGAGACAGCCTAAGGGATTTCTATGGAAACAGACCTTCCTCACCCAGAAATAGTTCATAACAATTCATATTTAAGTATGTTTTTAGGCAGAAAATTCTTGTGGCTAAAGTAATTATCGTGATAGAAAACAAGGAAGTGAGGTGACAAAGTATAAGGGTGCCAAAATCCACGCGAGGAGGCAGGTTGGAGTGATGGATGAATTAAACAAACACAGGACTTTCATTCAAAAGACCAGGGCTGTTTTTTGTGTGAAACCTTAAGTCAACCAAGAAAATTAACCGAGTTTTACAAACCTTAGTTCTCAACGACATATTACACATCCTCATTTTAGTAATTTTACATGATTCATTATAAGCCAATACCTGATGTTTAACTAACACTTACCAATTGTTTTTGTTACCTAAAATAATCTTAATGCGCTTTATGAAATAACACCCTTGTATTTCTTTCTATTATATTGCAGAATAATTATTTTATATATATATATATATATATATATATATATATATATATAGATCATGTACTGTATATTTTTACACTTTTACTTCTTTGGCCATCCAATTACATTTAGTTATATACTTGATTGTTATTGTTGTATTTTCTAACCTGGAGACTACATGTTTTAGTTAAGAAAATATTGAGAATGACACAGAAAACATTAACCACGTCATCAGTTGTGGAAATAGGGACTATAAAACCATTTTTGAACAGCATGTAGTAGCATGCAACTCAAGTGAGGGGATTTTGAACATCAATAGCATTATAAGACGCAACAATAAACGTTGCGTTCCCTTCTTCATCTATTCAACAATTGTTTATGGATGTCTAGTGGGTCTCACGGTTGAAAAATGTATAAAGCACAGGTAGATATTCATCGTCTCATTTGGCTGTATCCAAACCTCACAATGTAATAGCCAATAGCAGCCAATAATTACATCATAATAAAATTACAGAAGCTCCCATCTTCTGTTTGTATGATCAGCTGAACAGACTGCTATTAGTATTATCACTTTGTAGTCTTAGGTTCCCAGAGGAATTATTATTGGATGAGGTATCAAAATAACTTCCGTCCTTCCCACCCCAATGATTCCACATTCATCAGTGAAGGAAATTAAATTAAGGCCCAGACAACTTGATAATAAGGATTTGGTTGGAGAATAAAGAACATTATTTTGTAATGAGCTTCCATTAATTTCAAAGCATAATTATAGAGGAAGGTGTGTAAAGGAAAACATGCTGCCTCCGTCATTGTGATTGTTAAGCAAAGAGAAATAATAGTAAAATGTGTATTGTTTCGCTATTGCACTCGGTAGACCAATTTAAGAGTAAAACATCAGTTGTCCATGATTTGTTTGTAAGGCATTTGCTTTGACGCATGTGGCGTAGCTCACATTTCGAAGCACTATCTGAATAAGGCACTCCAAAAAACGTTTAATCAAGCATTTGTTCAAAAACATTGTCCTCCTCTTTGGGTCCATCTTGTGACAGTTATACAACACAGTTAATTATTGTTGCAAAGTTTCAAAGGATTTCGACATTATATTTGTTTCTTCCCCTGATATTCAAGAGTTTTTGCATTTCGTTGAAGGCGCCCCATGCATATGTATGGTTTGAAGTTGTTTGGCTTTCTTAATATGTTTATTTTAAAATCTTTTTTTAGCTTTACCCATAACTTTGTGTTATTCCAAAGTAGATTGTCTTGATGTTATTATAATGAGATTTATGTTTCTAGGACACCATTGGAAATGAGGCTTTAGTCTCAGTAGGATATTTCAAGCACTCATCTGCTGTTTTCTTTTTTTTTACTTGAATCGAAAAACAAAGCAGAAGATGATAGACAGGAAGAAAAGAAACAAAGGAGATAGGAGGCTTCATTTTAGTGCTGAACAACCAAACAATGAATAAAACAATACAAAACCGTGAGAAAGTATCCTTGTAATGATGATTTTGGTGTGTTTCTTATCCGTTCACTGGCAATGATGAACAAGAATTCCAATAATTTAAAAATGAACTAATAGAGATATATTGATAAGAAAATACAGCACGTTTTTAAAATTGGGTTATTTAAAAGGTTTCTGTACTGTCTTCGCCATGTGTGCTGTGTCCTGTAGGTACATTTTTTAGCATACTGATACATTTTGATAGTGTTTTTGCAATAATGTAGGGATATGACAGCTTTAAATTACACAAGTAATTCTTATTCAAAAATGGAAATCCTTATTTAATTTAAAGAATGTATTCACAAAATAACATTAGCTAAGTCAACTGACACCTGACCACTAAATGTTGCAGTTGTGTAAAATATTTAGCAAGCCAGCACAGAAGTTTGAAAAGGTAACTAAAAGTAATAAATACATGATAGAAATAAACAGCTAAAAGTAATGACTAAATTGTTTAAAAAAATTAGCTTAAAGTAATAATGAAACTGTTCAAATAGTTAGATTGAAGTAACTTTAGTGGATAAATAAAGCTGAATAATTCAGCTAGTAGCCTAGACCAGTATTAGTACCATTGCTGACAAAACTAACCTCAGTATGGAAAGTTCAATTGTATGAAATATCTAACAATATCCACTTTCATAAATTGAATAATGTTATACATTTGGATCATACATTTGGAATTGAAGGGGTACATGAATTTAGCTGACAGGGCTGTGGGGGGTACCTCAGACCAAAAGGTTGGGAACCACTGGATTTGCCAACTATAGAGTCAAGAAACCTTGCAGTGACTTGGCTGGGAGACATAGCAGATCTACATGTCCCCAACCAAAGACAGCTTATACTCTACTAGGTAATCGTTACCTAATACATAGGTGATCAGGAAGGAGGTGTAAGGGACCAATATCACTGTACACCTTGAAGCACCATCAACAATATTCCTCTTTCATTTTGCCATTCTACTTTTATGGGCTAAAAAGTGCTCTGTGCTTTTCTGATCTTGTGAGGAGTGTGAGTAGCGCGTAATTGTAAAGCGAAAGCAGGCAATCGTCACAGACATCATTTATTTTCCAGATGCCCCATGTCTTTTGGGTTGTGCCTTTATTGTAGAGTCTGAATACTCAGCTTAGTTGAAACTCTCTCAGTGGAGCTGTTCCTGCAAGCAACAAGTGACAATAATAACAGTGACAGTGAAGGCTTAAAATGTTCTAAAGAAAGAACACTCTAAACGATTGTGACATGAGTGATATAGAGGATTAACTTTCAACTCCCGTCATGAAGCCACCACAGTAATGTGTGAGGAGGAGTAGCAGCTTAGTGTGACTGTTATTTCCCTAAGGCCAAACTCCTGAATCTTCTTTAGTCTAATGAAGACAACTCGAATGTTGTGGAAGAAATAGTATGTGTGATGTTAGAGGACCTCTCTGACAAGATAGTCTGATCAAGACTCTCTTCACACAAGTAAGCCAAGGTTGTACATTGTTGCTATGAATGATTTCTATTATACCTTGTGTTTGGGAGTGAGTGTGTGCATATATGCTCTAATATTTTCTTTTTAATCAGCATCAGCATTGGACCCGCACATCAAAAGAGCTGCCTCTCCTTGAAGTTGACTACGCTTGACTAGCTGCAGTGGTGAATGACAACCAGGTAGGACTACATCACCACCAACAACAACAACAACAACAGGAAATTGACCACAGTTAAGCTTCTTTCGAAATGGCTCATTAGGTTCTGTCACAGTCTACTGGAGGAGCATGTCAGTGTATTTACTAGACCTGATTTCATAAACCTGAAATTTCTGAGTGAGAGAATAGCTCACTCAGAACTTCAGTTGACTAGAACCTTTCCAAAGAAGCTCTTTTTGAATCTGCAACGTGATTAATAATGATCATGTAGAACAATTGTATGAACTTGTATCTTATCTTGCTTCAAATGTGCTAATCAAAAAATCAAACATTGACCACACTCACTTATCAAAGCATCAGTGATCTGTCAGTAAATCAATTTGCTACCATATAAGCCAACAACTGACAAGACAGTTACTGGTTGAAACCCAAAATTAACCAGTTTAATTTTAAATTGCCACAATAGTTTTCCATTGTTTATTATTG
>NC_048407.1:14322134-14350766 GCF_013103735.1 Etheostoma cragini | reverse complement strand
ATATGTATATAAAGCAAGGAAGCCCATGCAGGGGACTGACAAACATTCAATGGCATGAGAGTGTTCTGCATTATTAATCTTGACATGCGATCACAAAGTCCAATTTTAAAAAAGTACTTAATACGTAAGTATATTCTGAAGCTGATTCTTTTCTTTTCTCACACTGTTGCAAAATGCCAAACCAAACCTCTTCCCTCCAAGGTGTTTGGCCATGTGTTGTAGTTCGAATGCCTCAGGGTAATGACTAGTACCGAGAACAATTGTACCATATAGCTAATGTTAATTAAGCATATATACAACAGTGAATTGTTGAGGTGAAAATGCAATAGAACACATAAAATCCCTTAAATTAATTATTTGTAGTTTAACAACTCGCCTAGAACTTTAAACATTTCACTTGTAGGAAAGAATAATTCTAAACTGCACAACATGTCAATCTACTGAGCCTCTTCTCTAATGAAGTAGTTCCTTAGCTTTGACTGAGGCACTTAAAGATAGACATTGTTTGCTTGAAACTGTAATTTACAGATGTGCCTTTTTTACTTTTAAATGTCTGTACGTCTTGTTCAAGTATTACAAAAAGACAGCATGTTTCTACAGCAGGATCAAACTACAGCAGAGCAATGGAAACCACCTTCCCCGATCTTCCCCTTGAGTCAAACATCTTGAGTAGCAAATAGGGAAGGTGCTCCTTTTGTGTTCGCTGTGGAGTGTCAGCAGGTGGGGTCCCATCTACACTCTTCTTACAATAACTCTGTCCCATTCTTCCCTTTGTGTCATCACAGTCATTACAACTGCACGTTGTAGAGAAACTCTGGATATCACTTTACATGGCATGGCAAATAATTGATTGAAATGATTTAATTTCTGCCATGAACAAATCAATCAGTGACTCCATACTTTTACATTTACACAGCTGAAAATGTCAAATAATGATATGCATTCAAAGCCTTTTAGTACTGTGGCCTAACAGCTATGTTTGCATAATGAAGCATAGCATTAAGAAGTCTTTTTGCTCTTATTGTAATTAGGACAAATATTCATTCTATTGTAAAGGGCTGCTTATTGCTAGAGATACATTCTAGGCTCCTTTCCTCTTCTGTTTAACATCGCACTCTGGTTTCTTCTGAAACATGACTTTAAAAATGAACAGATCTTGTAAGAAATGTTGTATTACTGCCTCTAATTCTAATGGTGGTCAATCAAAAGTACAGTGTGATGCTTCTGAATGCATAGAGGAATACAAAAACAAGTTTTGATTCAAAGGATCCTGAGAAAGCTCGTTCTGTCGATCCACTGCCCCTAAAAGCAAATGTTACTGCTCTCTCTGACAAATTATTAATCGCTCCCAGGTCAAATATTTTCTCATTCTCTCCACTGCATGGGCCAGTGTTTCATTTCTATGGCAAGCACGAGCTGCCATTTGCAGACTATGAGAGCAAATGTTAATTTGCCCCGTGCGCATTTCTGTGCCAGAGGAACCATAGGGCTGGGAGCTAACAGTGGTAAAGAGAGGGGGGCTGACTTGGGTATTTACATAAGGTAATGTGATTGAGTTGTTCCCATAGATTTATCCTTTCCCTCTAAAACCCTTGGGTGAGGTGAGGAATAAGAGATGTGTGTGTATATGTGTGTGTGTGTGTGGGCATGTATGTGTGTGTGCGCACGCACGCTTATGAGAGTTTTGGCCAATTGTCACACCTGTTGCCACACATTCTTCTGTGGCTCCAGCTGAATCTACTCCAGATTATGTGATAGTCTGTCGGGATCATTGTCTTCTAGTCTACAGATGGTGCACATCCAACTATACAGAGCTTTTAACATTTCATAAGCAGGTGTTGGTATATTTTCTTGTCATCTGTTTAATTACTGTCTCTGCTAAGTCCTTTGAGACTCTGATTAAGGTTTACAGAAATGAACTTACAATTATGTTAATTTACCATTTTGGATTTAACTCTCTTCCTCAAAGGAAAATGATCATCATGAAGTATATTAAACATGATCTACTATCTGCTCTTTGTTTTGTTACAGTTTTTTTTGTGATTTTACATTCGCAAAGCTTCACAAAAAAACGTAGATGCATTTTTGTGCACAAAAAAATTGTAAAAAAAACCATAATAATAAAAAAACCTAGAAAACTTTAGAAAACTAGAAATATGACACCCTCCTAAATCTGAGGGCTTTCTATCAATTTTTACACATCTTATCAAATTCACATTTAAGGGTATTTGCATATAACCAGATACCCATGTACTGTATTTTCTATAAAACATTTCAAAACAACCTCAGCTTTCTTATAACTGAGGCTAAAAGTAGTTCTAGAGCAATGTGTAAAGAGATAATTTGGCCCTAAAACTGAGAAATTGATGTTTGCTTTTTGAAATTCTTCAAATCTCTTTTGAAAACCCACCTTTACTCGTGATCAAATTGTTTTGGTGCTTGAAATAAGTTCACAAAAGTATTGTAATATATGAATAAAATAGTAGATACATGTATGTGTCTAAAATGATTAAACCATATTTCTGTGCCCTAATGTCGCTGAGATATTAATAGATACGTTGTAAAAAGCGTTGTTTGACACACAGTTGCAGGATCAAACCTCCGAGGGTTAAATGCACCTGCATTTAAAAAGGCAAGAAGAAAAGTAAGCTAGCTGAATTTAACGTTAATGTTTCTTTCAGTCGTCAAGCATCTAAATATTACTGCAGTTGTTCGTTAAAGAAACATCAATGTGTTGTCCAAAGTCTAACAATCTCCACTCAACCTGAACCCACTACAACAACAACAGTGGTTACTATAGAATGTGGTACATATTTTTATCTTAAAATATAAAGGTTTCTTGCCAACAAATATATTTTTTTCCAGGTGGTGATAAGCATCAGAGAATTCTGCTTAACACTCAAAGCAAGAACAGCACAACAGTAACACATTGGTTGTAGACATTTCCAAAGGTTGATGTGATTGATTTTAAACTTTGGCAGAACTCTTTTTTTCCACTAACTGAATAGTTGTTTCATCCAAAGCTAAATGGTTTTACACAGCAGAGAAGGAAGAGGGAAGGAGGGAGGAAAATCAGGTCAGTTGTTGACATGAACGAATGGGGATACAGCAGAGCAGCATACACCGGAGTGACCCAGATAGGACCCAGTCCAAAGCTACATGCACGTAGACATTATATGATACAAGTGACTGCATCTACAGTGGCTGGTCAAGTTAAGCGATGGAAAAATACACCCTTTGTGTGTGTGTGTGTGTGTGAGTGTGAGTGTGTGCATGCGTGCGTGCGTTTGTGTGTGGGCATTAGGTGTAAGTGTGTGCACTCACTTAAAAACAGCAGCCTTTAATATGTTTCAAAGTAACTCAATAAGAGAGTGAGTGAGTCTCCACAGTGAAAACAAGAGGTTCTCAATGATTTCTTAAGTGTGGAAAAGATTTTAAAAAAGATGTCAACCTCTGCACTGAGGTATTAACCTGATGTTTCAGCCACATGGTGGTGCTAGTGGACTGCTGACCGCAGGCCATCAACAGTTCATCTGTCGCACACTCAGCCTCCTTTCAATTCCAAACCATCTCATTCTCACTACCTCCCGCTCACACATCTTTTGCTCACTCACTGCTGTTCTCCCTCCTCAACATAATGTGAGATGAGGTGAAGTGTTATGGCAAATTAAGTAAAATTAAGACAAGAGAACAGCAATGCTCACCTATGTCGTGGGTGATTTTTATTGCACAGCTACTGACGGAGCCCTGCGTGTGCTGTCCTTGGAGATGGGTGTTGATGACAGACTGCAGACCATGAAAGAAGTGGGAGTGTTGCTTCCAGTGGAGGTGGAGGTGTCTGCACAACACATTATCATTCACCTTCTATAGTTTGTTTTGTTCTCTTTCCCTTTTCACACTTTGTCTGCTATTTATTCCTATCCCCCTTTTTTCCATATTCTTTCGTTGGCTGTGTGCCCCCCCCCCCCACCCCCCCTCCTTCCCTGCCTTTGTCCTTCCAGTACCCTGTCTCTCTCCAGTCTTCTGTGTTGGTCTTGTCATTTGCTGGGATCTTGAAGTATTTTCCATCTCGCCCTTTTCCACAATTCTGCTGTTATCTACCCCAACACCTTTTTTTTTTTTTACCAAGATCTCCCCTTTCCTCATTCTGCCAACCTTTCTCTGTGGCACCTGTCTAATTCTCCTTGTACCCACTCTGTGGTGCCACTCATAGCTTGCTCCTTCACCCTCCCCTTCTTCCTTTCCTGGCTCTCTCTGCCCTGGCAGTCTGACAATTGTTGGAGCATACACTGCTAAGCAGTTATCACCAGCTCACAGAGGTGCGTTTGTGTGTGTGTGTGTGTGTGTGTGTGTGTGCGTGCGTGCGTGTGCATATGTGCGTATGTATGTTTGGTAATAATAGAAAGCAAATGCGTATACCTGAGCATGTGTGCCACTGTGTGCGTTATTCTATTTATATCGAGGTGTACAGCTCTTGTGTTCAGCAAAACAATACAAACAATGTGTCAGACAGGTTTCTATTATATTGGAGCTTTGTATGGCTCTTCTACTATAGTGTAATGTCTTTTTTGCAACAATGAAGGGTAAAATGATACTGAAAGGCTGCAACTCTTCTCCTACCCCTGCCAAACATCCCTGGTGTCTAGCTGCTCTGGATCCATATAAAAGGCACTAATTTCTTTGTCTTCAAGGATTTTTTATAGTTTTGGTCCCATCTGTCATTGGGAGGAGGTTGAAAGAAAGGAGGAATAAGCCCAGCTGGAATCCTTTGTCTATTGAAGGTAGATCACATTGTAGTAAGGCCAGGACAATGTTTCTCTGGCCTTATGGGTACTAAGAGATGAGGGACACCGGCCAGGCCTTAGACCTCAGCAGCCACGCATGCCAAACAATAACCCTGGAGGAAAAGTGATTCAGAAGAGTTTGATTAGCGTCCCCTGATGCAGTAAAATTATATATTAAAGCTGTATACATGTAGCATACATTTAGCATTCATTGTTTGTTTGGCTATAAACTAGATACAATTTAAATCATATGTCTATGAAATTGAATTTTTCTCATCCTACATGCTTTGGGGAAATTAATGGATAAGTGTAATATGTAACAGCTACCCAAGGTTATGTCTGGTTATAACTTGCAATTGCAATGTCCCACTATGCTGCAATCAGAAAACATCAGGGAATATTGATGAAAAGGTTACTTTGATAACACCCTGTTCCCATAGGAGCAGGGACGGACTGACAATCTGTGCATTTGGGAGTCCGTAACAACCGTCCAACCAACAAATAAAGCGATATTAACAAACAACAGCAGGGGGCGCTAGATATGATCACTTGTGGGCTACATGGGTTTTCACATCAGCATTTGAGGGCGGAGGCTTCATCAATAAACACAATCACAATTGTCATCATTGGTTCTGAGATGTTACTTGCTGTGAATACCTTGTCTGATGATTGTGATGTCAGTGATTGTGTCAATTTCACATGGTAAATTGAGTTTTTTAAATCTCTGGGATCAGGACCTAATTCGCAAGTTTAATGTGAGTCAATTGTGAAAGCAGTTCCAGGTTTTGGTTAGACATCCACAGTGAAGACAAAATACTTTAAAAACTGTGAGACTAGCATTAGCAACATGCAATATAAAACTCATTAAAAATTCATTTCATGGGGCGAGTTGAAGTTTCTCTAGCTGAAACAATTTACCCTCCACCTTAAAAAGTAAAGGAGTCTAAAGCTACGGCTTTTTAGATTGTTTTTCATTTAAAATGTAGGTGTTGATGTAGTTCAGATACAAAACATGCAGTGGAACGAAATGAACAGCAGTAGGATTGGACATTAAAAAAAAACTCATGCAGCATATGAGCAAGGCTCAGGTTAATAAGGCCATCTAGTAGCACGATGAGGCCAATTAAAAGCAATTAATAAAAATAAAAAAACAAATCTAATAATAGTTGACTAGACTTATGTTTTGGTCTCATTTGTCCACTCCTGTTTATGATGACCACTAATGTGGTTGCGCTGCCATTTGCTCAACTGTGCTTACATTGATTTCTTAGATGGTTTAGTTGTTGACGGTAGAATTGTCTTTATTTCATTTTTATTATGTATAATGACGGTAGTGCATAAGTAAATTGGTTATTGCATTATGTCCAGCAAGAGTGCAGCAATAAGTGTAATTATAAGTGTTTGCCAGTATCCAAATGGCTTACAAAATGTCTAGATTGGTTGGCTGTCAGTTTAATAGCAGGAAACAGATTCCTTATCAATTATATGTCTTTTTACAGCTAAAAAACACGTGCATCTAGCAGTGGCAGAGGAGGAACTTCTTACTTTGGAAAAACTAAATGAGCACTAAAATGTCTTGGGGATAAATGGAAAAGGGAACAGCATTAGGGAGGTGTGTCTTATCCCCCCTTCTGTGCATAACTTACAAATTATCAATGTTTTTATTTTCCCTTTTGCCACATATTGGTTGGAGGGCCCAAGAGACCTATTAAGGAACGAAGGGAAGAAAAACACCAGATTTTATCTGATTCTCTTGAGGATAGAGTCTTACAGTATTAAGAACACTTGCTGGAAAACGTCCATAGCAGTACAAAAGTTTTAGTAGAAGCTTTTTTTCTATAGTATTGCTCCACTTAGCATTTACTATCCCTGGTGTGTACAGCAATAGTGCAAATTCGACAGGCCTAAAACAGCACGTGCGTCAGTATGATTTAAAGTGCAACAAAAACAATGTAACAACACTCAAGAAACACCACTTTAGCTCAAACTATAAATTTGTTGGTAGAAGAGTTTCATCAAAATCATTTACGTTTTGCCGCAGAAAGGGCTTCATCAGAATGTGATCTCCTGAAAATTATTATGTTATTGCATTATTAGGAAAATAGATGTTGCCATGGTGTTGCAGCTGAAATGTAAACAACAAAAACGTTTATATTAAATTCAATTTTGTCAAGAATTTTGTTGCTCAAGAGAAGACTAATGCACACCGTCTTTTGAATTCTTAAAGGGCCAACACACTCACGGTCCACCCACACAGATGTTTTCAGTTATTGTTTATGATTAGACCTCTTGTCAGGACTATGTGGATTTGTACAGAGTTTGATTTACTGAGATTTCCCTCACTTCCAGAAAAAGCATCTTTCATAATTTCTTAAAGATATTTTCGTTTTATTGGTTGATGATGACCAAAGATTGAGGTGGCTCTTTGGAAAATGCCCTTTATCAGAATAGACTAAGGTAATTACAATATTTGCAGGACAATTATGTCCCTTTTCCACTTATGCAAATGCTTAGTGCAAACTTTGGTTTGCAACGCGTATGGTTGTCTTCCTTATGAACCATTACCTTCATAATAACACAACACAAATTTGCTTAGATTTACATGAAATTAAATTTTAAAAAACATCGTATACATGTTACCAAATTACAGGCAAAAAGGGAATATCCAAAATGGTATGTTGCAGGGATACCGCTGTTGAAACGGAACACAATAGAGATAGGATGTTAGGAAATGTGTATTTTTCTGTCAGTGTCAGAGGTTGAAAGCAGATGACTGAATCCTTTGCAAGAGAGCATTTTGCCCATAGGATTAAGATTGGATGGCTGGGTTTAAACCTGTCAAAAGAGCAGACTTAAATCCCTCACTCACAAACACTTTATGGTTCTCACTTGAGGTGCTTGTGAGCAGTGGTGGAAGGAGATATTTCTCTTTCATGTCACTTACTTCAGAAGCCATTCAGTACATCAACTGGATTGTGGAGGATTTGTAGGGCACTGAGCAAAGAAGCTAAATTTGGGGAAATGTGTTATTCCCTCACAATTCTCTCTATACATATAGTTCCATTGCAGACAGCATTTTATATTAGACGCAAGTAAGTCATTTTAAATGAAGTGAATTTGGTATCAAAGTGTTGCAAACAATTGGCTGTACATATTTTGAGTTAAAGTCAGGGCTTAGAGCACTGGTGAGTCCAAGAATCAGAAATGCCCTCCTGTCCCATGGTTCTTGCTCATTCTGCCTGACCAGACTGTTTCTGTGTTTGTCGATTCCAGAAAAACACAAGCTTTATGGACAGAATGCCCATCTTTCAGCTGGGCAATGGCCGGGAGCCCCGAGCCAAGCCTATGGTAGCCAGCGCACTCAGTGAACACCTCCTCTGCTCGGAGGTATCACCCGTCTGCCTGGGCATGTCAGGTAGTCATCATGAAACACCTTTCACCTCTTGGACACACACATGGAACTGCACACACGGTCATTTCCACGAATCTCACGTCAAGTTAGAACTAATGTACGCAAATTTTCGAGTCAGTGTGGAGTTGCTGTGCAGCATTCAGAGTCCCAATTAACAGGAGAAGGAGAAGTTATCAGTTGTCGCTAATCTGAAACAGCTGATCTGGCTCTTTTAGAAGACCTCTCCTGAACAAGAGAAGGAGGCCTGCTTCACCTAAGTCCAGGGTTTTGTTTGTTGCGGTCACCGCACCTAGCTGAGGGCTCGGTCCACATATCCTCCACAGATCTGACTGCTACCAGAAGAGTAACAACCTGGTGCCGCATTCTGGTCCCTCGTTACATCCAAGGGCTGAGGGTCTGGGATGGCTAGGTGGGACCTACCTCTGAGGGTGGATTGCTGGAAATATCAACCCGTCTGCAGTCTGTCTTCGATTGCCCCAGTGCATGCAAATCCACCCCACTTTCCATGTCTGTAAGCCCAGTAGCACATTGTTGTACTTCCATTTATCCCCTGCCAGATCAGCTATTGTTCTTCTATTTTAGAGTTCCAGATATTTTCTCTCTATTAGCCTTTTGGACTCTGCTCACCTTGAATCATTTAACCTCAAGTAAACCTTTTTGTGAACCTTTTGTTTTACCGGTATGGTCTTTGAGTTGTGCTTTTGGATTCAAACCTATTTTCACTCAGCCTTTACACTTTAGTTCAATCAAAGCATCAATGAGCTCATAAATAATACTTAGTCAAACGTATAAAATAATTAACGGGAGCACAAGACTATTTGTGTGTAGCAGTGCTTATTTGGATGTGTCTTAAGTATGATGGTGAGCAACCAAGGGAGAAATTGGAGAGGGCACACAACAAAAACAAGAATCGTTTCCTGAGAAGTTATTTGAGTGGAATTGCAATGTCTTGTTATTTTGGAAAATTATACTGTGTTTGCATAAAGAGCACAACACTTGGGAATTGCTGTGCATTATGCAAATAGTACACTGTATGCTCTATCCACCAGTTGCTAGTTATAATTTGGAATATCTTCAGCACAATGAATACTGATTTATCAGCGATAGTAAACTTTTATGTCTTACAGGTTGCGATAGCGTGCCTTATTTGCCATAAAGGAGACTACATCGTAAAATTGGAGCTGCATTTTTTTTTAACTAACACAACAGTATAGGGTGTGTAAGGCTGAAAAGTAAACAACTGTTCCCTGAAAAAAAAAGAGAGAGGTATCACAAATCTAGCATCTTACATGTACTTGGACTCAAAGACTGAATGTTAACTCCACATAACAACTGTTCTCTTACTTCACCCATAGTCTGGTTTCAGGTAACTCGTTCATTTTGGGAAACAACAACAAACTTTGTGTTAGTAAACTACACGCTGAAAATGGTAAGTTTGAAAGAAAATTTGAATTGTGCAGTAAAGCAGGCCTGCTTTGTTCATTTGGGAAATAACTGTAAAGATTTCCAAAGAACGTTTTTTTTTATATAAATATATTTATTGATTTTACAAATAATGTATTTAAAATGAAGGCATTTACTATCTAACTGGGATGTTTTATGTACGATTGTGAAAGGGAAGAAGTAACGTTGCACACAGCGATACACTGGTAGGAGCAAATTATGTTTCCAAGTAATTTAAATAGCTCACGTCACAGTATTGTGTGAAAAGTTAACTTTTATGTTTATATGTTATATGTGGTATTTTTTTTTATTTATTTTTAATTGGGCTGCAAGAGTTGAGGGTCGCCTAGGAAGATTATTAAAAAATTTTGTTTTAAAAAATGCAAACAACCGTTTTTTCTCATATTTTACAGTGTGTATGGGGGACCCAGAACTTAGTTTGCAGCGCTGTGGAGATAAGTCTGGCAAAACTACTTCACCCAAAAAAACGTTAAATATCAATTATATGTTTCTGCAATTTAGAGAAATGTTTGGTCTTGCGATACTCCTAGAGGTGAAAGAACATTCAACAATTTTCAACATTGTTGTTAAACTTTTGAGAACATCATAACATTCAAGATCATGACCTCAAAAATTGTCAATCAGTACCACTAGGGTTTGATGCTGCAAAGCTGCTTTTCTGTTGTCAGATTTGTATAAGTGTTGTTGCTGTTATCCAAGCTGTCATGGTTCTGTCAAGTTTCTGTTGTAGTGTGTTTCACGTTTTCTGTTTGTTTATCTACTTCCTGTTTTGTTTTAAAATCCACTGTTTGGTTACATCCTCGGTAACTTGTCTTCCTCCCTTTGTCTGCTTTCCCGCCCATTTGATTATCATCTCCGCCCCTAATTGGTTTCACCTGTTTGTTTGCAGCTTCCCCTCATCCCAGCACCTAAATACTCACCATTCCCACTTCACCTTTTCCAGATTCTGGTTGTCTCTATGCTACTCTTTGCAGTTTTCTTTCAAGTTTTTGCTTACCCGGTGTTTTTGGACTTTAGCCAGTTTGCCGTTTATGTTTCTCGCCTGCTACTTTTGTACTTTTGCCTTTCTGAGTGTTATTGGACTTCTGCCTGCCTTTTGTCTACGATTATTGCGTGCTCCTACTGTACTATCGCCTGCATTGTTCTTTGGACAATAAAAGTACTTGCTTTTTATCACCTATCTGAGTCGTGTTTTGGCTGCACCACTGTACCGGGAGGACAGGAAAGGACAAAGAACATTTACCAATACAGGCATTTAAGTGACAAAACTTTGCTGTGGAATACTAGTATACATTTATTTTTATGAGATAAAAAAAACTGTGCAGGCACAATTAGCTTCAGGTAGCTCCAGCTAAAATATGTCTGGTGTCTATCTGAATCTTAAGTACTTTGTCAATCCAGGGGGGCTGCAGCATGCATTCACCATACATGCCCATTTACACTTTTAAATGCCAGCTGGCTGCTTGAATATAAAGTTGTGAAATAATTTCACAAACTGAAAGCCATTTAGTTTAAGAGAACTATTAAAGATCTTCAGTGCATTGGGATAGCAAAAGTAATGGCAGCCCACAGGAGAGTAGAGTTTGACAGGATATTGCTCCAAAGAGAGCTACAGACACTATTATGTGTCATCATGAGATCTCAATGAAGAATTCAATTTACTGCTTTCTTGCAGACCTAAATGTATGTATATTGTAATCATCTGTTATACATCTCATAATGAAAACTTTACTGTTGTCTTTGTGGGAAAAGCACCGGTGTTTCTAATGTTATTACTGATGGCTCTGTTCATTTGAAGTGTCCCATTAAGCTATGAAAGTGAGCCATCTTGCACAAATTGGTGTCTAGGATCTTAAACACCTGAATGGAATGTATCCCTTTCTAATTTCACATTAACTCTTGTGATGACATGTCTGCTCTGAAAAGGACCCACTGGCACATCCTTTCTTTGAAAATCTACTCAACCTGCCTTACTGTATTTCTATGACAGTTTAAATTAATCACTTTCACCTGATACATACATGTTTAATCAGGTTAAACTTTGGAAATCATTGACCCTGTATTTGTGGTTAATGCTCCATATTTGCTTAATTTTTGGACATGAAACAAAGGTACTCTACTGGTTTGTTTATTTGGAATTTATTCTTTTTAATTGGGTGTCAGGTAGTTAAATATATCTGCTGCACTACTCATTAAAAGTGATCTCATCTGAACTTGCCAAGTGTGCATGTTGCATGTTTTTTTTTAACCTTGTACACATAATATTTTAGTTACTTTGTGTGTTTTAATAAACTCAATCATGTGTTTCAAGTCTTGTTGACATAGACATCCCATAGCTGCTGCAGAATTGAAACCAAAGGTTTTAATGTTTCATTCTTTGTCAGCTTTAACATGTTACTGCTTTGTGTTTCTAACTCTGTCATTGTGTTTGAGTCAATAAATGAAGGTATGATAAGTTATCCCCCCCCCATACATCATATTGCTAAATTGAGATTTGTGCCTTTGTGGCCTACTAGTGTGACATGTCAGTGTTAGCTGGAAAACTGGTCAGTTTGTCACTACTTCCACTAACAATAGCATACATGTGCCATTGTGAGAACCCTAGCTTTCATATCTTTTCAAAGGAATGTGGATTTTGTATTAAAAGGATATCACTTCTGTGGGTGTTCTAAGACTGTTAACTTTAGGTCTTGCCCTGCAAAATGTCTGCACACAAACATGGTTGTTTTAGTCATGGCAATGGTAAAGCGATGGTAACAATGATGATGAAACTGTGGGAAACTTTTGTAAAAGACTGCTGTATAAGACCTACAACAGGATTGTGCTTTGGGCTTGGAGTGGAGAGTTGGCAGATGAGTCCCAGACAAAGAATAAGTCAAGTTGTTGATGCATAAACACACACACACACGAACACATGTACACATTTAACTGCACACTGGGGTAAAAAGTACAGCTTTAGTGACAGCCAAGGTTGTGCAATGTTTTCAGTTATATCAGTAATTCTGCTACTGACATACTGTAGATTGCATGCTCCATTTGCAATTGCAATACTAATGCGCTGTTACCTCAATTCAGTTAATCGGCACAACCGGACTCCCCTCCTCGTGAACTTGACCCGGATCGATTCTAGCTATTGTTATGATCATGTTCAGATGGGCATTGTCATAACAAAGAGGTCAGATGTATACATTTGGCTTTCCATTTATTATGAATTGTTGCTTTGGAACTGTGCTGTCAAATTAGCTATTGATTAGGAAGGGATGGTGGTAGCTGGGTTTGATTATTCATGTGAGGACCAACCTGGGCAGGATCGATGTGGCCCCAAGGATGGGAACTGCAGGTGTCGATGGAGGCATGCACACACAGGGAGGCACACAGAGAAAAAAAGGACCACTGCAAGAGGTCACATTGTAACAAATAAGTTGCCTCATTTTAATTAAAGGGCAACCATTACATAGCATTTTCAGGATAAACTTGTATTTAGTGTTTGTACTAGAACATGTTTACATGCTTTAATGTTAAAAAAAACTTTGTCTCTCTCATACTGCCCATGGCTGCTCCCCCTGTGTTTACCCTCTGTATGAGATTCAGCTAGTTCATATTTAGCACTTGACTAACGTTAGATTGCAATTTAACAAAGCAGAACTGTCTATTGTCAAAAACAGATAAAGGCTTCTGAACCAAACACTACACAATTCTGCAGGAATGCGACCCAAAATGGGGGAGAATTTGACCAATGACCAATCATAGAAGGCCGTCTTTGACTTGCGTAACACTAAGCCGAAGGTAGAAAAAACGGTTGAAACTGGAGCGCTCAGAACAGTTAGAAATCTGAACGTTTTGGCTCACATGGGTTTCTCTAAAATACATTTACCTCATTTTTTGAAATCTTCACGTTTTTTGTTTAGAATGAAAATCTGGCATTATAACATAGATGTGACAGAAAACAAGAAAAAGCATAATATGTTCACTTCAAGTAACTTCATTTTCTTCTGTTTTTTTATTTAGGATCATACAAATGTATGATATATAGAAGAGATAGTGTAATCAGTTGGAGAAAAAAAGTTTTTTTGCCTTGCATTTTATACGATATTGGCATTGCATCAACTACTTTATTGGATTATTTTGTTTTCTAATTCTACAGTATGCAATCTTGCTCTCAGTAGAAAGAAACATGTCAAAACAGCAGCAGGAAGCTGGCAACTAAGCTTGCAATTAACAACTGAGAAGCACCATCACATTTCATCAGAGAGAAGTGCGCCAAATAGCTAAAACCCGGCTCATACCCTTTTTTTAATTCGTCATTGACAAAAATAACAAACCTGACAAGTTAAGTAAACAACAACACAATAAAAACACAAACAAGAGCCTATTACCTGTGGAAGATTGTGTGTGTGTGTCTCTGGTGCCAGTAGAATGGTAATGCATGGACAATGATGGCAATGGAAGCAATCTCCCCATCGTAAATGAATGTACATCTGCTGGATTGTTTCCCCCAAAGAAATCAAGAGGAAAAACCCCATCAATTAGCAGGCACACACAGAGGCATGGCGTGATGTGAATGACAATAATCAAGGCCTCCTCCTCCTCCACCCGAACAGCCAATGCCAAGCATCCAGCTGCTAAAGCAATCTTTAAGCGAGGGCCCATCTAACCATGTATTCCCTCTGACTAAGGAAGAAATGGTTACTACAGTAATAAGTGTGGCAATACATTTTGGCTTTGTTCTCCTTTATAAATGTATGCGTGTTTATTAGGTATGAGTGAGGCATGTTTTTTTCCATGTTAGATTGTATTAATGATATGGCTAAAAAAATACAATTTGATTTTAATACTTGATTTAATACTTGTTTAATTTTGATTGATACTGGGGGAATCAGTAAAATGCAACACTAGAGTTCAATGAGGCCAGGAGGTCAATGTATGGAAATATGGAGCCTCACTGTGTATCTCTCTCTCTCTCTCTCTCTCTCTCTCTCTCTCTCTCTCTCTCTCTCTCTCTATGTATGTATGTATGTGTGTCCAAATGATCCAATAGGCACGCAGAGCAGAAGGTGAGTCTACTCCCACCTGAGGTTTTCCCACCAGATTTGGCTAAGGAAGAGCAGAAGGCCTTATCAAAAGCCCCTGGAACAACAAAAACCTCAGCTGCACAAAAGGACTCTTCAGAGAGGAGACGCAATTCTCATTTAAAGAGAAGACTCCTGCATCTGTTTTCACTGTTTGTTTTGATTCCACACAACGCTCCACACTTTTTTTCCAGTGTGCGAAATTGGATAGGAATAGAAAACATACAAAGCTTCCCTAATGCCATATTAGTCCTTCAAGCTTTGTCATGTCATTTTACAGTGTGCACTCTGACAGATGAGGTACAACAAAGATCTCATGTAAATGAATATGTATAGAGGCCATGTTTATGCTAATCTGTTGCATTACTTAAAGGTGATGGATCTGACATGAGTGGTAAATTCTTTGTGGCATCCAATCCTTGTTTTCACATCGAAATGTTTTCCTTATGCTCAGATGTTTTTTAAAATATTTTTTTAATGTGATGCAAAGCTCAATTTAGTCAAATTCATTTTAAAAAAAAAAACTTTGAGAAAAATAAAAAGGGAAAATGCTAAATCTACATCAAAAGTTCAAGACATGTTTTGTTCCACTCTCTAGTGGGCTTGGGAAATATTTAATCCGATACACAGATTTATAAAATGTATTTTTATGCAGTGAGTATAATGCAAGTGGATTGCATTCTGTACTGCTGCTCTAATAATCCTTGCACTATTATTCACCTAATGCTGGAAGTGGAGGCTAGCGTCTTGAACAGATTAGAACTGGAAGCAATGTAATGTAAAGGGAATGTCATAGAAGGCCATGGTTTTCCACCTTCACGTAGTTTGAATTTCGAACTATGACAACGATTTTATAGTTAGTTGAGGAACAAAATAGTTCCTCCACAACATTGCCCTTGTAACAATAATCAAGAGGACAAACAACACTAAATTATGTTTACCCTTACGTTGTTGTCAGGGAGTAGACATATTTTATTCCTAACTTCAAACTTTCAAACAAATAGTCATCGTCTCCTTTGAAGTGCTGCATATTTTGTCCTTTGCCTCGTTGGAACGTACACTCAGTATCTTCTTGGCAACTCTTGACGCACAACACAACACCCAAGGTCAATTTAGTCTCCCTGGCAACAGTGCAATACATTTGGCGCATTGTCAGGCTATTTAATCAAGACTGGTGTGTCAGATGAACATGGACATTGCTTTTATCTCTTAAACTGCTGAGTGAGGTGGCGGACACCCACTGAAAAAGTGTGAGGGATGTTGAAGGGGACAAGAGGTGTTTTTGAAAGGAGAGGGAGAAAGGGAGTGTAAGAATCTCATAGAGCGTCACTAGTGTGGCTGTTAGAAGTCCTTCATGATGCCTTTGTATTGATCAAACTTCACCATGGTCACCCACGGCAAATCTATTCACACATGACCGCTGCAGCTTAAATGCTTTAAGAAATAGGGCAGCGAGAAGAATAAACAGAAACATTCCGCCAACTGATTTTCAATCCACTTAACCTCGGCACTTCTTATTCGAACAATAAGATGGCAGGAGGAACAACGGATGGAGGGGAGGGGGGGCATGGAGGGAGTAATTTTGCATCTCATCTGTTGACAGTCAAGCATGTTGTTATCATTGTGTACTGCCCTCTAGTTTATCTCCCCCTAGAAGATAGTGGGCCGCTCCTCGTGACTATAGGGCCAGACAACCAATTATCTATGTGCCCTCTATCAGATGTGATTTATATCACTAGGCTGTCCCTACTCCCCTGTCCCCTCTCCGCCTGTGATCAATCATTCCCTGCACAAACACAAAACAGGCCTTTAACAAAACATACATATAATGTCCGGAATTGCCTGCAAAGGAGACTGAAGATATTAATCGGCTGAGATCTTTACAGAAATAAGGCAACACTGACATTGAGAGGGAGCACAAGGTGGAGGCAAAGTGGAATTGATACTCTAAATGTTGCCTGCTATGTCAAAAGCCTAAATTTAATTTTAGTAAAACAAATACACAATTGGAGGCCCAGTCATTTTAATCTGTTCCTATATATATGAACCCAATAAAATAATTTTTTTTCATGATTTCAGACTCGATTTGGTGACAACTGTGATTGTTGGCGGTAACAGCAGGTTTATTTCACTGCTACGGATAATAGTTCTGTTGGAAATTACAGGTGCATTGACACTTATTCTGTTAGAAATCAAAAGAAAAGCAACTTGTGTATCTCTTTAGAATGCAGCTACAACAAACTGTGGGGTGAGAGGATTCAGGGCATTGCATTGTTTTAGTAAAAGATAAAGTTAATAATAGCCTTTTTTATCAGACCAATAGCAAAAACAGGCTGCAGTAGAGCCTTTTGCCTACAGCTCTTTTTTTAACAGCTCACTGTTTCTTATTAAGTTAATCCCTTTAAAATAATACAGGACCTGATGGCAACATTTGCCAAAAACTCCCATGTCTTGTTTAGTAGATGCAATCCACGTAACACTAAACTGACAAATACAGAGCATGTCCTTAGGCTGCTTCACAACAAAAACACTGCGTGGTTTACCAGTTTACTACTTCTTGTGAAACAGCACCAGCAGAAAATATTTGGTTAGCATTAGCAGTAACTTCCCACAACTCTGATACAGAAGAGAACTCATTGAGACGACTGAGACAATTACTCCATGCCTGCTTTTTGCATTGTATCTGGCACTGAGAGCCACTGCCCAAGCGTCCATATTTTACAAGCTTTGAGAACGGGACAGTTAGGTTTAGGAAAATATCGTGGGTGGGGTTATAAAATGTATGCTACTGTGACACGTGGGACAAAAACAGGACACTAAACCCGGCCTCCTGGGTGAAAATTCTGTGTTGCTCAACCCATCTGCAACCCCTACCCCAAAACTTCATCATACTACTCACTACCGTTGTCACTCTTCATACGACGTCGTCTTGCAGCGCCGTGGTTGTGCTGCTGCTCTGCATGGTGCGTTCCTGGTATGCACTAAAGGATGCTTTTTGTATCATATCTGACGCTGAGAGCCACTGAGAGCTGGGTCTGAAATTGTCATCGTAGGTGCATGTCCACTATGAGGGACATTATCTAAAAATAAAAATCCAGGAATCACACCGTATGATTTTTTAACTAAGTATTTGTATGATACAGCTGCAAATAAGTATTTGAACGCCTGAGAAAATTACTGTTAATATTTGGTACAGTAGCCTTTGTTTGCAGTTCCAGAGGTCAAACGTTTCCTGTAGTTTTTCACCAGGTTTGCACAGACTGCAGAAAGGATTTTGGCCCACTCCTCCACACAGATCTTCTCTAGATCAGTCAGGTTTCTGGGCTGTCGCTGAGAAACACGGAGTTTGAGCTCCCTCCAAAGATTCTCTATTGGGTTTAAGTCTGGAGAGGGGCTAGTCCACGCCAGAACCTTGATATGCTTCTTACAGAACCACTCCTTGGTAATCCTAATGGAAGACCCAGCCTCGACCCATCTTCAATGCTCTGACAGAGGGAAGGAGGTTGTTCACCAAAATCTCGCAATACATGGCCTCGGTCATCCTCTCCTTAACACAGTGCAGTCACCCTGTCCCATGTGCAGAAAAACACCCCCAAAGCATGATGCTACCACCACCACGCTTTGCAGTAGGGATGATGTTCTTGGGATGGTACTCATCATTCTTCTTCCTCCAAACACAGTTAGTGGAATTATGACCAAAAAGTTCTATTTTGGTTTTATCTGACCACATGACTTTCTCCCATGACTCCTCTGGATCATCCAAATGGTCATTGGCAAACTTAAGACGGGCCTTGACATTTGCTGGTTTAAGCAGGGTGAACCTTCCGTGCCATGCATGATTTCAAACCATAACGTCTTAGTTGACGTCTTCTTAAATACATGAGTGTATTACCAACAGTAACCTTGGAAATGGTGGTCCCAGCTCTTTTCAGGTCATTGACCAGCTCCTCCGTTTATAGCACCAACGAAAAGAGAGCTGAGCCAGAAGGCAAAGCTTTCGATCTACCGGGCAATTTTCGTTCCTACCCTCACCTATGGTCATGAAGGCTGGGTCATGACCGAAAGAACAAGATCCAGGGTACAAGCGCCAAAATGGGTTTCCTCAAGAGGGTGGCTGGCGTCTCCCTTAGAGATAGGGTGAGAAGCTCAGTCATCCGAGAGGAGCTTGGAGTAGAGCCGCTGCTCCTTCGTGTCCAAAGGAGCCAGTTGAGGTGGTTTGGGCATCTGGTAAGGATTTCTCCTGGTGTTCCAGGCACGTCCAGCTGGGAGGAGGCCTCGGGGAAGACCCAGGACTAGGTGGAAAGATTAGATCTCCAACTTGGCCTGGGAACGCCTCGGGATCCCCCAGTTGGAGCTGGTTGATGTGGCTCAGGAAAGGGTTGTTTGGGGTCCCCTACTGGAGCTGCTGACCCCGCAACCCGATACCGGATAAGCGGATGAAGATGGATGGATGGATGGATGACCAGCTCCTCCCGTGTAGTTCTGGGCTGATATCTCACCTTTCTTAGGATCATTGAGACCCCACGAGGTGAGATCTTGCATGGAGCACCACTCCGAGGGAGATTGACAGTCATGTTTTGCTTCTTCCATTTTCTAATGATTGCTCCAACAGTGGAACTTTTTTCACCAAGCTGCTTGGCAATTTCCCCCGTAACCTTTTCCAGCCTTGTGGAGGTGTACAATTTTGTCTCTAGTGTCTTTGGACAGCTCTTTAGTCTTTGCCATGTTAGTAGTTGGATTCCTACTGATTATATGGGGTGGACAGGTGTCTTTATGCAGCTAACGACCTCAAACAGGTGCATCTGATTTAGGATAATAAATGGAGGGGAGGTGGACATTTTGAAGGCAGACTAACAGGTCTTTGAGGGTCAGAATTCTAGCTGATAGACAGGTGTTCAAATCCTTCTTTGCAGCTGTATCATACAAATAAATGGTAAAAAAATCATATATTGTGATTTCTGGATTTTTCTTTTACATTATGTCTCTCACAGTGGACATGCAGCTACGATGACAATGTCAGACCCCTCCATGATTTTTACGTGGGAGAACTTGCAAAATAGCAGGGTGTTCTTGTTTCAGCGCTCAGATTTGCAGGCTGTAGTGAAAAACTTGATACACTCCAAACTTGATACACTCTAACCCAGAGTTAACACCAACACAGTTGAGTGCTTAATTCCGAGTCAGTGCTGTGGTAAAATCTACACCACTCGACTCTCTGATGAATGTGAATGACTTTTGGTCTCAGCCTCTGGACACTTTGAGAGCCAACTTGACTCCATAAAGCCTTTCAGGCAGTACAGGTATAGAGAAAACAATTCCCCCATGTATTTTTGTTATTGTCAGAATCTTGTGAATATTTCAGTTTCATGAAGCGATCAATACCACGAGGCTGGCTTGTTAATGATGTAGAACCTGAGAGTCGTCTGAGAGAGGAGAGATGGGTAGACTCAGGTTTTTGGACTCTCCTCTTTCATTAAATGCATGATCAGTAAGCACAGCATGTCTCTCATCCAAGGGCACTATTTTAAGAAGCATCATACCAACGAAACTTTTCTCACTCTTAAGAGTAGATACAGTAGAGGCACATAGATCACACGCCACAGGTATGATGAAAGCATTACCTGAGTTGAGTTTGGTTTGTAAAGCACAGGTTTGTTGCTCCAGTATCGAATGAGACAGTGACAAAATCTTTGCTAGCTTATTGCAGATTAGTGTATGTGCTTGTTTAAAGATCAGGGTTGTGTATTGTTTACACGGTTCTGATATAATCCTGTTAAAATACAAACACACACACACACACACACACACACACAAACACATGTACATGCACTCAACCACAAGGCAAAACATGGTGTAAGATGCTTTACAAGACTTTAAGGTTTCATTTTGTTATTTTCCAGAAATCTCTTTCTGCCTCTCTCTTTTTGCTTCAGTCTCACACGTTTGCCACTAAACACAACTGCCAGCCAAGAGGAGTGACAGCACTATAGCCTACTCTCTGTTATAACAAAGTTTGTGCTGATAAAAAACCGTCACGCTCACCCGCGCCCACACCAATAGAATGGTCAGACTCTGAGTTCTTCTCTGTTTGAAGTGACAGAGGAAATCTGGATAATTGTATGATTGATTCTCTTGTGTTCTTCTTCCACTTCACTGAGCAGGCTTTATTTAGGAACTGAAGAGGGAGAGAAATCTTGAGATACAAGATGCTCAAGCCTGCAGAGCCTCACATGTGAGCTGCATGCACACTTAAATGTACCCACAGACACACACATAAATCCACCAACTATTTTTGGAGTGTGGTTTCACACTGTTGAGTGTGTGCGTGCATCAATGAGTCAACTGACTTTTTCTTTGCCCTTTGTCTCTCTGCCACTTCCACCTCAGAAAGCAAAGGAAGATCACATTAAGTGGGGCTGCTGTTGCGTGGCTGCATTTGGCTGAGTGCTGAGGGAGATATGGGGCAAGGCATTACTCTAAGTCAGTCCCTACAGGCTTCAGCCGATCCAGAAACAACAAGGCCAGTGTAATTCATAGAGCCAGACATCCTCACTTCAGTGATTCAGGGCCTGTTATAAGCTCATGTTCTCTTTTGAGAGGGGACATTGTCACGTATTAAACAATATGTGTGCCAATGTATATCAATCTCCATGCATTCATATCTTTGTGAAGACAGTTTGTCATTCTTCATTCCACCAATTTGAATAATTGACAAAACGGTAATTGGGTAAAATGCCATGTATCTCCAACTCTTGCAATATGTTAGAATGTTGGCATTTTTCTTTTCTGATAATAAATCAACCACTTCAACAAAACTGATTATTTCGATCATTAATGAATGTACATAGAGTCAAACTGATTGGTTGCTGAGCCTCAAGAAGGCGGGTCTTATCTTATATTAGTCTGTCAGGGGCAGATGCCAAGTTAGAAATAGAGACAGAGAAGGAGGAAGGAAATAAAAACACAAGAAAGTTGGAGTGCTGCAGAATGGTGAAAAGCCTGGGACAGCCTTTGGGTGGCAGTTGGAGGCCCAGTCTTCAGCAAGGCACCAAACCCCCAACTACTTAGGGTGCTTTTCCATTCACAGCCCCTCACTCTGACATCTCTCCATTAGTGCATGTATAGGTACTGAGCATGTGTGTGTAATTCAGGCCTGTGTGTAATGTGTGTAATAACATCAGGGTGTAAATTGTAATTTCCCCTTGCAAAATTAATAAAGTATACATTATTATTATTATTGAATAATAACCCTCCTCCTTGAAGTAAAAATATGTCAGTTTCAAAGTTGCACGTATGAAATGGCTTGAAAACAATATATGAAACTATTACTTTATTCACTTAAGATTTGAGCAAAAGACACAATCTTGAACTTTCTAAATGGGAGCGCTTGGGGCAGCAGGACCCGTGCACTAAAGGTCATTAATTCCTTTGCACACTTTCGGAAAACGTTAGAGTATACAGTCAATGCAGCGCATCCACACATATAACATAAAATAAACACTAATACAAAATGTATTTTCTGGGTGGCACCACCTGGGTGGCACAATCATAAAACAGTAAGTGAAAATCAATTTAGCATTTTCCTCTGTGATTACCAATGTAATAATTAAATTTGTATTTTACACAGATTGAAACAAACATTATCTGTATGGCCACAAATAGTTCTTTCAGTGATTTGATTTTGATGTATACTGATTCACACACACACACACACACACACACACACACACACACACACACACACACACACACACATTAACAGCAATATGCTAATATTAGAATAAGTGCATTTTTCCTGTCAGCTTTGGCTTCCTTTTTATCTAAAGCACAAACAGTTGAACACTGCTTCTCAGTATCATATGCAAATGTTTATAAGTTGATGTCTTCTATGTCTGAAAAGCTTTATTGTTAAATGCATCAGGGGGAAAAGTGTTTCCTATGAATAACTGACTTATTCAGTCTAGCTCAGTCATGATGACACCAAACAAATAAAGAAGACATCTTGTTTTCACACATTCCATTTAAAACAGCCTTCTTGACTTTGGCGTTGGTTGGGAGCCAATAATGTTCTGATTGTGAAAAGGTTGACTGAGCACAAGCTAATTGGCCCACTATACTTTATTGTGTTGATTATCTCTGTTCAATGTATCTTTGATGCAATGGTTCTACTAAAGAGACTCAAGATAAAACCAGAGAGAGAAAAAAATCCCCATCTTGTGAAAACCACCCATGTCTTTGTGTGAAGTTTGCTCTTTGTGTCTGCATGGATTTTCTGCCACATATTCAGGTCTAGAGGATTGCTGGCAGCGAGGGTAGAAATGAATGTGAGCAGTCAGTACAGCAGTTGGTGTTAGCTGATGGGTTCAAATAACCTGGATTTAGAATGACCTCGCTTTCAACTTCTTCATGCTTTACACATACACAGATCCAATGGAGTGTGTATACTCCCTATGACATAACCACAGCCAAAACATCTGGACCTGACATTTACACATGTTACAAAACACCCACCTATTCTGGACTGAACTTTAACTGGTACATTTCTCAATGTTTATACAGTAATTTTTAAGTGTGGGTAACCTCTATTTCACCACATCAGGCAGTGGGAAAATACATCAAATCTGCTCCAACGGATGCTAAATTCTGAGCCTGCCTCTTTTTTGAAGTCGTCATGAAATGTGTCTTAAAATTTGCAGAATAGGGACACAGCGCCACGCTGTCAAGACTCAATGTTGGTCTCAAGTGTGCCACGTTAGGTCATGGTAATATTGTTGAATGTGCATTATAACAATGGAGGCAGTCAATTTTTTGCATTTACTGGATGCAGCAAAGAAAAGTTGGCATGTAATAAGAAGAGGGTATAACTTCATATTGTATAACTCAACAGACATTAGTGCTGAACACACCATTTTTATTTCACTTAAAAAAAAAGATAAAACACACATTATGTCCTCTTTGGCATATCTATTTTTATGTTGAATACACAGCTTTTATAGTTGCTACAGACATGTATATGGTGGCATTTTGCAAGTGCTTCCAATATTGAAAAAAGCAAAACACACTAGCACTGGCACAAAAACTGCCAGTGGGTCCGCTGGATGCGTGAGTTTTCCATTTTCTTTGTGTTGGAATTTTAAATTCTGAGGATTTATGAGGACTATTGTTGACTGCTTGGTAAAGTGAGACCGCTAGCTAGGCTATCTGTCCAATCTGAGTTTTGTCTTGCACAACTATTTTGCAGCGGCTCTGTGTGGAGATGTGTGGAGATCCTGATTGGTTTAAAGAAATGCCATTTAACCCGAGCATGTTTTCCTCCCATCTCCAAAGGCTATGTGGAGTAGCCAGATTCTCCTTCCGAAGGCTTTGCAGGAGGTTCTGGCAAAAAAAGACAAATGGCAACATGACAACTGTTCAGTTTTAAATATTTTATTGTGAGCGGTAGTCTTGCCGTAAAAACATGCTTCTAAGATATTTACTGTGTATGATTTAACCCACGCCAAAAGACACTTCTAAAACTGTTGGCAAGTAAACTTATAGAACAATTACTTATCGACTGTAGAAAGTAAATTTTACCAATCAACTGCAATCCTATGTGCAAGGTGACTACTATTAAATAGTAGCCTAATGTATTTAGTGATTTATTGGTTGCCTACTAACTGGTGTGAAACAATACTTTTGCCTCTCAAACAACATTTTTTTTTTTTTAAATCCAATCCAAATTGTATTTTTTATTTTTTTTGTGATTTTTTTTTTAATTGACACCCAATAGCTCCAGCTCACTTTATTCCTAAATTTTTAATAATTTTGTTGATAAGTTGGTGGACCACATTCGGCTTGCACCGCTATATTTACTGCAACTGTGTGAAGTCCGTCCATATCTTCTCAGCACACTGGATCTGAGGAAAAAACAAGACATCAGCAGTATCAGAGAGATAGAGAGAAGGAGAGAGATAGAGAGAGTGTGAGAGAGAGAGAGAGAGAGAGAGAGGGAGAGAGAGAGAGATAAGATAAGATAAGATAAGATAATTTGTTTATTAGTCCCCACGTACATTACATGCTACCTTAAGGGCCTAAGCCTTTTAGCCTCTGCACTTTTCTGTATCTCCTCTGGAAACTGCACAAAATACTTTTACTGCTATACTATATGAACACACAGGTCGCAAGGCTTCATGTTGTCACCAAGATTACTGTATACGCAACTGAGACACAGCCAGAGGGCGGGGAGGATGGGGGTACTTTTAGTATCCCCCTTCAAATCTGTAATTCTGTAGTTTCACTCTAAAGAGGGTGAGCGCACTCCTAGGGAGATGGGGGGTGGAAATGCTGCTTAGCCTCCACCATGGGTTTTTCTTGCCTCATCAAAGAGCTTCAACCAGCTCTGCTTTCCATGTCATGAAATGTTTGCAGCCAGGCAGCTCAATCAGACACTGCACCATTGGTTATTCCGCAGGGTGTTATACAGTACATCAGCAGCAAGTCCAAGCAGATGTAAAGGCTGTCTTTACACTGGCTGTACACAGACGCAGTGCTACAGGCATACTTTGCTATGCATTGCCATACACAGACTGCAATCATTTACAACAACTTGGAGAAGAATACCATTGTGTATTATTTGAAAATGACCAAATAAATACTGAAGGAAAATTCACTAGAATCTCTTCAGATTTAAGAGTGACAATGAATTACAATATTTAGAAATCATCACAGAAATATTCCTACAAGATAACTAATTTAAATCAATGCATGTTCATTCATTTAACCTGTTTTTACTTTTTGGGAAGCATAGATCGTTCATGAACTTTCTCCAGCTGGTTCAGTGTTGGTTTTTTTTTCTCTGCTTCCTTCCAGGACAATGTTTGCTTAAGTTCTACCTTCACAGACCCTCTCCAGCTAATTGCACGTTCAAATGTAATCTAAATGTACACGCAAGATAACATCCTTGGTCTTATATCTTATATTAATCGAATATGTTACACTGATGTTATACACTTTCAAAAAGGATCAAAAGGATCAATCAAACAAATGTTAATAGTGTCGCTTCAAGCTATACATTGGTGTGAAACTAGAGATTACATTGGATCTTTGTTTTTTATTAGTTGATGCAATCTTAAGACTCTTGCTTGCTTTTAAGCAAGTACTTAAAGGTGCTGCAAAACCTATTACACATAATGTTTTAGCCTCTCAAGTCTAAAGTGGCAACAAATACATCAATAAATGTGAAAGGAGTCAGTAACAGAGCCCCTTTGTACTTGCTGTTACCATTGCTTCAGCACTCTACATTTCAAAACAAGTCTCACATGCATATGCATGTTTGATTCCTTAGAGTGGTATCCATTCCATTGTTACGTGATCCAACAAATAAAGTTGTTCTTAGTTTGAACTCCAGCGAGGGATCCTGTTTTGTCTTTCTGCACCAGGGGCTCCTGCTGGTTGGTCAGACCGTTTGCATGTAGGAAGCAGTAGTGGGAGATTTCTGCTATTTCTTTCTGCTACGCCCTCCTGGTAAAGCTGCTTTCTGGTATGTGATAAAAGTGGCTGGTGTGAACATGTGTCATGGAGGTTTCACATGTTTGTTGACGGCCCTCATTCAGCTCAACAACAGTGGAGCTAGCTATTTAGCTAGAACACCAATTCACGTAAGTGGTGTGAATACAAATCATTACGCATTGCAAAATAGATTTTGACAATGGAAGAAATTGTGAACACCACGTCCACTTGGTAATCATTTGAAGTGGTTAACTAACAGGCTAACAACTCTTTGTCCCTGGAAGGACACGGGTCGGGATGGTCAAATCGGTGTTGTGTTTAAGAGTCACAATGGGGGTTTTCTGCAAAAACATGTGTGTTTTGATAAAACTTCGGAGTGTACACTAGCAGAAAAGACACTCATTCATTTGTTTTGCATATAGAGTACTCACTTACGGTATGTGCATCCCTCAACACTTAGCTTCTATATCTCCTCCATAAACCTGACTGTCAATTATTGGGCGTTTAATGCCTGAGGAAGAGCACTGCGGTCTAATCATGTTGCCATTATATCTGCATCTGTTGCTACAATTGATATTGATCTTTTTGCTCTGTGCATGCCTTTGGCACCCAAAAAGCTTTAATATTTTAATTTTTTTGGAAAACAATGCTCTTGCTTGTCTTTGTGCGGGTTGATTTATGTTTGCTGAAAACCCCTTGTTTTCCCACCGGATTTGGCATCGATGCACATGGATTTACATTATCAATATATAAGTAGTGCAGTGAAATACAGCAAGAGCACAAGGGAAACCCTGTCATAGGGCTGAGTCAACACCTCTATGACAAAGTGTCAACAAATGCTGAAAATCATTAGGCAGTTTGTGAGGCTATTTGATTGCATTTTATTGTGGAGATTCATTTTTTCTACCCCCTGTGTTTCTTTAATGATTGGGGAGTGAAGTATATTCATTACTGTTTTTGTATTGACAGACATTTTTCACCAAATGCAAATCAATTTACTAACTAGGCTCACTACATGTGTGTGACACTTTGAAGATGTCAATTTTTGGGGTGCTTTGGGTTCACAGACAGATAAAGACATTTTGCTTTTAACTTGCATGTTTGAGGGGGTTAAATGAACTAAAAGAGAGAAAAGTTTTGTGGTTCAGTGAAAAATACTTAGAAAGAAGGAAGAGTAAGCTGAGTCAATTTCTTTGCCACCTTGCATTGGCTTAATGAGGGACTTCAAGAGCATACATGAGAACTGGCATTAGGCTAGGATAAAGTGGATAAATGCCATCTCTGCTCTTTGATCTGCTTTTCTTTCATAATATTATTTACAACTGGCACACTGTGAATCTAAGCTCAGGTCATTACTTGGCATGAAATGATTAATTCTCACACTAGTTCAATCTGTCTTACAACAGGATTAACATCCTTTTATATTAATCATTAGAAAATATTTTTCAAAAAGGCAGTAATCTTAAAATGTCTCTTACAGACATGTCAACATGTAGGAATTGCCAATACAGATACATGAAAAAAAGCCACAACACAAGAGTTAAAAAACATAATAACATATATTATGCAAAATACAATTTGATACTTTTAATCTAATTATGGCATTTAAAGCATTGTTCCCTGATTTAAAGCTGGACTCGTTTGTCCAAAGACTCAGAAGAGAATCCCAGCAATACATTAAAAGCAATCACATCCTAAAAAAAAACACTTTGTTGACATCATCATGTATGTAAATGAGTAGCGATGATGATTTAATAAGATTACATTGCGGCAAAGCACGACATACACAGATGCACACATTGCACAGATATCCAAAGCACAGAGGAATCTCTATGTGTGATTGCCAGCAGGGTACATTGATCGGTTCATGGCCTAAGCTCAAATATTATGCATTCACTAGCCAGAGGACAGGATTTCTAATGAATAACACATATCCTTTAACTGGAGGAAGTCCACGGCACTATGATCCAACAGGAAGCACGCCATTGACTTGCTGTGCGCTGCAATTCAAAAGAAACAGCGGAAAAGCTTCAGGGGAGTTTTGATCAAAGCAAAGACTTATCTATAGCCATCGTCTATCTTTACTAAATCTTATTACCAGTTTAGCCAGTTCAATGTCTAATACCTGTGTACAATGGCTGACAATTACCACTGTAAATGTGAGCAGGTAAAGTGAGGACATTTTGTGTTTTGCATTGTTTGCAGTGATTTTATTTATTTTAAGTCTTTTACATGGGTTTTATGTTGCTGTTGCATGCTTTTATTTTGAAGTGTTTGTTGTGTATCCTGATCTTGCCCCACCCTCAGTGCCAATCAGCCCTGATGAGACTTACCTGGAGCGTTTCTCAATATGTGTTCTTCTATGGACTTGTGTTCTTGTGTTCTTGTGAAACGTCATGTTTGGTGGCCAAAGTAC
>NC_048407.1:14286411-14322034 GCF_013103735.1 Etheostoma cragini | reverse complement strand
AGGTAGAGCTAGCAAGTACGGTCTCCCCAAGAACACAAGTCCGTTCTTTGCTTACTTGGTATTGAGAAACGCCCCTGGACTGGACCATTTAAAGGAGCATGGGGCTGAAAAGAGAGATGAGACTGTTACAGTTGGTTGCCAAGTGCCATAAAACCGAAAGAGAGCATGGCTGCACCTAATGGTTTATGGCGAGCCACAACTATTAACAGTTGGTTGTGGCCTGCCATTAAATGCAGAAAAGAAATAAAGAAATGACAGAGAGAAGGAGCATAAAGACCACAGCACTGTAGAAGGGAGATGACTGCGGTTGGGTGAGTGTGATAGAAAGAGCTGTCAAACATGTGAGCCCAGCTTCCAGGTTGTTCCTCTGGGCGCGCCATGACGAAGTTTCATGGGGAAATGGGAAGGTAAGGCCCCGTTCAACTACACCCCCGGAGACCGTAGCCTGACAACGCTCCACAGTCCCCGCAACAGACCTGTCTGCCCTCAGGCCAGTTGTCACACACACACACACACACACACACACACACACACACACACACACACACACACACACACACACACGGCCGTGTTTGTACGGGCACGGGGTAATGAGCACAAGGCAGCTGAGCTAGCAAGGAGAGAAACCAGAAAGACGGGGCAGTAGCAACGGAGAACCTGGAGATGCAGTGCCAACGGTAGCAGTGGCCTGAAGCCGGGAACGCAGAGAGTGTGACACAATGCAGCGGCAGAGACGGTAACGTAACCAGGCCGGTAGTGGAGGACAGCGAGGCTTACATCAGACTCTCAAACTTATGTCCTAGCTTTGACATTCTCCCACTGGTCGCTGTACCGTTTCTTTTATCGTCATAGATTTGTTGAAGCTACCTGCATTTGTACACATCTGCAATAGAATATTTTACAAATTTTTTGTTTATCCTGTTTTTATAAATAAAATTGTTATTCCTCTTATCAGTTTGAGTTTTTTTTTAACTGCTCCTCCCAAATTATTATTATTTTTTATAAAAAAGGATCTGGCTTTTATTCCAATTTGATGACATTCTCAGGCTCTCTTAAACCTAGGTGGTGGTGTCGGCTTTTTTTTTTTTGCTTCACTTTTTTTTATCTTAAAAGTGAACATTAATCCACCCCTTTGTTAAACATGCAATTTGATGTTAATTTGTCCATAATGAATGTGACTTCTAATTAAAAAAAAAAAGAATTCAGATGTTGTGATACAGTAACAAAAAGACAGGCAGCATTATTCACTTGCCATCTAATTGAAATGTTACTTGACTGAGGGCGAGACCAGTCAGTATACTGGTGTTATCAAGTGGTGTCACATTTCCCATTACAGATATTTCACTGATTTAGGCACTTTGGGCAAGTTTGGGCACTTGTAATTACCATGATTATCTTGAATGTATTTTTAAATGTTCTATGGGAGTGATGTAAGTATGTAACTATGTAAATTAAAAGATGAAACACTTCCAACCCAGCCTTTCTTCTTGTGACAGGTGATTTGTGTTAGTAATTAGCCCTGGGAAATAAACAAAAAAACATGTTTTGTATAATGTAGTCAGCATTCTTTGACAAATGTAGTATTTAGTATTCTGCAGATATACTAATTAGTAACAAAAGATCACAGCAATCATACTGTAACTGATGTGACATCTAAATTTGGCCCATAAGACAGTCAGACTAAAGCATCTTAAACAGCCAACCGTACAGTATACAGCACATAGCTTTTACCCACCTTCACGCCACAGAGGTTTTCTGTCTCCTTATTGGTGAGTGAAGCGCTGCCAAGTGAACTGCACAGATTTTTCTCTGATCAAGATCTCTATCCTAAATAGATCCCCTCAGAAATATAGGAATAAGGCAACAGAAGGAGGGAGAGTCCCATGGGAACTGGAGAAGAAATATGGACAAATGAGCATGCGACTGCTGTGCCTCCACATACACAAACACAAAGTGTTTCCCTGAGTTTTATCACATCTTAAAGCCTCCGTCTTTCCTCAACAGTTTAAATGGCACTGATGAAAGTACGGCATGGTTTCAAATCTGACATTAAAATAAATTTGTTTTGTTCTGGCTTGGGATGTCTATAATAAATACAAATTAGTCATCCTTTACTCTATAACCCCCATTACATCTTTAAACAATACAAAAACACAATAGTTCATGATGAACAGGCTGGCCATCCACCACTTTCAGAGATGTCAATGTAATCCTCTAAAAGGCTAAGCGTCTACAAATATTGTATCTTTTTTCAACTAGGAACTACCTTCTCCTTCATAGTGCTTCTGCCTTGGACATCAGTCAGCTAGCCCAAATATTTGCTGCCAAGTAGGCAAGGCGCATCAAAGATACTGACACTTGGCCAGCACTTTTCCATTTTTGGAGCCACTTGTCACGATAGAAAGGATGTGAAGTAAGAGTATGTCAGTTATTACTGTACGCTCGTATAGTTGCCAGCTTTGCTGTCTTAAGATCATATAGTACCATTATTTATCTAACATGATACACTTTGGTAAAACCTCTAAAGTAGTTTATTTTGCATTTCCAAGGTACTTTTTGATAAAGATCTTGCCACTACATTAACACTTTTAGATGATCACATCACAAAAAATGGCTTGTGATGTTTTTTTGTGTCAAAAACTCAAATTAAACTCGAAGTGATGAATACAATAGTGTGATATGATGTCAAGACAATTCCATGTGTTTCCTAAAATTACAGGCAGTGGAGACAAAAAGGCAAAACAAAGACTACAGCTCAAGCCAGCCTTAATACACTGACATCTATTGCTTTCATATGTTCATTATTCTCCATTCATTTTGCTGAAATCAATATTGGTCAATACCGGTGACCTTAAACGGAAAGGTCATGTTCTTCCTAGAAACAAAAACTAGTTTGTGCCTGCGTGCGTGCATGTGCCGCCTCCTCTTTTTCCACGTAGGTGATTGCTGAGTGAGAACACCTTTGTTCCCTTAGCTCCCTGGATGAAGGAGGGAGGAGAAACCACCTCTTCCCTCTCTGTTCTCCCATGTCTTTGTTGTGCTGGCTGGCAGCCGGTTGTGTGTATTAGTTAGTTAGTTAGTTAGTTAGTGTTACGGCCTTTTTTAAGTAAATAGGAAGGTGTTTATCTTGTTCTTGAGTTATGTTTGTAATTTAGTGTTTACTTTGTATTTACTAACAGTAAATGTAGATTGGCTTCTGCCTGACTGTGGCAAGCTGTTTTTTGGTTTTGGATATTAATGGATGGGGAACATTACTGCAAATGTTTTGTTCTTAATAAATTGTACTGGTAACTTTATATCAAGCTTCTCTTATCGTTCCTTCAGTTATTTTAACATCAATGGTAACTCTCTAGTTTTTACGCTCTTAACATGGAAATATACTTTGAGTTTGTGTCACCTTCTATGTCAGTAATGGACCATTTTCACAGCCGACATTTTGACTAGAGCTGAAATTGATAACCTTAACGATAGCTACATTTCATCAAGTGTCCCAGTAAGCTATTTTAGTGAGTCAGCATGCACAATACCAGGGACTCTCCTAAGTAGAATGCAGCTTCATTAATGGTTTTGAATATCCTTACATTACCTACTAAGACATGTCAACATGTTTGCTGTGAAAGAAGGTCTATCGGGTCATGTTTTCACTTTCTAGTCAATATACAGTATTTATCACTACAGATTTTATTTTGGAACTCATTCTCGTTTCAAGTTGCGTCACCTGCGGTCTTTGTCTGCTATCCACTTGTGATCATCTGCCTTGCACTAATGTATTTCACCTTTGTCTAATTGTCTCCCTGTCTCTTTTAGTGTTTATAGATTCCCCACTCTCACTAGCCTTGGTGGCTACCAGATCGTCTTCTGCCCCTGTGACGGCGGTCTAACACTTCCCTTTTGTTTCTAGTAAGTTAAGACCCTTGCCTGTTTTTTGACTCTGCCCTTGTCCAGTGATTTATATTACTTAGTCTTGTCCTCTTGAATAACCAGTTTGTAGGAAAAGCCCTTGTTTGATGATTTTGTTGCCTCTGATTGTACTATGTACAAAAATTTGGAAACTGAATTACCTATTGAATCATTCAATTGAGTCCATCATGTGACAGACCTGACAGTTTGATGGAAACATTGATACCACTCTGACATCTGTACAGTAAATATGTAGCTGGAGCCAGCCGCTGCTTAGCATAAAGAATGGAAATGGGGCAACTGCAGGTCTTATCTCTATCCAAAGGTAAAAATCTTCCTACCAGCACCTCTAAAGCTTAGTACTCCCCCTTTAACACTTCTGTTTTTGTATGTATCAAACAGAATATAAGATGTTAAGTGAGCAATATCATAAGTAAGCTTTAGAGGTGCTTTTTGGTGCAGGTACCACACTTTGAAAATGATTTTTAACATGGATCTTTCACACGTGGTACCTGGAGCTCATCTTTTGACATTGGATTTTCATGTTGAGATACTATGATTTTCAGCCCCAAGGTGAATTTGAATAGGTGTTCTGATTTATTTAGGTAACTGCCATCACAGAATTTGTCTGCGTGTTTGTCCATAGTATTTTAAATATCACCATGGGACTTGCTTGGCTCGAACCATTAAGAGTGAAGGCGTGATATATGAAGCAAGCTTAAGAGAGCAACTTGTGTGTGCTTTGCCTGATCCCAAGACAATCCCAATTTAATTGTGCATTAAAGACAATTCACTGTCATTTATTACATTGTTTATTTAGAGAGTCCCACCCCTCCTTTTTCCTATTTCAGCCCTAATTAATCCTGCACAGAAATCTCAACTTCATTAACTTGGGCAGCTCTAGGCCTCAACTGGGGTTAATTACTAAAATAAAAATGGAAGGATTTTGTTCAGTGCAACCAAACACTGGGTTTGATGGTATTACAGCAAATATTCAGCACAAATGTAAAAGGTCACATTTCACTTTTAGATATGGAAATAGTATGCATGTTAAAATCAAGACATTTAAAAAATTAATTACTTTCCACTAAATGAAGGAAATTATGATTTCAAAGCCATTAAACATCATCAGTCAACTGTGCCCTCATTGTTGTGCAAAGATTAAATCATAAGCCAATTAAAAAGCTAAATATCTTAGAACACGAAAGGTGTTTAACACAAGCAAAATGCATGCTACAGAGGTCTTTACAGTACTTTTGTTATAATACTATAAGTTTTTTTTGGAATGGGACACCAAGGTCACAAAGGGTTGTGGCTCTATTTGTGTTATGGTTTGGGGTTTTTGTTGTGGTATCTTTCCTGTTCGGCCTTCCCTGGTTTTTTTTTTCCCGGTTTTCCCGCTAGTCTGGTGTTGTAGATTCTGTCTTGTGTTTCCGTGCTTGTGTATGTTCTGTTTCCTGTTTTATCTTTTAGTCAGCTTCCTGTCTTGTCTAGCTTCGCTTTGTTTGTCTGATTGTCCAGCCCCACCCTAATGTGTTTCACCTGATGTCTCACCTGTTCCTCCGTACCTCTTGTATTTAACCTCTGTGTTCCCTTTGTCTAGTGCTGCATCATTGTTTTTCCCTCGAGCCGTTTATGCTGTGTGCATCCACGTTCCTGGCGTTTTCCTGTGCCTTCCGTCCGTGTTTCCCAGTGAGTACTTCCCCAGGATATCCCTTGGGATTGCCTTGCCCTGCTCTGCGTTTTGGATCTTTTGGTGTTTGTTGGATTCTCTGTGTTTTGGCCTTTGCCTTCCCTTGTGTTTTTTGGGGACTATAATAAAGATTTTTGTTGAAGTTCTACACGCCTGCTCCGACTCTGCTTTTGGGTCCTCCTCCTGTCACGTCCCGTAACAATTTGAGCTTTCACTCAAATTCATACATCAAATTAAGTGCAGCTCATGAATATTTACAACAATCTTTCTCATGAGTCTATAGTGCTCCACATTGCTTTTTGTCAACAAGGTTGTATATTCCAGCTGTAACATCTGGCTCCCATACACAAAGGCTTCGGGGGGCGCTTAAACACAGACATGCAAGTATGCACATATGTACACATCATTATACACACAGACATGCACCCACACGCACGAACACACAGGGTTTACAGAGAAGGGGGGTGGAGGATAAAAAAAAAAAACCATTGAATTGGCTCAAAAGTTAACAGCTGTATAATATCTGCAATGGGTCTCGGTAGATGCATCCCCACAGTAAAGACTCAACAATTAATTATCCTGCTGCAGTTTCCTGGCAGCCCCTCATTTTACTGACGAGTGCACTCCTGCTGCTTCTTCAAAGATTAACATTTAAAAATTCATCAACTGGCTTTTCCAGGGTACTCAAAAGCCCAGACTATTATTCCATAAGAGTATGTTTTATTATCTCTGTGCTTATTATCACCTCCATCACAGCTATGAGGCCAAATTAGGAGCAAAATGCTTGATTTTTATTTCAGCCAGATCACAAAAAATCTCCAACCAATATATTTTGGGCTTTAGGCATTTGTTTGACTCTTTGCCACCTGGATGTTACTAGACATTATAACTAAAATGAATGTTCAAATAAGCCAACAATTATTCAAAATTTATTATAAAGCTTTTCATTTGTAAATGTATTCTATTTCATTGTGATTTTATTCTCCTGCTTTTGCTTTTTGTGAGCATGGTAAAAGAAGCATCCTGATGTGTTTGCGCCATGTAGAGAACAGGGGAAATACAGAGGACATTTTTAATCTCTCCAAAATTGTGGATGCAGAGAGAATTAATTTTTTGTTGCTTGAATCGAGGAAGGGTGTGCTGATAGTGAATGAGACTTGTATTATAATGGAAAACGTAGCCGCATACTGCAGCTTGAGGTAGAGCAGTGCTTGACATTGGTCTAGCAATCTCAGGCTGGAGTATCTTTGAATAAAGGGCAATGACTGGGTTAATAGCCACCACATGCAAACAAATCTAAAGTTAAACTATACAAATGTACAGTAGTACAAAGCTAAACGCAAGCTACAAACCGTACAGGTTTTAATCAAGTTTTCAGACTCTCTGCATTGTGCATCTTTCTTCAGAAGGTTTTAGCACTATAGAGTGGCCGACCATGCATGCAGAAGTAGTAATGAAGTAGCAGTTGGTATCGTACTTTCAAGTCTCCTAAGCTAATGGAGCTGAGCTCTCTCGCCATTTTAGTTATTCATAACCTGCAATATAACAGCTTTCCTAATAGCTTCTTCATTTAACCATGGCCATGTCAAAATCTGTTCAAAATCTGAATCTAACCAAATCCCTCGATTTACAGAAGCAGACACACATTTTTAACTTGTGAAGACCTCTGAGCCATAAGGCCATTTTTACAGTTAATTGTCCGTCTGGATTTATTTTATAAAAAAGCTTGTAAAACATCAACCCTATTGTCTACAGTCAAGACATGAACATAATTTTCTTCAGGACCGACTGGGTTATTAGAACAGTTGGGTTGCAGTGAGGTCACTTGCATCTTAAAAAATGGTTGTAGGGCCTTAAAGACAAATAAATAACTAAAACGGAACATGAATCTCACAGATATGTATTGATATCACAGACAGAGAAGTAAAACCTGAATAAATAATCATAAATTATACAGTTGACAAAATACATATATTTTTTTCAAAGAAAGTCCAGACGCTTTTGCTCTCATGACATTTACTTATGCCAATAATCAACATAATAATGTCAGATTTATTTATATTACACCAAGAGCAATGCTACACAAGCAAATGCGTGTCTAAATATGTGCACCTCTTGGCCTTCCATACAGCCTATTGGCATTTTTGTAGCCTCTGGCCTTCCATACAAGAGGGTGACGTTGTCTCCCATATATGGGCATGCTGGCTCCTGTATTTTAGTAAACAGACACAGAGGAGCGACGGAGCGGGCAGCTAGCGGCAGAAATGAGCCAAACGCGATGAATTATGGACATAAATTGGATCAATTTTAGATGTAACAGTTTGGAATTAAAGCTCAACGACCCCGAAAAAGGCTGGAAGTTCCAGGCTTGATAGAAAATCACCTGTAGAGGCTAGAAAGACCCGGAAGAGACCTCCGTATCCGCTAACTCGTTACCTTTTAGACACAACCATTGGTAAGTCGCTAGCTTGTATGGTTTTTAAATGATTAAACTATGAATTAAAGGTGCTGTTTTTACGCGTGGGCGAGTGTCTCGGTCTCAGAGGGTTGGACACATGGACCTAAGTCTTGTGCTGATGGATGTTTCTGCAATGTTGATGAAGTTAGCGTGTTATATATATAACATTGTATACTGCCATGTTCCTGTAGTTTCAAGAGCATATTTCAGTAGCAGATGTGCAGTGTGATTAACTGCAAAACATCCTGTGTGCCAAATTCTGCATAGGGAGGCAAATTTGGGTGGTGGATTGGGTCAAGCAAATACAAGACTTTTACTTGGGCAACGGGGTTCATGTCCCTTGTGAGACCATAACTCAATGGTCCCTTTTTGAAATGACCAAGTTTTACAGACCTTAGTCTGTGACGTTACGCCACATCCTCATTTTAGTGGACTAAAACTAACTAGCTAATCCCTGAAGTTTAAAAAAACTAGGACTCTTGTTTTGCTTAACCTAACTAGTTTTGTTTCCTAATGCTAACTCAGTACGTGTTTAATGATTGAGCCTGTTGTGTTTAAGGTGCAGGAAGCGATGGGGCAGGGGTTAGTTTTGGGCTTTAGTGGAAAGGGGAGAGGGACAGAAAAGTTGTCGATGTTCAAATTTTTTGGCTAAGTCCTGGATCTTCTCAGTCATACCTACAGCACCTTTAGGGTCAGTGAGGCGTTTCAACGCTCCGAGATTTCAAGAGAATGAAAACGGGTGAGGCTGCTGTCATACTCATGGAGTAATTAACTTTGCTGTTTTACGGTTTGGAGTTTTTAATAGGTCAGTATAACTTTGTCCGTTTGCTATGTTTGAATCTCCTATATTTTGTTAAACAACAGAGACACTAGCAGAAGTGTCACTGGTCACTATGGCAATGCTCGTCACATGCACGTCTCTGAATCTGGGGACAGAGATTCTGAAGGTGTTGTAGGCAGTTGAGTTCAAATATCAGTCCTTGCGCTGCATCGCCTATTGCACCTTTTTTTTAAATAGAACTGTCATAAGATTAAAATTTCCATCGTGGTCACATGTTACGACCACATGTCTAAAATGATCGTTTGTTCTAGGGATAATTACAACAGCCACAAGAGGGAAACTTATTTATGGGTCGTCATGAGCTGCTCGCATAAAGATCATATTGGTTGTTGACAAGCTGCTTATTCTGTTTAGTTATGAGGGTGTGTTGTTATTTCCACTATCAATGAAATTCCCTCTTTTGTACATAGCTGGGAAGTCCACTGGCAAGTGATATGAAGATAAATATGGTGCAAAAGTGAGAGAGCGTATGATGTGAGCACTTGTAAAATATGACTTGAGAGCAAAGATGTGATGTGAGCACTTGTAAAATATGACTTGAGAGGGAAGATGTGATTTGAGCTATTGTAAAATATGTCTTGAGAGCGCAGATGCAGAGCACTTGAAGAAAAAAAAAAAAGACTTGAGAGCTTGTTAAAAAAATCTGTGTTCGTAGATGCGATGTGAGCACTTGTAGAATACGATTTGAGAGCTTGTGAAAAAAATCTTTACTCGTGTTTTTTTTTTGTTTTTTTTTTCACTTGAGTCACTTTTCTAGTACAACCACAACTCAGTGATTACAACTCTCGAGTTGTGCAACACTTCTTGCGATACATTTGTTGCAAAACTAATTTGTACCTGTGGACTTAATCTGTGGAGCTCTGAGCCAACAGGACGGCCGGGGACAGCAGGGTTTCTATCGCCTGATGAGTGAACAACTCTGTCCGGCTTATTTTTGTAGCATGAAAGCTAGCGTTATCTAACTAGCAGCCAACCCGCTTCTAAATACAATACCTTTTTAATTATCTCAACGCTTTTTAATAGTCCAACTGAAACACTGGCGGTGAGCTCTAGGTCCTGCAGACGGGCTGCCGTCAGTGGGGCTTGGACAGCGTGGAAACATCGCTAGAAAGCTCCGCTGCCGACCTCGACGTGATCTGATCTACAGCGGGACACGGAGAGCTCCAGACCCGGTAGCAGCGGCACAGACCCCCCGGAGCCCCACCGCCAGTGTTGGTGGAATAGCTGCAGGCTGGATTAGCTGATCAGACAGGCTGGCTCTGTGGTCGGCGTGAAGCTGACCACAGAGCCCCCCCCCCCAGCACACTACAATGGAGAAGAGAATGCTGGTAACCACAGACTGGTAAATATTGGATGACTGTAATCTCTCCAGGAAGTCCAACCTGCTGGCAGTTAGTGTGACACCAGAGAACAAAGTCCCCTACCAGACTCCGATACTCTTCCTCCCTGTCACCCCAATACACCAAACGATGGCTGTGTCATCGGCGTACTTCTGTATGTGTCCCAGCTCCGAGTTGTAACAGAGGTCAGAGGTGTAAAGGGTGATGAGAAGAGGGGCCAGCACCGTGCCCTGGGGGGCTCCAGTGCTGCTGACCAGTGTCAGACATGTCCTTCAGCCTGTCTCACTGTCAGTGAGGTAATCTTTGATCCAGTCGACCAGATAGGGGTCCACTCCCATTCTGTTCAGTTTGTCCTGAAGTATAAGGGGCCAGATGGTATTAAAGGCACTGTAGAAGTCCAAGAAGAGGATACTCGCTGTGCCGTTTCCCTTATCCAGATGGGAGTGGTCTTGGTGTAGATAAATGTGCTGTATTTCATATAGCGCTTTTCTAGTCTTAATGACTACTCAAAGCACTTTTACGTAGTACAGGAACCGTTCACTATTCACACACATTCATACACTGTTGCCAAGGCTGCCATGCAAGGTGCCGCCCTCTCATCAGATTAACACTCACACACATTCACACTCCGATGGCGCAGCATTGGGGGCAACTTTGGGTTCAGTGTCTTGCCCAAGAACACTTTGAAATGGGACTGCAGGGCCAGGGATTGAACCACCAACCTTCCAATTGGCAAGGAACGGCTCTACCACTGAGCCCCAGCCGGATAAGCCCAGAAAAGCATTACTAATTAAGACATGCCAAACTGAAGTGTTATAATGTTCACATGTGTATCAAAATAAATGTATTTAGACAACCAAGGAGATGTAATCAAGTCGTGCTACTAGCTAGGTAGATACCAGCTAACCAGCTAGCGCACTACTTCCTGTGTGTTTATTTTATTTTTTCCTCCATGTCAGCTCGGGGGCGCCGTACAAACCAGAACAGAAGGCATTGATAAATTGTTTGGGAAAAAAGCATGACCCTCCCCATCATGTTGGAGGATCATAGAAAATGAACTGCTGGCAAAGGAAGGGTCAAGTGTGTTTTGACTGAAGATCCCCAAACTCTTCAGATGGCCACTTAAATGGATAATGAACAGTCCCTCAGCCAGCCACAGATTGCCACATGATGAATACACAGACACATACTGTTTATTTGAATCATGGAGTTGTGAATAACATGCCAGTTAATGCATTTGCATCTATAATGCGAGCAGATGAAAACTTGTCCTTCAGCGGGGGCACAGGGAGCTTTTAATGGTTAACAGCAGATGTTTTGATGACTTCACTCGTGCCCCGAGAGGCTTATCTTTTCATCAGGCCAAAATTAGCTAAATTGTTTTACTTCATCTGGCTCAATGTGGGGTAAATAGGTGGGGTGATTTATTATCACTTTATTAAGTGCCATCAAGTGTTTAGTGTAATACTGTCTCATGCGCAGGGACACACAAACCCCCTGATAAAACTGTATACAAAATTAAATGTGGACATTGATATGCTGGCCATATTCTATTTGGAATATTTTAAGAAATACCACACAAATATGCTCACAACTGTTTAATTCCCAACGACCAACGGCCTGCCGAGTGTTTTACACACAGTGGCTCAAAGCCTGAGGTCTGTCAAATCAATTGACTTCTTGTTGGTTTCAGCCACATGTAAGGCCATTGAGCAAGGGCACAAGCTATTCAGTTTTGCAAAAGGAAGTAGAAAAACATCTGGGAAATAAGGATGCCTCTAGATGTTGTTCTGCTACCATCTCATCTTACATTAGGCATTAGCCTATCAGTTAGCACGAGCAAATGCCCACAAGCAGTTAAAGCAACCCACATAGTGTACACCGCTGGCTAAAGGCAGGGTGATGATGGAACTGTACTGATGTGTGGCCACTTCTAAGGTGATAAGGCGATTTTTTTTGTTTTGTTTTTTCAACACTTATCTTTCAAAAGGTTTTTAAATAAGTGGTGTTTTATCAAATTTGAGTACCAAGATTGTTTTTATTGGATCTGATTTTCAATGGATCATTATTTTTAAAGCTAATTTTAATATTTTTCTATTCCATTAATGTTAATTTTGAGTCATACATGCTTGTTTCTCAAATATCTGTGTATTTACAGTTCTGTGTGTTACGTTCTGTGTCACTAACAAATAATTTTCTGCAGGATGATTTAAAGGTTAAAATAATATAACATATCTTTGCTCTCTTCTTTACTGAAACAAACTCATGCTATTTTCTTGACCTAGTTGGACAGCTGTCCATTGGTCTTCCAGCCAAAACGGCTTGTAGATGTATTTACATATATACAACACAGTTGCCTAGAGAAGCAGTGCAAAGGAAATCTGCTGAGAAACTTTCACACTCAAATAAGAAATCCACGGGCCTGAGCAACTCACAAATCCTAATCTATTAACGTAATATGTAACTTTTCAAGATGAAGCGTATAAATAATGTATTACTATGCTGATCGAGAGGCATCTCAGATTCTTGTCATTTCATTTAAATCAGACCTACATCTTGGAAGTGCATTTTTCATATTTTTTTATATTGTTTATTTTGATGTATCAAAGAAATAACATTAACACATCGTGAGTGATTCACTGATCTACTGAGGATGTTATTAAGTCCACTTTGATGTGTCTTCATGGATAATATCTATTTGGATATCAGTAAAGACTTTTAAAGTATTTATACGATCCATACAAAATGGAAACTATTAAGAAAACTAAAAACACTATTCAAAACTCAGTGAATTAAATGAAGCATAGCCTAATGCTAAAGTAAGGAAAGGTTTACTGCAATAAAAAAAAGTTTAAATTGACAAAGTCACGGCGACTATTAAAAAAAAAAAAGGTTCCACGGCTAACATCAAGTGTCTAAGGTCAATATATTGTATGACAAAAACTTTGAACTTCTGTCTTGAATCAATGAATTACACCAAGGATTTTCAAGTCTTTGCTCTTTTATTAGATGCACATGTAGGGCTTGCACAAAGTTTAATTCAGATAACAAATGTTTCAACACTTTATTATTATTATTATTATTATTTTTATTTTTTTCACTTGAGTCACTTTTCTAGTACAACCACAACTCAGTGATTACAACTCTCGAGTTTTGCAACACATCTTGCGATACATTTGTTGCAAAACTAATTTGTACCTGTGGACTTAATCTGTGGAGCTCTGAGCCAACAGGACGGCCGGGGACAGCAGGGTTTCTATCGCCTGATGAGTGAACAACTCTGTCCGGCTTATTTTTGTAGCATGAAAGCTAGCGTTAGCTAACTAGCAGCCAGCCCGCTTCTAAATACAATACCTTTTAATTATCTCAACGCTTTTTAATAGTCCAACTGAAACACTGGCGGTGACCTCTAGGTCCTGCAGACGGGCTGCCATCAGTGGGGCTTGGCCAGCGTGGAAACATCGCTAGAAAGCTCCGCTGCCGACCTCGACGTGATCTGATCTACAGCGGGACACGGAGAGCTCCAGACCCGGTAGCAGCGGCACAGACCCCCCGGAGCCCCACCGCCAGTGTTGGTGGAATAGCTGCAGGCTGGATAAGAGATGAGGCTATAGCAGCAGCTGCACTGAAAAGGCTACCTCACCTCTAAACTGTCTGACTCCAGGACCCACCTTGATTCTGTAACCAGCTCAGTAGCTGTCAGAGACTTTAAACATTTACAAAACCGAGCAACAGGCTGAGGAACTGAAACTGACTGCAAGTTATTACAGTAAAGAAGAGGTGGCATAGGGGAGTCCATTAACAGTAACAAGTCTCCATACACAAGTTATGTAAAAAAAGCTAAAGCAAAACAATTAGGTGGCAGGTAGTGCAGCTCTCAGCTGCCAGTGTTCTTCACTTGATTTAAAGTCACATATCAACCCACAACCAGTTAACTGTATTTTCTAACTTCTTATTCTGCTCTGCTTGTTAGGCCTTTTATACTTTCTACTCATGAAGCCTGTTCTCTATATTAACAACCTATTAACAAGAACCTGGATGGATAATAAAGTTTGGTCTAATCCATGAACAAAGGCACAGAAAGGAACTAGATACAGTATCACGGCATATTCCAGATGATTTAATGTGTCCAGAATTTCAAAATCTAAAACCCATTGTCATGTATTATTTTTTGTTTTTTTTGTTTTATAAATGAGTTCTTGTAATCAGCAGGTTTGATTTTTTTCTTGTGTGGATAAAGCCATAGCCCACATGGAATACAGGAGAACAAGGTTGGTTGTAGACTTTGTAAATTGTGTAATGTGAGGGGTAATTAAAATTCTAAACTAACTAATAAAAGCTTTATTTCAACTAATCTGAAGTTAAAGAGTTCTCTTTCCTATCATGGTCCAATCAGCAGTACAAATACTGAGGAGTCGTGTGTGTGTGTGTGTGTTTGTGTGTGTGCAAATCTTGACATTTATCTTGGTGAATGAATTGTTAGTTGCTTCATATTTCCTTGGTAACTCAAGCCACCAGTCCCACTTTAGACATGTGAACATTGTTAACTGATAGTTGGCAGTGGCTGATAGTAGAGTCAAGCAGCATTTAGGGAAATACAAACTAAACTAGTTAAGTTTATAAGTTTATAAGTGCTTATGTTTTGCTTTTTCCCTTTCCTTTATTGTATTATATATATTTTTTGTGCATGTAATAGGTTTACAAAGTGAAAAGCACAAAGTCCACCCTGAAGGCATGTTGTCCTGAGAAAACACTGTTCACCAACTGCTCCAAACAGCTCTATTGTAGTCCAGCCTTTACTTCCGTGATGAACGTGCATCACTTTGTAACATGTTACAATGCTCGCATTGCTGCTAGCATGGCACGCCCTCATACTCTGTTACTGACTGTCTAGTAGCATCTGTGACTCCCACAAAAGTGTGATGCCTCACTCTGTAGCTAAAACCGAGACACACACAGGGTGAAAAGAGGAGCTGCAGCAATGTGCAGTGCAATAAAAATTGTGTTTTCTGAAACCACATAAACCTATTCTAAAATAAACAACATATAACACTAAATAATGAATCTGAAAATATTAATAATGTGAGCGCTTTAATTCCATTCCATTTTGGCCATACTTGCAGGTAAGTTACCTTTTGTGTTAAATTTAACAAATTTTCAATGCATTTGGAAAGTCCATCACAACTACCTTTCCCAAGAGGCTGTGGAAGCACAAGTAAAAAAATGGCTGCCTTGCCCTAATTGTCTCGAAAAATCTGGCTTGTCTAAATCTAACAATATTCAATGTAAACAACTGTTCACTGAATCAAGCGGATTTTGGTCCACCTTTTCTATTAGCACTGTGGACAAGATAAAGTCAACTATGGAGTTTGTGGTGTACCAGGCCTCTGACTAGATGTTAACATCTGAAACATTCATCAGCTCCTGGTACATCTTGTTAAGACAGATCATGCCTCGGAAACATGCTAAAGCACGTGAGTATACTCTCCCAGTACTGGAACAGCAGAGAAGGTTATTTATTCAGAAGCAAGGAAAACTTCAAATGCCAAAACTAACAAAAGACTAGAAGGCGTTATTAGATATGTAAAGTAGATGAAGATCATTTTGAAATGTATCCAAGACAACTTTGAGGAGATGAGAATGAGACACAAGTAGATTAGAAAATAAGACAGTCATTTGAAAACATCGTGAATATAAAGCAGGAAATGGATGGAATGTTTACCAAGCTGGGCTTGGACATTTGAAACTAGTGCAAGAGGACACACATTTATTGATGGGTTTGCAGATGAGAAAGAAGAGAACTGGAGTGAATCAGAGAAAAAGGGTCAACAAATGCTCTTAAGCATTCTGTGCAAGAGGGCATGAATACAAATATTGAGCACACCCAGAGAATTGGCCAGTACTAGGTAGGGCTGTTGAAACAAATATCATGTTGATTACAATTTTAATAGTACAAAAATAATTCTCAATCAATCTATTCTATTTTTATTTTACACACACACACACAACCAAACACAGAGAGCAAGCCGCTCTGTATAGTTGAGAGGAGAATGATTGCTTTGTAACCCTAGCGGAGAAATGCACGTCTTGTATGGACAGCCAGGTGCGATCTACGTTTCACAACGCTTCATGGCCAGTGATACGATAGAGAGACTGAGTAATGTAAGTAGAGAGGGAGTGACAGGCTACGGGTGAGAATCTAAAATAGAGAAATACTGTTTTAAAGCGCCCATATTATGCTCTCTTTCAGCTCACAATTGTATTTTGAGGTTGTACCAGAATAGGTTTACATGGTTTCATTTTCAATAAAACACATATTTCTATTGTACTGCACATTGCTTCAGGTCCTGTTTTCACCCTGTGTGTTTAGGTCTCTGTTTTATCTAAAGAGTGAGACATCTCACTTCTTTACTATCTTTGTTGGGCGTCACACATGCGCAGTAGCTTGGTAAGATAACGTCAGCTATATAACTCTCTCTCCATCTTTTTCAGTACAAGGCAGGATTAGCTGGGAGACTTCTTCCACCCGAGGGCACACTTGTGGAATACCTGCAGAACAGGGACATGGAAGTAGTTCTTTTGTAGTTTATGGTGAACTAGTGTGTGTTGTAGCAGTGTTTTGCCATTGAGAGTGAGCTCGCACGCTAGCATGCTACCGTTAACCACCTTGTCTCGGCTAGTTACGTAGGAAGCTGTCCAGATTTTGAACAGCTTACCTGGAGACTAAAGGCAGAGGACATTCAGAAACCGCATCTCACTCAAAACACCATGGATAGTTTTTTTCAAAGTTTGTATGCATGTGGAAGCACCAGAGACACAAAATAACACACCAAATCCCAGAATTTCTTTTTCTTATTTTTTTCATAATATGGGCACTTTAACATAAATTTAAAATTGACATCCACCAAGTTGCACTTCAAAAGGGTGATGAAGTCAGCTTGACATATGATAAACTTATCATCAGGCCCAGGTTAAAGTGCCTCATGGTTCAATATTTCTTTTATAAAAGGTTTGAGTTTGTCTTATATTTTATGGTTTTTTTCCACTGTTTTTTCCAAACTTGTGCAGTCTCAGCTGCTGAGAAACATCTAAAGCAGACAGCATACTGTTGAGGCTAAATTAAACTTAAAACATTTTCTTCTATTCTTCATGCAAAATGTCACATAACACCACGCTTTTTTCCCCTGGAAAAACTAAAACTTCAAATGAGCACCAGTCATCTAGTGGTACCATTACCACATAGAAATTGAAGTATGAGAACTGTTCTTTTAAAGAGCTTCTTCTATCTGGAAAATGCTCCCCAGTCCCCACCAACATCAGACAGAGCTTTGGGTTTTGTTGCTTATTATTTGTGATAGTTTAGTTTTTGTTTTTATTGTAAGCTTCTATTGTCTGTCTTTTCATATTTAAAGTAATTTCACTTATTTTCTGATCTTTTTATTTTGGCGTTTTTTGCCATTTCCTTGTTTCATTGATACTCTGTGATTTCAAATTGTTTGTTTTTACTGTTATTGTGATTGTCTGGACCTTGGGAAGACTACCAACCACTGTTTCAGGTTTAGGGAAGTTTGTGCTGACATATCCACAGGTAATATTTGTCTTGTACTAATAAGGCATAAAATGGACTGAATGGCCTACTTGAAGAGAACAAAATTATTCTCACCACTGCGATAAGATATGTGTGACTGAAGAAATGTTTTTGCTTCATTGCACAATATAATTAGGTTTTTTAAGTAAACCACTTGGCCTTTTTTCCCAACCATTACTTTGTTTGTGTTTTTAGAGGGTTAATTGGTCCCACAACTGTACGTTATATGCTGTCTGTCTTATTAAAAACAGAACCCTCTGAAAATCATCTTGCAACCCAAACCACGTCAGCTAATTGATGCTGAAACAAAGCTTAGAGAGCTGCAGTCTGCTGCACTGATTGATGGACGAACATGAAAAGTAGCCTGCCTTTTCCCATTGTTTGACTATTCAATCAAGCCTATGCCAGTGTGGCTGGCTGGCTGGCATTAATATGCATGGAGATAGCCTGTCAACACTTTTTTCTGCGTCTGTGAGAAGGGCCACAGTCTGTTTTTTTTTTTTTTTGTCAAGTTGCTTTCCATCTATCCACCATTGAACATTGCAGTAGATTTCCCCGTTGTACCTAATTTTTTATATCTTCGTCTGTCCAAGAGTAAAAAAGGAAACACACAGAAAGTATCTGTTGCAAGATTTTACTTTATTGCCCGTGTTTTAACGTTTCCATATTATGTAAACCTGAAAGCTGTAAAGAGAAGTCATAGAAAGTATAGAGTGAGTGCCCTTTTATTTTTGTTTATTTTTTGACACATTTACAAAAAGATTTTATTGTCAGTGCAATAATTAATGGGGTAATCTCACACAAATCCCAAGCTGTCCTTTTATGATGTATTTAATCACTGAATATATGTCACTATGTCTTACTCCTGTTTCAGTATGTCTTTGTACATCTACTAAGAAAAGAAAATTAGGAAAAATAACAATGTGAATGTTATTGAGCATTGACATTTTGGACCACATCCAAAGAAAGACTGTTTGTCTCCTGATACTCCTTTAAAGGGGATATTTGAACAGATGTTCTTGTTGAATGAGACACAAGTCAACAGGTCCTGTCATTGTGTCTCACTGGTGTACAACACCTGTCAGCACTCATAAGACAGGAAGTAGGTCAAGAGAACTTTAAGGATGAGATACAGGACAAAGGGACTTCTTTATCTGACAAGGGAAAGTTTGCAGTATGTATTCGTAGCGGGATCTCTGAATTCCAAAGTTAGGATCTGTGTTGTCATTTTTTAATTAAAATGATTTGGACACATGTTTTTTTTCATGGATTACATTGTGTTACCTATGCATCTGTGTGTAATTATTGAGTGTGAAATGTATGGTTGTGGATCAGATGGGCTGGTCTGAGGTGACTCCTCTCCAACCATCTGGTGAAGCTGGTGTGATCCGATCGTGGCAGGTTCTGTCAATTAACAAGTCCTCTAAATTAAACAAGAAATAACGCTGTGTGCCCGTGCCCTCTAGAATGACACATGCTATATATGTTCATATCTAGTAAGAATCTAGTTTTCCACAATGTAATTTTGGGCTGAAATTGTTTTTCTTGGGAGGCCTCCTGTTGAAAATGAAGAGAGTGTGTATGTGAATGTGTCCATGTGTGACAGGGTCTTGTAGGCCAGGTTCTCTACAACTGCAGATGTAAAAAACAAACTTCTTTGTTTTAGTATGTCAGGTTTTGTGAATTTAGCTAACTGAACACATGTGGATATACAATAAGTACAACAAATATATTATACTAAAAGGTTTTCAAATTCATGCCTATGATGAAAGTTGGAGAGGACATTTAAAGGACAATTATTACTTTTTAGGAAATTTATTGTCAGTGATTTAGTTAAATCTTTGACTTAACTCATCTGATGTCTAAAGTCCTGTGTGCAGTTTTTTTTTTAACCACATACAGAAGCTATAGGCTTGTTTTTGAAGTATTACAAATACGTTTCTCATCAAAGTCTACATAGGGAGTCTGTTTACTTTCAATTCAAAATGTTTAAAGCACATGTCCAAAACTGCGGCGGCTTCACAACGCGCTGGTTGAAAATGTGAATAACACAACACACCTTTAGTTTAAATGCTGGTGCTTGTTGCAGTGAGACCTGGTATCCCCTCACAATCTATGCTTGCCAACTGTATAATACTTTTTCCTGCTTTAATACATAAAATACACCATTTCCTGTTACAGTTTTCTGGAGGCTATGCAGTACAACCTGAAGTGGCACTATGTATATTTGTGGTTATGTTTGGCTCTTGCCTAATATCACAAAAATGTTTTGAGCAATGGCCCTTCTTCTACGACCGGAGCAACACATTAGGCTCTGCCACTGGTGGCTTATTCATGGTGCTGTACACTCACTCAAGGCAATTTTGCTCTTCCAACAAAAGGCCATTGGTTTTCTTGTACTAAAAGGTTTTGTGGTCTCAGTGCTCCACACTCTTTCCTTCTGCCAGAAACTTGTCAGAGCTTGATGCCACTGAGTTCACAGCTTTTAGAGGAAAGCAAAAGAGGTGATTTTGTGTTGCATGATTTAAATGATGGCACCTGTTGTGAGAAAAGCTGCACATTTGACTGCACTTCATATTATTCCATTACTGATGTGCATTAATGCAGAAATCAGGTTCCCCTCTATCACATTGAGATCATACTGTATGTCCCTTGTTACACATTCCATATGTATTGGCTTGAGGTCAGGTATGTGGATAGTTCTTTAAACACTACTGGCTTGCCCCCAGCCACGTCTTATGGTTTCTACAAAGCACCTGTGCTGGCATGGAATCACTGATTGTTTGATATCTACCTGAGAGTATTGTTATGTGCATGGTAATGAACCGTGTGTGTGTGTGTGTGTGTGTGTGTGTGTGTGTGTGTGTGTGTGTGTGTATCCTAAAGGTATATATATATATATGTTGTTTTGAGTGATTATAGTGAGCATCAGTCTCAAAGTCCACATTTTAGTTTTTTGCTTGATGTTTTTCAATCACTTTCAATTGCATTTCTTTAAGTTTGAAAGGTCCTATATAAATAAATATTGATTGATTGATTGATATATACTGTTGTAATAAATGATGATGACCTGATTTGACACAAGACCCCCATTAAGTACAGTATAAGAGGGAGAATGCCAGTCAAAGACAAACCCGGGGAACTATTCTAAATTGTAAAGGCAAAATGACAACGGTATAAGTTAATTCAATTCATTCTCACATAATATGATTAAAACAATGCATTTTATTATGTAAAGTGCCCCCATTACATGTTATATCAATTTCTCAAGATGACAAATGAGTGTGAGCTATAAGGATATATAATGTAACCAGTAAATGCAGGGGATCAATAATGAGCTGAAGCTTGGTGAAGTTTTGTGAAATTTATTGTATTTTACTCCACACAAAATCCCATTTAGTGTTCAAGTCAAGTGTTCCAATAACGGAGTAATACAATATCAGTCTGCTGCCTTGTTTGTGTTGATTGATTTAGCATTTATAGTATGTACAAATGTACACTATAGAGATGTATATCACATCTTTTGTGTTAAGCATCAGTCAAAGTGACATACAGGAGAAATCATGAAGAATTGTCCGTATAATCATGCTTACTGTCTCAGAGACATTGTAAATCTTCCTTCAGGTAAGACATATGCATTACATACAACACAATATGTTGTGTCAACAAATCTTTCTATCACTGAACTGAAGCTACACTAAATAGCTCACACTGACTGAAGGATTCAAATTCAAGATCCCATGCGTTTTATGGCTACAAATACTTTTACAATGTCTGTCCTCTATTTCAACTTGACGTATTTGGCATCTTTGAACTCTTTGGAATCTCCACCAAAAAGAGATAATTATATTAAATACATAGATAAATATGGTGTGTATGATTTAAGCCAAGATGTGTGCAAATTAAGACACATAATAAAGAAATCACTTGATAAGAATGGCTTGTCATTGAAGAAAACTCTCTATTATACAGTAGTGCAACAACATAAATATAAATAAAGCAAGAAGCAATACAATATTAAATGCACCAAGAACATATCGGCTCCTACATTTACAATGAAATGGAGAAAAACATCTTCAAGACTGTAAAAGAGCAGGATAGTATGTCTATATGGCTAATGTACTTAATATGAGATGGCAAGGTAGGCTAATCAACTTGGCTTAGAGAATGTATCATATTTCCCTTCCTTCTGGCTGTTTTGAAAACACTATGGAACAAAATACTTCACTTGGTGCAGATTTAAATAAAAAGTTTTGTGTGTGTGTGTGTGTGTGTGTGTGTGTGTGTGTTAAGTGAAAGGCATTTGATCCCATTTACACACTCAGTGATAGTGACAGTGTGATCGTTACTTTTACAAAGCCTCAACAAGTCGAACAAAATTAGTAATGATCACAGCTTGCTATTTTGTGGTACACAAATCTTGCGGAATTGCTTGTCATGATTCAGAAACTCCTTCACATTTAATCCTTGTCCACAGTTTACGTATACTGCAAGATAAACCTCAGTGATGACTTTTTCTCATGTGGATTCTTGGATATTTTCTTCAAATAATTGTTTCCCATATGCTGAAAGATTATTTTCAGGACTATTTTCATCTCAAGTCTGCCAGACCACCGGCTTGACACAAATAAGTTTGTGTTTGTGTGAGCAAGAGAAAGCGAAGAAATAGCAGTAGGAGGTAAGTCCCTTGCCTATACAGCAATCACTGACCATCTTGAGCTTCTCTGACAGTGATCAAGTGTGGCTTACAAAGACAGTTTAGGTGACTGAGATGTCCACAGTAGCAATTCATCATGCTATCAGGGAGCACAAAAATGACAAGTTGTTTCACTTCTTGAATCAATTTTCTGCAGTTTTCAACTGCAACATGTCTCATGGTTGAAATAGAGCAATGTTCTTCATTATCCCTTCTTTCTTTCTTTAAAGTATTGAGTCAGGTAAGGCTGAAGTGATCTCTAACAATGCAATTATAAACAGGTCTAAACAGTAGAACAAGTGAGCTTCTGAATCATGTGCTCATCAACTGTCAGATGTCTGCCTGAGCTACCTGCAACCCCCCCGACTGCACACACACAACCACATTCACATTCCCTTACAGTTTTCCATTCAGAAGAATATCACTGTGGGTGACAGCACACCAATAATGTAATCTACTAATAGGTCAACCACAGCAACAAAATCAAAACATCAAAATGACATCAGCAATTATTAATAGTCGTCTCCATGGAAAAGGAATGTCAGCAATTAAGTAGAGAAGCTGCAGAAGCCAATTGTGTGAAACATAAATAAAGCAGCTTAAGTAATATTAATAATGGATGGAGATCCATTGAAACTGATTTGGTTAACAAGTCTTAGGTGAAAGTGTAAGGGGATGGACACAGAGCTAAAAGAATGGATACAAGAGCAAGAGTATTACTGAGATGGCATGCAAGTGCTTTCTGCATGTCCCACAGGACTGCCCATGTGGTCTTCCCCGGTTAGAGACAATTCTGGAAAAGACAACAGAATCATTTATTGAGCTAACATTAAAATTTAATACTAAATAGCACTCCCATGCTGTTTTCTATTGTTTTTTCAAAAGACTTGATAGCCTTATATTGTTCCCATGTTGCTTTTATTATCTGGGGGTATTGTGTTATTGTGTTTCCTTCTGTGAGTTGGGTTTCCTTTTTCTCTCTCCCTTACTCCCTTATGCTGCCTCTCTCTCTCTTTCTTCCACCTGCTTTTGGCCTCCATCTGTTTCTCTGAGCGTTCAACTTGCTCTTGTTTTTCCTCGTTCTGTGGCTTGACTAACTGCATCATCCTCAGGAGATTTTGACATGATATTAAGTTATAGTTACAAGGCAATACTGTGATGTGGTTCCTGGGGGAAATCTCTCAGATCTGGAATATGCCATTTTTACTAGAGAAGGCAGGAGTCTGCCTAGCTGAAGCAAACAACAATATATTTAATTTTGAAAATGGGTACATAGTACCACCTTCAAGCCACCAGGGATTTTCATTCTGGGATGAGATAATCCAGTTTTGTCTCTCTCTCTCTTAGCCCAGAAGGATGTTAATTCATTGACAGAATGAGGTATGATTCCAGCAATGACAGGTGTAGACATAAGCAGGTGCTGCCTTGTGATACTGTCATGCAATTTATGTCTCTCATCTCGCAGTGAGGGCCTTGTCTATACCAGCTGCTGCAACCTTGTGAGGAGAAAGCTAAGAGGTTTTAATTAGGAGTAAGAGTGTCATTAATTACACATTCACACTCACATCGCCTTCATACTGAGAACTTCCCTCTCCCTTCCGACTCCTCCCCCTCTCCCTCCTTGTCAGTGCAACACCGTTTTAAGTACCCAAGAATTTACCCCGTTGCCTACCGGGAAAAGGAAAGCAAATTTGTTAATTTGATGAATCGCACTCCTAAGTCCCTTCATGCCATTCCTCCAACCCAGTCTGCCAGAACGTTCAGCACTTTCATCTGTGATCTAGGACCCCCATGGAGAGTCCTGTTTGAAAAGGCAGATCCCTGAAGGACTTTCAGAGGGCCGGCATTTAAGTGAGATGGGATATATGTGGATTAGTCTCTTAAATGACTTGGGCAACAATGAGCAGGGGACGTTCTTATGTAAAGCACCTAGGTTCATTACTCTAACTAATTTAATTTTTCCCTTTTGTACAAACGAGATGATGGGGTCATAACTCAGTGCGGAAAGCTCAGACAGAGGCTGTTGCTGCAGACAATGTGATAAAGACATATAATATGCTTACGTTTCTCAGATTTATCTTTTAGAGAGAGGAGACTTTAATCTTCCCATAAAATAAAACCGGCTTTATAAATATTCATTCATAGGTACAATATATAGCGTTGCTATATTATTAATGTCCATTGATAGTTTGTCTGCAAGGCATCAAATAGTGCAATAGAATCACCAGGAGCAGACAAAGGGGATCTCACCCCGCAAATTTAAGGAACATTTTTAGGAGTCTAATGTAGCGCAAATTCTTTCAGGAAGACCTTACTATCAATTGATGCTCTACCTTTATAGAATCAGCAGTTGGAGGGGTTCAACTTCCTGCTTAACCAATCAGAATTGTTACATGGCAAAGGCCCATCACAGAGTCACAACACTGCTTTAAATGATTGTTTCTCCCTTTGCATGCAAAGACTGCAACCCTCCACCTCCCCTTCCAGCTCCAGTCATCTACTCCAGCTGACCGGTCCGGAGCCCCCTTCGGTCTGGTCTTTGGGCTCCTTTGTTGCCACAACCAGTGTCTAGATTCCATATGGGGGTCTGATGGTGTCTGATGGCTACTTTATATACTGTCTAGATATACAAAATATTTGTATAGCGATGGAGTCTAATTGCCAACAACTTTGTTCATTTTATTTGAGCTGTACAATAAATCTTATTTGCATATCAGCAAACATGTCTCTTTTGATTGAAATTTCAATGGTAGTTAACCTTGTCGCCTCACAGCAAGAAAACCATGTGTTAGATGCTGTCTGAGTGGAGTTTGCATGGTTGCCTCGTGTCTGCCTTCACATTCTCTGGTTTCCTCCCACAGTCGTGAAAGTCAATGCACCGGAATGTTGTGGTTTGCAGAAGCGCAGAGAACTCTCTCTTTTCTACTTTTTATAAGCTGTATTTGATTCCCTGTTTCATAATCAAATTAAGAAAATGTCATTTCTTGATAAGGTTATTCATAAAAAACACTGTAATCAGACTATGTATGGCACTCTTTCACTACGTGGATGCCGTCAGCAGATGTTTTAAAATGCTAGACATCCAAACCATCCTACGTAGTTCATACTCTCACTCTTTATAGCTGTTTGGGACCAATGGGCTGTAGTCACTGCAGACACTATATACTATACCATACCACTATACAGTGTCCTACGCTTTGTCATTCCACGTTTTGGAACAGTGCTGCCAGCGTCAGTCATCGGGAAGGACAGCCTGCTTGTGTATTCCGAGCAGCTCCAGCATCTCGCGTTGACATCTCTGTCACTCACTCCTTGGTGTGTAGTTCAGGTTTTAAAATGTGTATTTACACAGCGGTGGAGTGGCACCAAAAAAATTCACCGGGAAATTTTGTAGACCACCGCTCTTCTCAGGGCAGCACAGGATCCCTTTTTTCCTTTTGAGTCTGACCATCTCAACGCCAACTTTCCTTTTCGGCTTTCCATTGTTAGAGTTACACTCTGTCTGTTAATGTTACCGACAGGGGTGTTTTTAGGACTTGAGGATGTTCGGGATGAGTTCTGTGTGGTGACTTAAGATGAGGGGGATCAGGGGGTCCACCCCCAGAAGATTCTGAAAGTCCTTGATTGATCCTAGATCTGATTGGCCTGAGGCCGCTGCAGGCCCGCCGTATGGGTTAAGCAGAGTTTGACCAGTGGGCAGCGGGAGCACAACAGGCTGCCGGATGGCATTAAGGCCGTGAAGGCAGGTCTGATAACAGTTATACATGCCAAGGACTTGCAATGTATAACTGTTATCAGACCTGCCTTCACGGCCTCGAAACACTACCGGCCCACCTGGAAAAGTCATGACTCTCCCGATTGCTCTCTGTATTCACAAAAGTAGTGTTGTGGGAAAACAAGAATACATCTATTTTGATAATTAACACTATTTCCAATAATGTTTTCTGTTTGGAAACGTGGCTTTCCAACTTCAGCCTGTAGCATGCTCACTTCCGTCTTCCTCCTTCCGGAAACAATCTCAATCTGAATGTCCGAATCTCCCACAAACCAGCAATGGCTGGGTCAAATCAGATCAACCAACACGCCCCCCTTATGTGTCATTTGTCATATCAGTTCTGACCCTTATCAAAACTATCCCCATTACTTCCTGAAAGACATAGATTGATATCACAACACTGACTTTCAAGGGGCCTATACAATTGGTAACACATTTCCCCTGTTGAGCAAGAGAGAAAAATAAACAAAGCATTGCATTTAGTGTTCAGTCTGCATACCTCAGATTAATCTACCCAGAGCTCATCAGTAAGCAAAGGGGTGCTGGTGAGCCAAACCATTTCCCCTAATTCTTCTGAACAATCAGTATTTCTCTCAAGGCATCATGGATTCTTTTGCAGATGAATGTTTTATAGACTCAACTCATGTTTGTTTCCTTGGTGTCTGCACACTACCCTCTGACACTCCCCTGAAAGCCAGTACTCTGGATGTTCATCTCATCTACATAGTTTCATCTCTTTTTCCCTGGGTGTGCACGTGTGCTTTTGTCTCCTCCTGACTACAGGCAAACCAGGTTCAAGTTACTCATGCAGTCAAGCAGCTTCTATGGTAATTCTCATGTTGACTGGTCTGATTGTTTCTGTAAGACCTGAAAATATTTAACACTGCTCATCTTTCTGTTTAACGTGCAATGTAAATTTCATGGAGACTTTTATTAAGCAATTGCCTATTTCTTTCCCATTACACATGCAGTAGGACTTATCTTTCCTAAGGGTGGAGCATCTTCACTAGCTTTGAAATGGCAACACAAAGAAAGCGGGAGGTAACAGACATCAGGACGAAATGGAAAAACATCCGGCCAAATTTCCAGCTGCATCTGAACAATCCCAGAAGTGGAAGGTCAAGGACACAGACTAGATTCCAATGAACCAAATCCCTGTAAAAAGTCTTGTGCAGTACAAGTCTGATGTCCGCTTACATGCGACATTTACAGGATCAGTAGTGTGATGAAGTTAAGGAATTCAAAAGATACCGATGGCAAGCTTAAGATTCCAAAGCTAAATGTTTCTGACTGTTTTCATGACCTGGCTCAAAGGTATGACAAAAAGGTGGAGAACCCACGTTTGGCTAGTACGCAAAAGTAACTAAACCCAAAATCCAAACAAACCAAGCAGCCTTGAGGAGGGAGAGAGAGTGACAATGACTACCCAAACAATCCTATTTATAGACATGTGAGCAATCGTTTGATCCAGGTGTCAATCATCATCCTCATTAGCCAATCCCCAGATCCCAGCAACCAAAGGGACTCAAGAGCCCCCCAAGCGCAAGGTCACACCATGACCTTGAAAAAAACACTGTTAGATACAATAAATTCCAGTTTTACATTAAATATCTGACCACAATAATATCATCTCCAACACCCGTTCAGTTCAGCAAATTTTATAACAAAGGTGCATGTGACAGGGCATCTGCCACCAAATTATCTTGAGGAACAGGGCCCATTTCATTCATTTAGAGAAGTAACTTGTTGGTCTTTCAGCTCCTTGCTCATCAATCTGTGACAACACTGCAATAGCCCCAACACCAGTCGCATCAACTTGCACCTGGAAAGGTAGATCCATCCTGGAAGCTGCCAGTATAGGAGTCCTCGACAACAGGGATTTCACTTGATCGAAAGCTTGTTGAAAAACCTAACACCAGCCTTCAACAACTCAGCCAGTGGGGTTACAACAGAAGCAAAATTAGCACAAAACCCAGAGTAAAAACCTGCCATCCCGAGACGACACAACACCTCCCGCTTAGTAGACACAACAGGAAACAGAATTTTTGGTTTGAACCTCCCTCTGCCCCACTATCTTGCCCAAATAGGTTACTGTTGCCTTTGCAAACTTACATTTAGACAGGTTGACAGTCAAAGGTGCCCAAACCAACCAAACAAGTAAGTTCAACTTTTACAAACAATACAGCCAATCAGGGTCTCCAAAGTCCTTTATCCTCATTCCTTATTCAGGAAGTATGTGTGTGTGAGTTTATGCGTTTGTGTGTGCTGGACACGCACTGTTTTTTGAAATAGCATTTCATTTTCATTTTCATTTTCACAAAAAAAAAGAAAAAAGAAAAAGAGTTCTTCCCAAGTGTAACTATAAATCACCACGTCATACAAATAAACAACACAACCATCCTACTCACACACCGCTATATTCATTAACTTCTAAAATGTTGCTGGGGCATTTCGCAAGCCAGAGGGGATGACAGTGTAAGAGTACTATCCTGAGGGTGTCACAAAAGCACACATTTCTTTAGCTCCTTTCCGACAGAGGAACCTGCCAATACCCTTTCAGAAGATCAAACTTACTGACATATTTGGCTGCCCCCACCTGATCAACACAATCCTCCATTCTCGGGAGAGGAAGGGAATCAGGCTTTGTCGCTGCATTAACCTTTTGAAAATCAGTTCAGGGCCTGTGTGTAGAATCAGGTGCACTAACCAACAGACAAGGAGAAGCCCAACTAGATGAATGTGGTTCGCAATGCCATTTTTCAACATGAACAACACTTAAGAATCCACTATTTTATTATTGTCAGGAGAAACCCGATAGAACCTCTGTGATATGGGCCTAGCATCCTCAATACCACCGTCATGTACGATCAAAGTAGTACATTTAGGAATATCTGAGAACAGACAGGGGTAACTTTTAGTAACCTTAATCAACTGTTTACATTTAGTTACATCCAAATGTTCCAATGTTGTATCTAACAGTTCTAAGGCTTCAGAGTTTTTAATTCTAGGTTGTAACACCTTGTCCGACATGTCATTGTCCCCCTCAATTACTACCAAATAATTTTATTCAGAAACCCAACAGACAATTGTACATGGACCAAAGAATTTTGCCTGAAAAGGGGATTCAACAACTGGAAACATACCAAAACCTGAGCTCCTACACTAAATTCCCAACACTCCACTTTGCGGTCAAACAGTCTTTTCGGGTTTTTCTGAGACAAATGAAATTTCTGTTTAGTCGTTTGTCCAGCCTCATTAAGCCTTTGCCTGAAACCATTCACATACATTGTGTGTGTGTGTACATATATATATATATATATATATATATATATATATATATATATATATATATATATATACATATACATACACCTACAGTATATATACAGTATATACATAGTAATTTCCCCTTTTGGGATTAATAATGTAATTATTATTATGGTCATTAATATTATTATTACTACATGTAATCTAGTTCTGTGGAGGGCCACTCGACATCCACTGATCACGCACAACTTTCTTGAACAACTTCTCTAGCTGTTAACAAGAGCCCCCCCAACCCACCTCCCAATGCCTTCAACTCTGTGCAATAAGCACGTAGCAACGTTGGTAAATGCTGATAAAAGCGCTCAAGAACACCCCGACTCTCTGGGTGGTGTGCTGAGGACATGTTATGCTTGATGTTAAGCTGTTAAAGAAGTGTGCAAACAAACAAGATGTAAAATTAGACCCTTGATCCCCTTGTAATGTTTTGGGAATCCCAAGCACAGATATGAACTTGCTGAGGTTTTAACTACAGATATTATAAGTCGTCGGATACGTAATTGATCGACACATAACAGTTAACATTAAGCAAAGCTTGATTTAGACCGGGAAGCAGATCCACACAGTCAATAATGAGATGTTCAAATGGCTGACCCACAGAAAATGGATAGAAAGGAGCAGGTCTAAGGATTTGATTGGGTTTTCTGGTAACTTAGCAAAACATCCCATTTCAACATAATTTAAAAAATGCTGGATCACACGATTGTAGTCTTTTATTTTAGACCCATATGTCCTGCAACATAGGATGCCATACTCTGAACAACAGATTATCCCACATGAAATATCCCGGTGTAATGTCTACCTGAGGAAGTGGCAAAACCAAAAGACTTGTTGGCTCTTTGTCTGTTCATTAACTCTAACCGAGAAATAGAAAGATCAGTAGGCATTGAGAGAATAAACCTTTCCATATTATAAGGTTTTTCTGGAACCTCCTCACTGTCAGCCAGAGCAGCTGTCATAGCACAAGTCACAACAGACTGCAGAAACATTTTGCTCCGGAATAGTGGCCTGTTGCTTGTCTGAAGACAAGACAGTATTCACTGCCTCCTCTATTTTGGGGCCCTCTGGAGTATCTGAAACAAAAGCAGACATATACATGTGGATAGCCTGGTCAGGTAAGTGTACATCGTCCCATTTCACATCATCTGGCCACACACAACCTCCTACCAGGTAATTTCCCAAAATAAAGTCAAATCCATCAACTGGCATTTCTGGACAAACACCAACTTCAACTTCCCCCTGTACCAAAACACACGACAGATGCACTTTGTGCACAGACACAAACACAGTCCGCAGACACATCCCCCTAACGGGAACACAGCTACCCGTGTCAGACATTGGAGAAAAGGGCAAAATATTCCCCCTCAAAGCTTTGCGATGCTTCTGAGTCTCTCAAAAACTTTTGGGGAACACCGTCATCACTGCTAAACAGCTTCACAAATCCCTCAGACACAAACGGAGCATAACACAAGTCAATCTCCAAAGTATTTGCCGGTTTAACCTGCATCTGAAAAGGACCCAGCAGTTCTGCTGCAATACCAGGTGTAGAACCTTGAATAGTGGTAGCCAAACCAGCCAACTTAACATTTTACATCTTACTTTCTTTTTTTCAAGTAGATAACACCTTTTTCCAATGACCAATTTGATGACAATAATTGCAAAGTAGAGTCACTTTTTGCTGTAGAAGTTCTTTCCGAACTTGGGGACACAAAGTACGTTATGTTTTGTACATAGATATGTACATATATATATGTATATATATATATATATATATATATATATATATATACAGTGTGTATATTATATATATATGTACATATACTGTACATACAAATATACACACACATATAGTGGTTTGCATAACTTTAAACACCCATGCTAAAGTTGATTAAAAAGAGGAATAAAAACATCTGTTGGAAATTGATCTTAATGCCTTAATACAGAACAGTTACCCTTTTAAGGACACCAATTTTCTTAGAATGAATGATGAATGAATAATGTACAGTATGTGAATGAATAATGTATTGTAAACTGTTCTTCCTTAAAATACAGGGGGCATAAGTATACCATACCTAGAGGTCGACATGTTGTTATTTCAGTTAACTTAACAGCTGGTTTGATTTGCATTGAGAGATGATGGGAAGTTCCCCATGCCTATCTCTATGTATGGTGAGGGGTATGTAATGAGGTGGGGTTATTTTAATTCCAAAGGCCAAGGGAACTTTATCAGGATGCACAGTATCCTGGAGCCATGAAATAACTTGCCTTTAAAAATAAAAATCTGCCTGCCTCTATGGGAATGTAACATAGGGGTGTGTATACTAATGCCTCATGTATTTTAAGGAATTCACAAAGAAAATTGGTGTCCTTAAAATGTGGGATTTTCGTACATTTTTCAAATTAAGGCATTGAGATCAATTTCCAAAAGATGTAGCATGGGTGTGTAAATGTATGCAAGCCACTATATATATATACACAGTATATATATACACATCAAGCTCGAGACGGCTGATTTCAGTTTTGTACTCTTTACAGGCTGCAGAAGGCAAAGCTGAATAAGCCTGCTGTGCTATACAAGTAAAAACGCACTTCACAAGTCTGCTCCTCATCATGCCAGTCTCTTGAATCTGCTACCCGCTCAAACAAACTGAAGAAAATCTTAACATAACTTCCATCATACCTTGGCAACAACCTCAAATTGCTTGCAACATCTAAACATACACAAGGCGTTTCTAAATTCAAAGCCAATGCAGAAATTATGCTCTCCTTCAGCAAAGTCAATTTTTGAACTTCCAAATCCAATTTGATTTTCTACAATTCCTGTTCCATTTTCAAAGCAAACAGTCATTTTTGTTCTTCAAATGTCAAAGCAGCGGTAAAAGTAGTTACACCACTCTTACCACCCTTGTCCCCCAGCACTCCCTCTTCCTTCAAGTTGGTCATAACGACACACTTCAGGGCCTACTTTTGGTCAACATCAATAGAGTAGACCTGAGCCATCTTCTTTAGCTGCTCTTTATTACATTGCTCCAGCAACTTATCAGAGGGACCCTGAATGAAATGTTCAACAATATTAGACATAGCAAATCAAATGTAACAAAACAGATACTCAATATGAAGTAAACAAATCCTTCAGAAATCAATTGGCCCAAAATATATTCTAAATCCAAACAAACCAAAGTCTCCTCTTTAACTAACTAGCTAACTAAACTCATCCCTAGTCTTCGGTACAGGTGGCGGGTATTTATTCACTGTAAACCAGTGGGTCTAAAAAGCCCTTTATGCCGTTACCTTCAGAACACCGCAGATGTGATCCCGAGCATATAGCTCCAACCACGTTCACAGGAGAACGCCAGCTAAAACAAGGCCATACAAAACATTTAAGCACCAACTGTTTACCTCAACAATGAGTAAAAGAAAAGCCCTCCATCAAGGTCCTCAAACAAAACTCTTACCAACTAAAGTCATACGTGAAACTCCACCACAACATAACAAGATAAAAAATTGCTGTCAAAGGCTGAGTTGACCAGACCCCATGTCATGACCTGGCTCAAACGTATGACAAAAAGGTGGAGAACACACATGTTTGCACAATTAAATCCAATTTATTTAAATAAACAAAGCAATCAGTTATGTGTTTAATGTATGGATGTGTGTAGTGTATGTGTGTAAGTGTGTACATGTATCAAGGCTAGAACGCAAAAGTAACTTAACCCAAAATCCAAACAAACCAAGTAGCCTTGAGGAGGGAGAGAGAGTGCCAATGACTACCCAAACAATCCTATTTATAGACATGTGTGCAATCATTCAATCCATGTGTCAATCATCAGTCCTCATTAGCCAATCCCCAGATCCCAGCAACCAAAGGGACTTAATAGGCCTTGGAGCTGTCACAACTGTTATGAAGTGAGTTGCAGGAATAAAGAAGACCTGTGACAGAGGATCTCAGGTTGTGCTTTGTTTCATAGGGAATCAACTTACCTAAAATGGTGCTGGGAGCCTCTCCTCAAAGGTTATCATCAGTGAGATCTTAACATCAATTGTCAATCAAAACTCACACGCCAGTGAAGGGTGGCAAGAATTTGCCGTCTTGTAGAATTACTTAAAGGTCCTATAAAATGGTGGAGGGTGGGGGTGTGGCCTTGACCAACTGCCATGCTTTGCTTGTTTGCGAGCCATGATGTCTCTGTCTTTCTCTTTAGGGATGGGTTAAATGCAGAGATATGTTCTGTACTTGCAAAATTATCTTATAAATTGACAAACATCAAATGTGTATTTCATGGTTCAATGCAAACAGGATCCAACAATTGTTACATTACAACTTTTTTTTCTTATTTTACAGAAATAAGGCCCCATTGGGTCTACTAATGCGGGAGGGACTTTGCCCCTCTATGGCCATTGGAAATAACTGTGACCACTGAAGCAGGCTATCTTCAGCATAAACATCCACAGAAATCGTCTTCCAGCAAGTCGCTGATTCACTGACGTGAGCTTTTGCAACAATCGAGCAGTGGAGTAGGTCATTTGAGAACCTACATTTTTAAAATTTGTGCAGATTAATTGGTTTGTTTTCCCCCCAGGACACCTGGTCCAATGCAGTTTAGCGTAAATTCATTCAGAAAGAGCTCATTGCTTTTCATCTCTCTCTCTCTCTCTCTCTCTCTCTCTCTCTTTCTCTCCCTCTCTCTCTCTCTCAGCTCCAGTTATCATCATTCCCAGCGCCCAGGGTTCTTCCATCATCAGAAGTCCCGTTTTACATCACATCCATCCAGATTATCAGGCTCATTCTTCATCTCTTCATCACCACCACCAGTGCCCAGACTCCATCAGGGGATATTTCTATATATCCTTGGCCTCTATACCCCTATAAATTCAACCTTGCAATAGAGTCTAGTCACCAACATGTCAACCTATTATTGACCATGTTATTTAAACTTATTTCACTCTTTTTTCAATTTCCTCGTGGGAGTCATCCCAAAAGGATTAATAAAGAGAAGTCTAAGTCTAAGCCTAAGTCTAAGTTAAACAAAGTCTCTCCTGATTAAAATGACCACAGCAAACAGTTCAATATCCGTTCTACTCTCGTTCTTGTTCTATGGAAGGGCCCCAGTCAGAGTGATGCACATAGCTCCAGTATTTCTAGGGATTTATCTGTGTTGATTGCCATTTCCTCCATGACCTTAACTCACTGACAGCTCATTTTACAATCTTCCTTCAGACTCCCCTGATATCTTTGACTCCTGAAACTGACCAGTAGCTAAAACATTTCACACCCTTGTCCTTAAACTTAGACTTAGACAGACTTTGTTGTCATTCAACTGCACATTCACATGTATGGTTGAGCGAGATTTCGTTGCAAGGCTCCAAAAAATGAAAAAAAACAGAAAAAAATAGAAACAGTATAAATATAAGCATGTGCAATATAAAGTGTGTGCATTTAAAAATTACGATGTAAATAAAAATGTATTATTATTATTATTATAAGATAATATATATATATATATATATATATATATATATATATATATATAATGATGACTAATGCAAATATCAATAGCAGCAGGATGTATTACAGTGAATTTAATGATGCATACGTTTAAAGTTACATTAGTGCAAATAGGGTTCACAGTGTCCATGTAAGTGACTAGGGTCGTATGGATGGGAGGGGGAATTATTGGGAGATCAGCAGTCTTATGAAGTGGGGGATGAAGCTGTTGAGAAAACTTGTTGCTCTGCATTTGAAGCTGCTGAACCTCATGCCACAGGGCAGCAGGAAGAACAGTCCATGTTGGGGGTGGGAGGGGTCCTCAGTGATTGACTGAGCCCTGGTCAGGCAGCGTCTGCGAGCAGCGTCATGGATTGGAGGAAGTTTCCTGATGATTTTCTCCGCTGTCCTCACCACTCTCTCCACACGTTTTCAGTCTGAGGCAGTGCAGGCCCCAGACCAGAAAGAGATGCAGCTGGTCAGTGTGCTCTCTGTTGTCCCTCTGTAGAAAGTGGTGAGGATG